>NC_138153.1:21740564-21843064 GCF_964199315.1 Orbicella franksi
TAGAAAGGGCACCCTGGTGGGGAGGATTTTTCGAACGAATGGTAGCCAGTGTAAAGGGATGTTTAAGAAAGACACTGGGGAACGCACGGCTGACATTCGATGAATTGTAGACTCTCCTAACGGAAATAGAATGTACACTCAACTCGAGACCACTGACGTACGAATACAACAAGGCTGAAGAGGAAGTCTTGACGCCATCCCACTTGATTTATGGAAGAGGTCTCAAAACGCTACTGGACGAACTTAATGAACCTGATGACGCCATGAATTCCAGGATTAAAAGTTAATCAAAGTTCTAATTTCTCTTGAATAAAAGTGTTTTCACTTTCAATGTTTCTTGGAGTTTGACGTTGGTCAAAGCCAAAATTGAAGGACAAAAAATTTACAAGAAAACTTCACTGAAAAGTTACAAAATTGAATTAAAAATTTACGCTAATCCTGGATTAGCTTAATCATGATTTGAACAACCTGACCCAGGCGTCTCACGCAAATATTACTGTTTTAAGCCACCACCACTTTTCCCGTCCGGGCTGGGTAATCAACCGTGGAGGTATTTCTGTAAATTTTCCGAATTTTTCTTAAGAAATATCAACCCCACATGCAGAAGTCTTGCTAAAGCGCTCACGCTCAACCCCTACACGAGTAAATACACCACTCGCCAACGTAAACTTGAAGAAGAAGCAACCATGGACGAACAGGCTACACACTGGCCGCCATATTTTTGGAAAGAAGAGCAGCATTCCTATAACACCATATAAGGAGCGCATGATTGATGGAAGCCAATCGCCATGCTCGCGGGAATTTTGATTCAAGGTCGCGTATCAATGAAATCGGTGGTAATGGTTATGCTGAACACATCCGCACTGAATTCATTAGTAGTAACAATAGACAACCTCTGGGTTAGTTATTTTTAGAAATTTACACTCCAAGAAATATTTCCCCACTAATGTACATTCCTCTGTCAGCAAGGTACTGTCACACCCTCTACTTGTTGGAAACATTGAAACGTCATATCGCTATATATAAAGTTTGTTTCCCACACTAATTTCACCTGAAAACGAACAATAACCACGAGCACGAGTTAAAATTTTTATTTAATGTGAAATCTCCAGAAGGTCGGAAGTGATCTCGTATTGTTCGTTCACACGTGATTTCAAGGAGGGATTTGTGAAGCCTTCATAGATTGTCCAGGTCATTGTCAGAAGCCACAAGCATCGATGATGTTTCTATGGCAGAACTGCCCTTACTGTCGCCTTTAAGTATATCAGCACAGGCTAGGATGTAGGTGAGGGCATAGGTGTTACTTGAACAGCTGTGTGGAAGAGAAGACAAAAATTAAACGCTGCTGCTATCCAAAGAGAGACCACTCCAACAGCTAAATCCAATCACAGAAATTACCGATTTCAAAAAGGAATGCAATTTGTAGAGATATATCATACAGTTATAAAATAAAACGTTACGTGGTAAGCACTTTGACTTAGTAGCTTGAAACTTTTCATGTTTGACCTATGACATTCATAAAAGGTCAGTGACACCACATGGTCGGCTTGTATACCTTTATTACTTTAAAAGCATAGGCTTATTTGAAGTCTGTTTAGTTTAAAGGTCGGCACACACGAGGGGACTAGTCCCTGCGACTAGTCCCTGCGACTAGTCCCTGCGACTAGTCCCACGAATTCAAACTGGTTTGAATTTTTGGGACAAGTCCCTGCGACTTGTTCCTCAAAACGCTTCGTGTGAACTGTTCATGGGACAAGTCCTTGCGACCAGTCCCTTCGTGTAAACTCTTCAGGGGACTAGTTGCAGGGACTAGTCGCAGCATCCTCGTGTGTGCCGACCTTAAGGTATGCAAGGTGATTTGAGCTGTTACAAGCAGTTTACATGTACTGCTAATATTGCAGTGTTAAGATGGCTCGATGTTGTTTATTTTTTCGTTTCAAGAGTTTCCTTCTCTCATTATTCGATTTAAGCCACTATATTATACTATATTAAAGAGAAGAACGTGTTAGAAAATACACGTTCGGTAACGTGGTCGTCATTTGTACTGAAATTATAGGGTGATATTTGCGCACGTGTTCAATGTAAAAAAAAAGAGAAAAAAAACAATTTGTTGTTTGCTTTTCTGACGCATAAATCCAGAGTCCAAAAATGTTTCCAGGGCAATTACAAAATTTTGTGGGCAGTTTTAAACTGAGGACTTCGTCGGAGTTAACAAGTACTTTATCGGTGTTCTGCCATCCAATAAAATCTTCTGCTGTCAATTCTACTTTGAGTAGGCTACTTACACTTTATTGAGGTCCTGTTGTTGTCTTGTCACGCTTTTTTGCAAACTACGCAACATAACCAACAGTTTACTGACCAGCAGCTTCAGTTTTTGCCCATGGACAGTTAATAATTGATGGCACCATAAAAGGTAAAAATGAAGATGACGTGACTTCTCCAACTGTAACACAATGAACTGCAACAGTCGTTCTGTAAAGGGTTCCCTCAAAGACTGTATCACCAAAGCAACTGATAGATCAAAATATAAATAGAGGTTAATAATAGCAATATTGTGGTTAATATCTGTTACTGTCAAAGCAATTAAAGCGAGAACACGGTACAACTTTGATTGTCGATTTGCTTTAAAATACACTGCTGCTCCTTTGAATTTATATTTGACCTCATGTGGAAAGTGAAGTTGATATTGACTTGTAGCTACTTGTCTGTGGAGATAGATTGATATAGAACAAAAGTGACTAAACGGCCAACACAACCCCAAAAGAAAGCGACAGAGACAACTAGTGAGACAATCTCAGAGAGTGCAGAGTGCAATGTATAACTCTGGCACGATAGTCAGACATGTCGTGTTCACTCCAGGTACTTTGGTACCTTGGGCTTTTCCCCTTCCAGAATATGAACGGACACAAACCTTGATAAGACATGATCTCGTCACAATCTTAGCAGTGTGTATGTTCCATGTCTATTTTCATTCGATGTTCAACAATAACTTACAATTACTGTTTGTCAAGACAGCTTTGAAATTCAGTTTACGTTGGTGTTTTACGTCGATTTTTGTTCATTTCAAGATTCAATAATATGTAGTAAATGAAGTAGCAAATGTGACAATTTTACTTTTCACGCCAACGTTTGTAACTTGATACTTTTGTTTTCCTCGCAAAGGTATGTAACATAAAACCCTCGTTTTCTCGAAAACTTAAGAGACAAATGGAAGAAAGTAAATATCTCATGAGGAAATGGACCAAAGTTAAATATCTTATGAGAAATATCTTATGAGAACGATTCTGTTTTATTCAAAACGCAAATTTTCTTTTTACGGATAAACAAGAAGTAATTTAATTATCAAATAGTCACGGAATACCACGTTCTTATACAGTTGCCACCTCAGTGACATTGATTAATACAACTGAGAAGCGTTAGCGTTTCAACAAGAAGTATTAAAGGTCTGCGCTACTCAGTTGACCGAGTTTATATATCCTACATCGGTGAACAAGTCCCCTCAAAGACTGATTAAATTAATTTACGCTTTCAGTTAATTCTGCTGCAATATTTGAACACTTTCCTGGTTTCTTTTGGCACAAATTTACAATTTGACAAGTTTTAATGCCACTAAATCGGGAAAGTTACGCTAGATATGAACTTTCTGGTCTCTTTCATAGAGACAATTGAAAGAGAAATAAATAAGCCGCTAGGGAGAAGCAAAACGTTTCCATTCTTAATAGATCCTTAGCAGCTAAGTCAGCACGTGACCTATTTTTCATAAAATTATGGGCTATAACTTAACGAATGCCAGAAATGGAAAAAGCATGTCGATAATATCAAAATGGCCAAGTTTGAGGCCCCCATCATTAAAGGAGATTTTATGACGGTCCGAATTTTTAAAAGAATAAGAAGATTTGTATGAAAAAGTTGCTGGAGATGCTCTCCAGCAACATTTTACATACAAATCCTCTAAATTGTCCGAAAATTCAAACTGTAGTATAAACTTACTCTTTAATTCCAGGGGCCTCAAACTTTGCCACTTTGGTATTTTCGATGCGCTCTTTCCATTTCTGGCATTCTTTAAGCTATAGCCCATAATACAAAAAATTTTCTCGCAAAAATTTGGTCACGTGACCCCAGCTGCAAAGGACCTATTTGAACTCTGGCAAAGTTTGATAATAGCAGATGATATTTGTTGAACCGAGCTAGGGGCAATTCTCAAAGATACTCAGTCACAGTAGCGTTTTTTTGCACTAAAGCGGGGGAAGTGACGTTACCCGAAAAATAACTGCTGTCACACGACATATAAAAAACACGTGGCTCTGGGGATGAAAACGGAGTATACCACGCTAACAATGCTAGAACGCTTGCGTCTTACATGTTGGGTTCTACCACAAGGAAAACCACTCAACATTTTCGCGTCGTGTGATCCCAAATGAAATGCATCTTTCACCTAATATATAGTTGGCACGAACGCTAAATAAGCTGCGCATGAGTTTAGGAAAAATTGGTTTTGTTCTAAAGAGAATAGTACCAAAAGGATGACAAGAGGTTTGCTAAACCAAATATATAGCTTTGTGATATTATAATTACAGTAAGGTGGGTGACATGCGTTTTTACGTAGTGCGCACAGGCACCTACCCTCCCAAACCACTTTCTTGCCTGAAGACTAATCAACTAATTGATATTAAAGTGAAAAAAACGTTCTCTGGTTAAAAAAGATTAAAAACATAGGCTTTCGGCTACCAGTCTATAGCCTTTAACGAATGAAAACTGTAAGCACGCGGACGGAATATATACGAAAAGGGGTGCGAAAAATTTTATAAAAGTAGAATACAAATAGAAGTGTGAAAAAAGCTAAAAAATAAAAATGTAAATAAGGTCTAATCACAGTAAAATGGAGTATTGGGTAGGCAACGGTTTTGAGTTATTATCCGCGTTTTAGCTGTGTGCCAGGGTTCTGGTGTTTTTCGAACGCGGTAACTGCCTTTGTCAATAACACAAGCATTATCGAAGTCAATGGAGGGGTTGTTTTGCCACGCATGGTTTGCGACATTTGAGCCCTTTGTATAGTTCTTCAAACTTCGTTGATGTTCCTTTTTTCGGGTTTGGAAACATCTTCCGGTTTCTCCTATGTAGTTCCAAGGACAGTCTTTGCATGGGATTTTATAAACAACATTACATTGGAGATCTGAGGGTTGTCTGAACTTCGGAGACGGGAATTCTTGTTGACTCTCTCACCTTTTTTTTAATTAATTGATATTAATTAATTAAACAAACATTAAAGTTTACACGTTACTGCCTTAATGTCATAGCGGATATTAGCCCACAAACCATCCCAATAATGCCCTCTGCACTAAAAAGGACGGATACAAAACAGTAAGGCGAGAGGTCGACTATTTACTAACTGAATATTGTTTCGAATTCCAAATTCCCAAGTTTATTTTAGCTAAGGGACAAACGACTACATGTAAATAGCATACCCACCAAAAAAAATGTAACCTTCGTGGGGAAAATCCAGGCCAGTTTTTGATGGCCAAGTTAAGTTTGTAAATACAATAGTATTTTTCATCACGCTGATAAAACAGAGAGAGGTGACACTTACTATCCCTAGGTTTCACTTCCTCCATAACTTGACAAACCAAGCCTAGTTCATTTATTCTGAGGCTCATTACCAGTGCCTTGGTGTGTTCCTTGTTAATGCTAGCTTGCAGGATTTTGTCAGGGGTTATGTCACAGTCCAGTTGAAATGGATCAAATACAATATCAGATTCCAAAGAATATAAGACTAGCCCTTCAGTACAAGCTGCTGCCCATGACTGACCTAAGGGACAAACAGTTTCAAAAATATACTTTCATTCCTGTAAAGATTTCATATAATATATATTTACCTCTTTAAACCACAGTCTCCGTTGTTTGTTGTACATGCCGCTAAGGTTTCATCAAGGCGTATCAAGGAATAAAAAGTCTTTAGTACTCTTTACAAACACCTTAAACCCCTAGGTATCCTTTGGAAACACTTTAAGAAACCTTTTGTGAACCTATTGGAAACCCTTTACAAACCTGGTTTGACCCCAAATTGTAATGTTTGAAAACATGTAATTTGGTATGGCAAGTAGCTCAGTTGTAAAAACAATATATCATAACACCAAAACAGTGTAGATGATAAGACAAAGAACAATTATAAAAATGAATATATGAAAGATCATATTTTGTAAAATGCGGAATTCGAACCCATGACCTCTGCGATACCGGTGCTATCAAGCCAACTGGGGGCTGGTCACTTTATGAGATCGTAATATTCCCGTAGATGGTGAAGAATACAAATGAATACACGAAAGATGATATTTGATCTTTCATATTATCACAGGTAGCCCAAGGTAGATATCTGAGAAGTTCAATTTTTTGTTGACCCCTGTAGTTGTGTGATTTGCATATTTACAAGGATTTGTATGGGGAGAGAAATAGAGCCGAAAATTGCGAAAAATTACTGTTGAATTTTAATAAAAATTGCTTACTTGAACTATAGTGGTGGTTCTTTCGCACTCTGTGTGGTTTTCTAGCGGATTTGTTGCGTTTCCATCGAGCTATAGTTCCACCGTTTGCTCTCTCTCTGAAAATGAGACAGCAAACAATGGAACTATAACTCGATGGAAACGCAACAAATCCGCTAGAAAACCACACAGAATGCGAAAGAAGCACCACTGGAGTTCAGGTAATTAAGCAATTTATATTAAAGTTCAACCGTGAATTTTTGCAATTTTCGGCTATATTTCTCTCCCCATACAAATCCTTGTAAATATGCAAATCACGCAAACTACGGGACAGTACAGAGGTCAACAAAAACTTGAGCTTCTCATATATCGAGCTTGGGCTACCTGTGATATAATCAATCATATAATTTCATTTCTTCATAAGGAACAATTCTGTTAGTGCACCTGTGGGTGAAAACTGCAGTGAATTCACTCTGACTTCTGGCAAGGTTCTGCGTGAGCTCATATCACCTGCAAATTAACAAACATTAAATTTCCTGTCATGAACAATTCTTATAAGCTTTAGGTCTTTTATTAAATACACCTGGGCTTTGTTCAGCTACAGTAAAGTAGGTTTCTTGCTACAGTATATTTGACAACAAGAACGACTGATAATGGCTGGGCTTAAGTATATAACTACTTTCTTGTCTAAAAGACAAAGCCATCCTGTCAAAGCCCTAGGACAGAAATAACTAGCTGTGGCAAATCCAATATTTTTCTTAATGAACTCCACACAATCATACGTAAGGGGGGGGGGGGGGGGGTTGAGGCACTTTTTATTGTGGGATTGTGCAATTATTGCATAATCCCATATAGCCATCGAATATACATACATTTTTTTGTAACTTTTTATTGTAACTTTCTATTGTTCATACTTTGTACTATACTTAGTTACTTTATAATTGCTCGTAGATTTTTAGCACAGAGGGCCACTAGTTTATCAGTTTATACTGTCCTGTGTCACCCTCTCTAAATAAAGTTGATTGATTGATTGATTGACGGAAGCTTTATAATTCCCTACAGGCCAAAATTTAAGCTTGTTCTTTTGTTTGAAAGCAGGGCTGTGGTGAATAAAATCCCAACTTGCCGTGTTGTGGAGATCTGAAACCCTTTGGTGCATCATGTTTGTGTTTTTCATGCTATGGTGTTCGGTGAAATAAAGTTATTTGCGGTGCTTTGGTTAGTTATTTTGATTTTTTTATCAGACCTAAATTTAGCATGCAAACTTCATTAATCCCTGCTAATTTATGACAAGCACATACCCAACAAAATACAGACCAACACTGTCTAGTTAATTTTCAATATGCTTCAGCTGCCAATCCGAAGCTGTTTTCATTACAACCGTGTCCTGCAGGACAGTATCCCCAAACTTCACAACCAGCTTGTCTACAAGCGCCCGCGTGACGTTCTGAACAAAAAAGTCGTTGGCGTGTCCTCCAGAAAGGTTGATGTCAAAGCGAAGTGCTAGAGAGCCAGGCACGATGACCTCGTTCTTGTTCAGCTTAGGTACTGAAAAATACAGCATCTCGCTGGGATTGGCTTCAATGTGGTCAAAGGTAATGTGCTTGACCATAGGCGTATGGGCTCCTTCGGACTTGGGGGAGGGGGGGGGGGGTGACCTTATCGCCCTAAAAAATTACATTACACAGTGCCCGAAAGCATGTATTGTACAAATGCACTCAAATCGCAGTAAAAACAAAAACGTTCACAATTCTCACGTCTAATAAAACTATTATCAGAACGGTTCGAAAAAATGAGAAATTGGGATTCCACTGTAATTATTTTGAAACCATGCATACTCTATGGCCTTGATCAACAGCCTAGTAAAATCAGAAACTTATAAAAGAAACAGTAAATTCTTCCTCGTACGAGAAGAAAATTGAAAACAGCTCTTTGTTGAGCCATTCAAAACGGCTCTTTTCAGAGCAACCACAAAAACAAAAGTCTAGGTCTTAGTTAGCTTTGATTCTGTCATTGTTTTATCGATGGAAGTAATATCCATCTCGCGGATTTTCATGATACACATTTTAAATGATACATGGCTTTTTCAAAACAGATTTCCTGGATCATTAGATCATTTGACCTTAACTCTGTCTTGACAAGGCAAACGTCAGAGAAAGTAGCCTACAAGCCTGGCTTTGACTACCTCTTGGAATGTTTTCTTCCAAGTACATTTGCCTGAATCATCAGCCCTTTGCCCGAAAATTTTCAAAAATTTCTGTAACTGGCCTGTACGCCTCTGTGCTTGACTGTGTGATTGGCCTTCATGGCACCGAATGTCTTTTCATTGTGTGTTGGGCGAAGGTTGTCTTTGCACAGCATTTATAAACATTTCCAAAAAAATGTGAAATACAATGGAAGGTGGCACCTTTGACAACGAGAATCCAGACCTTGACTATAGTGTTGACCACAACCATGATGATGATGATGAACAAGTGGTCAACACTGGTAAAAAAGGAAAGGAATTAAATGGTTGTCACTGGCTAAAAATATGGTTATCGGACGTTTCGGCCACTACTGTTGCCTTCTTCAGCAAAAGATGGAAAATGCAAATGTTAATTTTTACACTCATTAAGAATACTCTAGAGACTATTGCTCATTTAGTTTTATCACACATCTATTACATATTCTAACAGGACGCCGTTTAACATTTGCATTTTCCATCTTTTGCTGAAGAAGGCAACAGTAGTGGCCGAAACGTCCGATAACCATATTTTTAGCCAGTGACAACCATTTAATTCCTTTCCTTTTTTACCAATTTTTAACATTCCTGGCTACACACCGAACATTTTTAAGTGGTCAACACAGCCCAACTATTTCAGCCTGCCACGGCGCCCACTCCTGCAACGTCCACGCCCTACAATAGAGGTGAACAAATTGAAATGCAAACGATGCAGCACAAGCAGACCAGGCTGCCAGAAACCTGTTATGGAGAAACCTCTCTGCTTGGCAACTTCATACATCAGTATCACAGCAAAGGAAAGTGAAATAAATGCCTTGGAAGAAAGGCTAAACGACACAAAAACGTTGGATGACCTGAAAGAGAACGAAAGCGAGCTTCAATGCCAAAACAAGGAAGATCAGGCGATCATCTAAGATGAGAATACCTTTCCCTCGGACAAAGAAGCCACAAAAGACAGAGTGGCAGAAAGAAACAAGGAGCTTACGAGTTTGCAAACTCAGATTGCAGAAAGAGAAAAGGTGCGGCCTCTCTTTGAGAGAATCAAAGTGATCTTTAAAAAATATGGTATGACAGTGCCTGGTATTGTTATTGCCACTAGAGTTACAATCGGGTCATTGGCTCCATTACCAGTGCTTTGAAAGCCACCGGCAAAGTTTTGGGAAACATGTCTTAAGGGCATAGGCGCAAAAATTGTTTTTATGGTGCCAGGGTTTATTGGCTTGATTGTGAGCTTCCTTTTCAAAACAGCTGGGCAAGTAGTAAGCCCTCTTGATTTGGGCAGTGGTAGCCTTTATGGATGAAAAGTACATTGAAAAGTGACATTAACGCCATGCCATAAACAGCAAAACCACAACTCCTACCACGCCAACAAGAAAATTGCTCTGTGCCTCATTCACTCTTCCGCCTGCGCCAAGAACACTGCTCCATACATTGACCTGTGACCCCGAGATGCAGTAAACAAATGTTTAGATTGAATGATTAATACATGAAAGTCCCGCCTGCATCAAACCAAAGGCTGTTTTTGGGGCAAACCCAATCTAACTGGTTGGAAGCAACACCATCCGGCTTGATGTAATTGATCAGGTTTCCATTGATTGCTTTACTGTCTTCATTTGAGAGTTTATTGAACCCTGAGTAAACAAATTCTGTTTTCACAGCACCCTTATATGCCACGTAAAGGTATATGCTTCCCAGACCCTTGTTTGCTCCGTGTGTGAAGCGGAAATCACTTAATGGCTCATTCTGAACTCATTGCATAGCCTTTTGTATGAGGCTTTGTCATAATGATTATAAAATTGATCGAATGTTGGATCTCCAGGCAAAGTGCTTATGCTCTGAATACTGCCTAGCTGGTACAAAATTATCCTGGTGGTGAAATACACGTGGAAGATATAAAAAGCTCTTATTTGTGGTGGCATAGATAGACCCCTGTCAAAGATTTTGCAAGAAATCCCACAACCTTCTGTTGCACAGAAAACAGCAAAGTTGAGTTGCTGAGGCCAATATTTCATGTTCACGCCTGCCAACCACAGTTTTGATTCTACCGCTGATGTGTGTTGGAGTCTGGTTTTATGAAATATTTCTCTGAATTTTGTCATAAAATATTGATCTGGGGTCACGTAAATTTTCGTTTTCCCATTGAATATTTTCTTCATGCTTGAAGCCCCTTCTGTTAAATTTACTGGGATTGGTAAAGGTTTTTGAGTTTTCATCGGCAACGATAATATTGATAAGGGAAACCTGTCACACCCATCAAACCGAGAGCGTTTTTCATTTCTCCGGACCAACATTTTCTGTCTGAGCCAAAAACGCTCTGCAAAGATCCCAGTTTTTCTTTGAAAAATATTTCTGCACTTACGTTGAGCATTTTATCAACATCAATTTGCGCAATGAACTTGCTTTTGTCCACGTTTGGGAACTGTTTTGTGAATAGAGTAAAATCTCTATTTCTCAAACTTCCAAGGGAAATGAAAATCTGGTTCTAGAAATCGAAGGTGGTATCAGAATATGCTAAAATGCAACAAATTGAACTAGAACACAGGCTGTAGTTCTACGCATCGGTTATACATTCACACCAGAAAAAAACATTCCTTAAGAAAAGTATTGTGTAATGAGTTGACAAATATGTTGTTTGTGAAGTGCATGGTGACAAAGTTGTGGGAAATTTGAAGAAAAGGAAAACTAGTCACTTTTTTGAGGGCTGATGAGGTACGCCTCCACTGTGTGGACATCCTGCTCTGTAGAAAACATTCAGAAGGTGTCCAGGCTACAGAGATATGCAGCCCGTGTAGTACTGGGTGCTGACACAAAAGCCAACAGTGTGGAACTTTTTAAACAATTAGGTTGGGTTCTATTTTACCATGAAGTGAAAATAAATAAGTCAATATTGGTATATAAACTGAGTTTAGGGGAGTGCCCATCTTATCTTAGCTAGATGCTTATTAGAAACGCAGATGTTAACGGAAGAACAAGCAGACATGGTCAATTAAACTTTGTCTGCCCCCAATTCAAACGGGAGTCTGAGAGTGGAAGGTCTTTCTCAGTATCGACTAGCCACCTCTGGAATATGATGCCCGCCCATATCAAAAACCAACCTAACCTTACAAGCTTCAAAAAATCCATTTTTAAACATTTTACGGACAGTTATTAGGAATTGGACCATTTTATCAAGTTAATTTTTAATTTTTCAATTTTCTTGTTTTAATTGTTAGACTTGATCCAATGCTTTGCTTTTTAATGCTTTGCTTTTTAATATTCTAGTGTAACTCATATCTCATTTTTTTTATACAATTGTTGCATATTTGAGAATCAGTTTCTCCATTTTTAATTTTTAACTTGTCATCTTTTTTATTCTGTAAATATTTATATGAGGGCCACTGGTTTTTCAGTTACTACTGTTGTGTGCTACCCTCAATAAATAAAGTTGATTACTATAATTATTATTATTATTATTATTATTATTATTATTATTATTATTATTATTATTATTATTATTAGTGTCATTGTGGGTGATTTTCTCTCGCAGCATCCGAGTCCAAACCATGGACTTTGGCAGGCAAAGAGGGTTTCTACTTGATGGAGAGGGCCCGCCTGAGAAGGTGGGTGGTAGAAAGGAGAGTTATTTTCTGAAGTTCATGTATGTTGATGTTGCCAGGGATTTTGTTGATGTAGCTTTCCATGTCCTTCTTGATGGTACCGAGGGCTCCTATAACCACCAGGACTGTTGTTGTTTTGAGCACCCACATTCTCTCTATCTCGATTTCCAAATCTTTGTTATTATCGTCGTTGTTGGCGTCGTCGTGGTCGTGGTCGTGGTTGTAGTCATCGTCATCATCATCATCATCAGGAGAAGCCATCAACCTTGGGGATGGCAAAGGCGTGCAAGTGCCGTGCACTTTTCATTTTAAAGGGCCAACAAAATTCATCAATTTATTAGAACAAGAGCTTCAAAACAACAACTGAACAAAGGAACTTTTGATCTGAAATCCGAGGCATTTGATTCTCCAATAGCAACATTGTATTTCTAGTAACTGATGACGGATTTGTCACTTGCTTGCTGCAGCTGATTTGACTTGACAGATTTGTCACTTGCTTTGTATTAAACATAGGAAGGAGAAACTTGTCTGGAAGTGTTTAATATTTGCTTCTAAGCGAGGAATTATTAAATTGTAACCACTGCTTTCAAAGGTTAGAGTTATCGAGGGTTTATTTTTTCCCATGGGATCCAAGAGTTGGTTCAAGTTTACGGGAGTTTCGAATAATCAAGGGTGCGAGAAATCGGGGGTAAAATTATTTAGTGTGTTAAAGTGAAGCAAATCCAAGGTAAATGACAACTGGTTCAAGTTATTGGGAGGTTCGAGAAACTGAGGGTTTGAGATATCAGGTTTCTACTGTATTTCCCAAGTATCTGTCTGGGCTTTGGTTGCTTTATTTTTTGCCTCCAGCATTTGCATCCATTTTTTCAAGGTCCTTGTAGAAGTCCATTTAACATAATTATGCTTTTATTTGTATAATATAAGAATGGTTGTGCTAAATGTTGTGGCTCCGAAGAATGACTGGACAGCTGACTTCGAGGAACCAATCCCAAAAGCACACTATGTCAAACTTATATCTGGTTCTCTTTTCAATTCCTGGCACAATTCGGAACGCGTTGCGACAATGTTGTTTAAAAATTCTGGTGAATGTATTGTATCTCTATCTGAGGGGTGTTACACTGTTGAGAGCATTGCAAGAGAGCTAACAGCCAGTTTTAATATGAGAATAAGGCTAAAGTGGAAATAGAAACGAATAAACCCAATTCTGTACTAAAAATTACAAACTGGGAATTGGAGAAACAGACTTGCAAAAAAATTCAGTTAGTCACGATTTGCTATGCTGATTGGTAGTGGGTTGACACGAAGTGGAACAATGTACATCAAAAAGCTTAAGGGCCACTGCCTATAAAACACCGGCACAATTCGAAAAATCGATTTCCCACATTTTATGCCCATAGATTAGCCCTAGCTAGAAAAGAAACAGACGATAGTTTCTGCCAATACGGGGTTTTTTGGAAGGAATTTGCTATAAATGATTTCACCCCCACTGGGCTCAGATATTTGAGAATCTTTCAATGATTTCTTTATTCAGCTCAGATCTTCATAGTATGACTGAATGAAATATAAAATAAATCGAAGTTAGTTTTGAGCCCGAAATGAAATTTTTCTATGGGCTATAACCTTAAATGCCATAAAAACACTTTCCATGGGTTAACTATCCACCCACCTGTTGGAAAATCAAAAAATATATCTGGGGAAATGGTTTTTAAAAGTAGGCCGCCTTGGCCTGTGTCACTCAGTTAGCAGTTTTTTGGTATAATTTATCACATTTCCACTTGAATTAATTATTTGTCAATGATCTAATTGTCATAAACCATAGAGAATTGGTTAAATTTGGTTAAATTTATCTCTTAAATGGCCATTGGTAATCAGCAAAAGTATTTAGTGACACATCTTCTGGAAATGAACAAGCTATGTGGAACATGTACAGTCATCTCCCAAGCAGCCTGCAGTCATGTTCTTTATCAGGGATGTTGTGGGTCTTGCAACACAAACGAAAAAAATATAATATTTATATCAAGGCATGTGTTTTACCAAAAAACAGAGCCATCTCTCAAGGAAGTCCTCAAGCCTGAGCTTTGCTTGAAATCTAGTTGAATTGCCAATAGGCAAAGTCTAAATAAACCAGACAACTGCGTTGGATGAATTTGGCCACCATAGTAGCAGGTTTAATGTAAACAAATCAAGAGAATCTCTATACAGCAAATAAACCTAACAAACTAAGTCCTTTAAAAAACAATGGGGTGGCAAAAAATAAGGGTGGCTACAAAACGAACACCTAAGACCTAAGACCTAAGACCCAAAAATGAATACCTGTTTTTTAACAGGCCTATCAAACCAGAGACAGTCAAACCGGGTCAATGCTTTTCTTCAGACACCAACTGATGCAAAATCAATGGGGTCTTCGTTTTGTAGTTAAGGCCAGCTCGAACTACAAAACGAAGACCCCCGCTTAAATGCTTTGTTCGTTGTTAGCTGACGCGAAATCAACAGGGTCTTTGTTTTGTAGATAAGGCCAGCTTGAACTTACAAAACGAAGACCCTTGCTTAAATGCTTTGTTCATTGTTAGCTGACGCGAAGTCAATGGGGTCTTCGTTTTGTAGATAAGGTCAGCTCGAACTACAAAACGAAGACCCTTGCTTAAATGCTTTGTTCGTTGTCAGCTGATGCGAAATCAATGGGGTCTTTGTTTTTATCAGCTAATCCCCTGTTCTTGGATCGCGGTATTTACACATGTGCAAATTTGGCAGCAAAGTGAGATAGTACTATATAAAAAAATTGTGCTTAGACCTTTATTCTGTGATGCAAAATGTAATAACATTATAGTTTCATACATATGAAAAATTTAGTGCGAGGAAGTCTTTGCCCTGTCCAGTTCTCTGTGATAAAAATATAGTTTTGATACATATAAAAAAATTTAGTGCGAAGAAGTCTCCCCCCCGTCCAGTTCTCTATCATAAAAAAATATGTTTTTATACATATAAAAAATTTGCTGCGAAGAAGTCTTCGCTCTGTCCAGTTCTCAGTGATAAAAATATAATTTTAATACATATAAAAATTTAGTGCAAAGAAGTTTCTCTGTAGTAATATTTCATTTCTTATACATATAGAAAATTTAGTGCGAAGAAGTCCTCGCCCTGTGCCGCTTCCTGTAATTGGGTTGTACTCACCCTTAGATATTTTTCAGAAACACGCACATGGGGGTCTAATTTCGACTCTATAACTGCTGTTAAATCTGTCTGGTGCATGTATATTTATGACTTTGTTGTATCTATCAACAACATCTCCTAACAACAGAGGAAAGAATTTTCCCAGTTGTGAGTGTGCACCAATGAACAAAGCATTTAAGTGAGGGTCTTTGTTTTGTAGTTCGAGCCGGTCTTATCTACAAAACAAAGACCCCATTGATTTTGCGTCAGCTGACAACGAACAAAGGATTTAAGCAGGGGTCTTCGTTTTGTAGTTCGAGCTGGCGTTATCTACAAAACGAAGACCCCATTGATTTTGCGTCAGTTAACAACAAACAAAGCATTTAAGCGGGGGTCTTTGTTTTGTAGTTTGAGCTGGCCTTAACTACAAAATGAAGACCCCATTGATTTTGCATCAGTTGGTGTCTGAAGAAAAGTGTTGACCCGAATGACTGTCTCTGGTTTGATAGGCCTGTAAAAAAACAAGTCTTCGTTTTTGGGTCTTAGGTCTTAGGTCTTCGTTTTGTAGACACCCCAAAAAATAGGCCAAAAGCTAACCAACAATAGATCAAAGCAAGAAAGTAATAATCCATTGGAAGACGACAGGGGAGGAGGTGGGAGGGATTTTACTTGTGATCGATCTGCTTGATCTGATGGTGAGGGGAGAAGAGAAAATCACTTGAGTAACGTTATATAGTTGCTCAATGCTGACAACAGGTACCTGTACAACCATAGTTAACTATGGCACTACCTTCACCAAGGGAAAATCATGTGAGAACAACACCTTGACATAAATTACATTATGTCTGGTCATAATGTCTGCTTTTATATGAACTTACACAAAAAGAAAACATTTTCACTTTTTTTTTCCACATACGACGTTTCTAAAGATTTCTCTGAGCGAGTTGTTGGAAACATTGATTACATTCCAACGGCGGATTTTGGACAAAATTGATGAATGAATGAACGAAAACTTTATTTAAAACATGGTAAAAATATCAATATGACAATAATAGAAATCAAAGGAGACCTATGGCTAAACTCGTGGATTAAGTAATCTAGAGATGAAACATGTTGGTGAACTTGCAATTATTGGTGTATTATTTAAGGTTCTTAAAACAAGCCGCGTTTGTACCACGCAAGGTCGTACTCATCTCAAAAGTAAGCTTTTTTCGTTGGCTTTTGTTGCACACATATTACAAACATATACGTCCAGAATAGCTAGGGTGGCAAAATTGTAGCTGAACACAGAGTGGTAAAGGTTAAGGGTTCTTGGGTCACAGAGGACACTCCTGCCAAAAAATTCATAGAGTACTCTTTGTCTGCCCGCTGGGAAAATTTGCATGTATTCAAGTTGTACAAGCTTACAGACCTGTTTCATTGCATTTCACTCAAGGCTATAGGTAAGGTTTCTTATGAGACAACACTTCTTTTCCAATGTGGGACCGCTCGTCTCTATATACATTGCATGTAAAATACATCAAAATAAGTAGCCTCTTTTGCAAACATTCCAAAAAATTCGAGCTCACAGGGGGTTTCTTTCCCATTGTTATGTTTTAAATCAGGAAGCAAAAGTGTAAACAAAAGACAGGGTAAAAATCATTTAAGCTTATCAAAATCAAGTATTTGGGAATTTTTTTCCAAGTTTATGTGCATTTCACATCCCACTCAGAGTTCAGATCAAAGCAATAAAATAGGCAAGACAAGTATAGGGAACACAACTTTAATCTAAACTTAAATCGATTTCGGTTGAACGTGGACAACTCAACATGGAAAACTTAAGTGCTATAAACTGCAAAGCTCTGAACAAAGGTCCTGCTTGATTGAATGTTGGATCTCACAGGAAATTTAATGAGCCAAACGAGAAAAGTAAAACGATAATAAGTCAAAGACTACTGCAAGGCTGACACAACGTCATAAGCTTAGCTTCTATTTAAAACAATACTTCAGCTGGCCTCAGGTTTAGATGGTAAAAACAAAATTACAGTATTATATTATGGTGCCGATGTTTGTCCTGTTTTCAATAGCTGTTTCGTTCATTAAAAATTGTTCATTTCGCTCATATAAGTTCAGTAAGGTCGACGAATAAGACACATTCTCATCAAAGCTTACCACATTAGCATGGGATTTACTCATTTGCAAGTCCCTTTCCAGCAAACAAATACACATCTCCTGGTCATTTTTAATGCCTTGATGAGTCAAATGCTCGTGAACTTCAGCCCTCAAGTTGGCCATAGTACTAATCAGTGTTTCAGCCAGAAAATTTTACTTGAGGGCCAAAGTGGCCCCTGAAGATCTTTTTTAGGGGCCAACAAATTGAAAGCTACAGAAGGAAAAAATGCATCAGGGTACCAAGGAAAATAAAGCAGTTTATTAGGATCTATGATAAAATATAATAGTAAGTGCTTTTTGAAGTGAAGTGTTTCTACTCAATAAAGTTTCTTTTGAATCAGATACTAGTATGAAGGATACGTGCATTACACGAGAACAATCTGTACGCATACATGACGTAGTCAATGATCAAGGGTTTGCAATGCATTATAGGGTGATTTCAAACACGGCCAGCCATTGGTGAGAGAATCAATACAGCAAAGCAAAAGGACGGGTTGACTTCTTTTCTTATGTTGAATGTTTTAGAAGCAAAGATCTTTCAATATGATTCTCTAGAAGAGCATAATGTGTGACAAAATAACCGTTAATTTATTGATCGTCAACACAGAAATGTAGTCGCCATTATGCCATAATATGGCGACTAAACCAGAATTTTTGGTTGCCAAGGATGAAATGCTTCTTGCATTGGCGACTGTATCGATTGCAATTTTCGGCCCTGGAATGGCTTTTAAAATATTATGCCTGTGTTAAGCCTGGAGTGTTGTAAAAGGAAAGGGCCAAATTGACCCTTTCTTTGTTTTTCTGGGGGCCATCTCTGGTTGTAACGTGGGATTCCCGCAATGGCGCGTTCTGGCAGAAACACTGACTAATTCGAACATTCGAAGTCAACTCCACTTCAATTTAGCAAAAGACCTAATATTAATGGTCATGTAAAAGCTACAAAATCATCATTCGGGCTGGCTCGATGCACGCATTGAGTAGTAACCACGCAAACAAGATAGCGAGGCTAGCACTGACTGCATGGTTACTATTCCAATATGGTGTCGGGCTCGGGCGCTCTCGTTCGGCCTGACTAATTATGAACAGTGTCTACACCTGAGTGAGTGTGTGATACATTTGCATATTGGAGTCCCCGCAACAAACACGTTTCTACGCTTTGCGTATCCACAAGTTTAAAAAGAAATACATCACATGCAAAATTTTCTATTTACTGGTTTACATATTTGCTGTGTGGAAGTCCGATGCAGAGAACCATTTATTAATGCTTCTCTTGAAGATAACTAGAGATTTTGTAGCGCGAAGTTCTTCTGGAAGATCGTTCCAAAGAGAAGTTCCGCTGTAGCTGAAGCTACGCTTCAGGCAGTCAGTTCTTGGTTTCGGTAAATAGAATTTTTGTCTTGGGTCGCGAAGATCAAAGGACAAAGTTCCTGTAGTGAACATGTTACAAAGATAAAGATAAACAGGCCAAGATGGGCTTCTTAAAGCCATTTCCCCAGAGATATTTCTTGATTTTCAAACAAGTGAATGTAAACTGTTTTTAAAGCATTTTCAATTATAGCCCACGGAAAAATATGGCGATGTTATAATGCAATCATTCCCTTTCAACACATTGTAAAGTTTTGAGTGTGTCTTTGATCTCATCTCAATCTCATCTCAATTTTTTTTATTTTTCACTCACTCATACCATGAAGACCTGAGCTGAATATAAAATCCACTGAAAGATTATCAGGTAGCTGTTGTGCGGAGTGCAAGGCAATCAAATATTCAGAAAATTCAGCAAAACCTGGAAGTAGATTTTGAGCCCAATTCGGACGAAATCGTTTTTGGCATATTTCTACCAAAGAAAGCCGTATTAGCAGAAACTATGGTCCACTTCTATTCTTACTATGACCTATCTATGGGCAAAATACAAGTGAAATCAATTTTTCGACTTGTGCTATTGATAGGCAATTTCGGTCGATTTTTATCAGCATTCACTCTTAACAGCCCAAGCACCTACTTCATTCATTGTGATCCGATCAAGAAAACCAAAAACGGGAAGAGATCTGGTGTTTTGGCTAAATTAGACATGAAAGGTCCGCCTTAAAAAAAGTTAACTATATACTGCCTCCACAAAATATTCTGCGTGAATGTTCGACCGGAAACTTCATAAATAGCTTTACAATTTCTGTGAGAGACAATGAAGGTGAAGTTTTTGATTTCAATGACTTGTCACTTGAATTTGAATTAGAAAAAAATAAAAAAAACTGATACATACAACTTAATGTCCTCAGCGAATGTGTTGCCAACTGCCCCAGAATTGTTTCAACACAAAAGATCTATCCGCAACTTCCCAATCAACCTGACAATTTCTGTTTGGAAAAATAAATGACATTGCCCTCACATTAGCGCAAAAAGTTAACCACTACCGACTTGTGGCCAAAAAGTATAAAAGAGCAAAAAAGGTAGTTAACTGGGGTGCTGGGGGCTCTAATTTTCTTTCAGCAGCCTTTTCAAGTGCCAGCTTACGTTCAGCTTTGTCTGTGGTTGGATTACCGCCTACAATACCATTAGGTGGTGTAGGTAATTGTTATAAAAAAAAACATCAAGAGATTGTTACAGTTGCTATCGCAAAACATGAAACTGTTGACTGGCTTTTTTCCAAAGCTATGGTTGATAACCAGGTATCTGACACAGAATTTCAGTTAATTATGACTGAATTTTCACAGTGTAATGTGCCAAAAGAAGTCGTTAGGGCTAAACTTACCTGCCAGCCATCTCGTAAAAATGTGGCTGATGTTGAAAAAGTGAAAAAAGACATCTGCAGCAAGGTAGAAGAAGTGTTTCGACAAAAACTGAACACCCTTAACTGAAGTTTGAATTAACATTTGAAAATACACGATTCTATTTCCATATTGTAAAAGCATGATTGTAATCTCTCAGATGTTTATGTTTCTTGTGAATGAATATTTCATGCCAGGGTGGCAAAAAACATTAGAGAAATTGCATGCGAAGTAATCTAGTGCTTAAATAAAGTCTCGTTTTGATGCGGTTTCATTGCTGCACAACTCCCCATTACATGTTTAAGACCTTGAGGTTTTCATAAAAGAAACTACGGTTTCACAACTTCCTTTTGTATTCCTCTTGGCTTCAGCTGAAGCCAAGAGGAATTTTTGATGCGATCAGGAATGTAAAGCTCATTCTGAAATTGTACAGGGAACTGGGGTGAGTTTCAAATTTTAACCAATCGATAAACTGACAGCACCACATGAAAGATCCCATTGAGTAGACATTTGACCACGTTTGATGCTTTTAAGGGGAAGAGAGACCAAGTTATGGACCTTGAAACATGGTTCAAAATCCATACAAACATCTCTTAAATGTTGAGACAGCGTCCCCCAAAACCATATAAATTTTTTATCGGTTTTGTGACAACTGTAAAATCCAGTCATTCACCTTAACCATTTTAAAGAAGCAGAGATGAAAATCACGTACATGTATGTTTGGCCATTTTTGAGAGTATCACAGAAATCATAAAATAATTTAAGATGAAACCTGATAGAGAATACAGCAATTTCAGGTTTTAGTGGACAAAAATCTGGTACCAGAATAATTTCAAGTGTTTTATTGTCCTTTTAACACTTTCTTAAAGCTAAAGATATAAATAGATGCCTAACATAACAACGTAAACAATTTCCCATGGGAACGAGAGAAAATAGATTTCAAAGTTCGGAGAAATTGTGCAAACACAGGTAAAATTTCATCATCAGTTTCATTTCACCAGTACTTTCAAGTGCTTCATATATACGAAGTTCAACACTTGTTTTTGACATTTGGTGTTGCTGGAAATGATTTTTTTGAGAAGATATTTTAAAACAGTCGTACAGAAGTTTGCGATATGATGTAAATAATCTTGGCACTCAGTTTTTGTCCACTTGCTACTAAAACTTCTGGTGGATTCCACCTTAAGAGTTTAAATAAAATAAAAGATGGGACATCTTTATTTTCCCTTCTCTAAGAGCTGAGATTCTAGAAAATAATTCCCATAACCCCCCTTATATATGTGTGTAATTGTGTTTCGCGTTTGGGTTTGTTGTGAACAATGTTTTTATTTATTTATTTTTTATCAAAGGGCTTTTATGAGCCACCTCTTGAATAACAGGCAGTGATATAAATTTCAAGGATTTGTTTCAAATTCCATATTTGGAGTATGAACAGCAGTTGTTATCCCCTAAGGTATCACTCAAAGAAACATTCAAATAAGCATTAATGACGACTGAAAAGATGTTTATTACATGTGACGTTTTTAAATTTCAGCAGTTTGGTTCTTTTTCACCAAGAAATATTTACATTTAATGTGAATCAAATAGTCAATTTTATTCCCTTGCATTGTAATCCTTAGAGCCTAAACGTTCATGTTGAACTGAGCTGTGCAGCAATTATTCCATTTATTACTTTTTACTACAGAGAGAGGAAACTTTTAAAAACTGCTATGAAATACTTAGTGGATTGGGGAATGAGCAAAACTGGCAAGTTGAACTGGTATACCACAGTTGTTCCTGAAACTGATTCTTTCTCTTAAAGAACACAGGAATATATAAAACTAGACCCACTAGTCTTTAATGTATTTGAAACTTGAAACAATACAGGATGTTTATTCACCTTTTAACACACCAGGTAAAGAAATAGATTGATCATCATTATTTGCATCATCATTATCATCAATAAGGTCTTTTGGCCCAGCTTCTGTCATGTTGCTACTGTGAAGAAATTCCTGAGGGAATACACAAGGGATACATTACCACATTTTACTTTTAGAATGACCTCACAACAATTTATGTGTATTACCTTCATGCCATCTAAAGAAAGGTTGGTAGAAATTTCAAATCGTTTTAACAGCATCTACAACACAACAAAAGAAAAGTATGAATATTTAAAGAAAATCTCTTAATGGAGTTAAACAAAACCAAATGCCACCATGGGAACTTATGTTGACATTACAGACACGAAGTGCAACTAATTTAGTCATAATTACGTTTAATGCTAATTTATGTATTTAAAAATGCAGATTTATCTTTTAAACAACCAGATCTGAGGTATGCACCTGAAAAATGCTGTAACAAGTTCACCTTCAAACCATAAGTAAATAAACAGGTTTTCTTTCAAAGAACTGACACCGCTTGTTTCAAGGTGTGACTGCAGTAGCATCAACATCATCAAATAGCCCCTCTCCATTAGTTTGATGAATACAACATTATCACACATGGAAAACTTGACACAGCTTCCAAGACTGGTTTCCCCTTTGTGTTTCCCTCTTTGTGGTTCAAGAAAAACAAAATTGCCAAACTGGTCACCTTTCTATCTCTGCCACACCGGCTTACTGGTACATAGTAAATTCTCACAACTTAACCTAATTTTCAAGAAGTACCCCACCCAATAAATGTCCCATTTGGAGGATGTCTTTCACAAGTGACTCTACTGCCATCATTGCCCCCTATTCTAGTAAGTACCCTTCACAAGATGCTCTTGTTTTCATCCCATTCACAGATTTACCAATAAAGACTCTTAAATTATAAACAGCACCAACCTGTTGATCAACATGATATATACAAACAAACTTAGATCTGCCTCCTGCCAAGATGCACTTTCCATCAGCAGTGTAACAGAGGCTGGTAAAACATCTGTCGTAAACAGGCAACAAGAACAAAGTAACATAAGAGCATACACAACTTTATTGACTACTTTGTGCTAGTGGAGGTAAAGACATTTTAATGTCTTAAAAGACTCTCAGAAAATAATCGTAATGTCACCAGTCTATATGGGGAAATTTCCCATTTTGATGTGTCAGTACCAAAGTGTTCTGATGACAAGTTTCTTTATCTTAAAAGACAAAGACAGGGGACTCATCATATCAAGTATTATTTTTTCCCAAGAGGGCACGGTAACGAATCCTGCAATCTGATTGGTTCTTAGTGCGGTCCAGATTTTCCTATCTCTGACCACGATCACGGTAACGGCGGGAAACAGGGCAGGTGAAATTGTCGTGTTGGTCAGTTTTCCTGAGTGAATCGGAGGTAATCGTCAATCTTTTGCCCCTTTACACTTCCATCAACGATTAATCAACAGGAGTTTAGCTCTATTCACTTTTAAATGGCAAGGAAAGTCACCGTAAGTAAATTCAATTGAGTGTTTTGAAGTTGTGAGACTTTGTTTGGTTGTTTGTAACTCGGCGCTGAAATGGCATGTAATCTTGTGTTTCTCTTGCCACACAATTTTAAGCCAAAAAAGTCAATTGCAGTCGAGTTTACCTTTTTGATCATTGCTATGTATTTAAGAGAATTTCTGTGGAATACAGTGAATGAATTTCTTTGCTTTCTGCTACTCAGTTTTACGGTAAAAACAAGTCTGATTTCCAGTGATTTGCAACAATGGTTAGAAATTGTTTTTGTGGCACAACTTCAAACTTTACTCAAAATTCCACACCAGAAAAACAATTTTGGGGAGCCAGGAGCTCCTGGAAGAGCTTAACTGGTGAACTACATGAAACTAACATAAAGTAGTTCGAAATTACTTTGTTCTTTAATGCATTTTTCTTTGTCTAGTATCTGAGTTACTTTTAGTACCAGCTGGTTCACTTGTTAGCTTTTTGCGATGGTTTGTACATGGCGCGTAAGCCAATTCAATGACAAAGTTGTATAAACAAACCTGCTTGTAAGCCAATTTACCGCAGGAAAAAATAAATTTGTTATTTTCCGGCTTAGGGTCGGTCCATATAGTGAAAAGCTGTGACCTTGGGCTTGAAAATGTCGGTCACAGTTTTTCACTATACGGACCTCCCAGCCGGCAAATAACATTTACCTCTTACCACCTAGTGACAACAAAACAAAAACATTCGTAATGACGAAAGTTTTGGAATTGTACTTGAAAAATGGTGCCTAGAACAGAATTTTTCACACTAACTTTGCAAAGCTCATGGTCTGAGCTGTAATCTTATCTGAAGTCCTCCTCACAGGGGCAAGGTCCCTACGTCCTTCCACTGATCCACTCTGAATGCCCGTTCTTAGGTCAAAGAAGGTGATCTGGCAATCCAGTGATGCCACGGCTACCTGTGCACCATCAGGACGCACAGACACTGTCAAAACTGTTTGAACAAAACAAAGAACAAAATTAGTGGGAAGTTGTTTATTTCTCATTCCTTTTTAACCCATGATTGTGGAACATATTATGCAAATTAAGTTGGTAGATCATCTGTTAAGGTATCATGGTAGGTGGATTGACAACCTATACATTTTCTGAAAGCTTAATAGTTATAGAATACAAACATATCTTTGAGATTTTCTAAAAAGTTATGGTCACAGTGATATTAAAAGAAATAGCCAGAAACACTGCTTCGCTTAAACTAGTTCGTTTCCGTGCGAGAATTATTGGAGCGGCGCGATTTACATCGGAAATGTTTCCTCACACATCACCTGCAAAAAGGGTGTCTGTGATTTTCCAGATAGGGTTTGGTTTTTTTCTACACCCTACTAAACTTTGATATTTTCAATGCGGACGTTTCCTTCTACTAAAGAGGCCATAACTTTGAAACGGAAGCAAATTTAAATGAAGCCCAACACCCTTTTTCGAAGGAGGTATCCTGGAACATACCTGCCGATTTTCCACCAATTCCATCGGAAGGCACGCGTAAATGAACGAGAAAAAGATGAAAAACCTTGTGTGAAATTGGTTTGAATAGGTGTTAAAAATCCCCTCCATGCTGACAGATGTCGGCATGGGTCAGTTTACCACAACAATGGGTTATGACAACTTGAAATAAAGAGACAACTACAATTCTGGTGCAGAAAACCCGTCGCAGTGAAATCGCCTGAGAAGCGACAAACTACAAGTTAAACTGCTGTGATTTCATCGGCGGCATTGGCATTATGCTGCTTAAGTTCAGGCTTCTTTGTTCTCCAGACATTTTTTGAAACCATGCCTCTTGAAGCCAAAAAGAGGAAATCTCGAGGTCTACATTGTCTACATCTACATCTGCACTTGACTCTCGTTGAGGAAGTTTCGGAATCGCGTCTGTTCTCCAGCAATTTCATGCAACTAGCACTTGTTGTATTTTGTCCTTTAGCTTCATTGGAAGGACTAGTGTCCTTGAGTTCCTTCAGCCATTCTTCTTCTCAGATTAATTGTGTTAAAATTTCCAGTTCTCTTGTTGATCTTGGAAAGTGTTAATTAATCATTCGGGCCTATGCCATGCAACGATGGCATAGATGCTGTGAAAGGTTTGATTCAACTCAACATTGAGTTACGATGTTGGTAAACAGTTTTTAAATAACCATCCTGCTGTGGGTATTTTAAGTCAGTAGAAAAGATCTTTGTGATAGTTTACTCTCAATGTCTCTTACTAACCAAGCTTGTGGTCTGTACTGTAAGTCACGGACCAAGTTTTTTCCTTTCGATTTATGGCCCAAGCGTGAAGCATGCAGGCCATAAATCGAAGGGGAAAAAAACGAGAACCTGTAATGTTAACTTACAGTACAGACCAAAAGACGAGGTTAGAAGTACTATTTCCACAACGAGAGTGAGTGTTTCATTGGGGCATCCAAACACCAAGAAACAATTGAAAGCAATTGGCCTACAGCCTTGTGCTTTTATTGTTTCAAGGTGTTTGGATACCCCAGTGAAACATGAACTTGAGTTGTGGAAATAGCTTCTCATTGCCAACAAATTTGAATTGTTCGTAATACTAGCATTCCTTTTACAATTATTTCGATATAAGTGTTGTTTTTCTCATGCGTCATTAGTTTGCTTCCCAGTTTTAAGCAAATGTTAAACAAAGACTTCCAATTTCAATTGTTTGTGCGGCGACATTCTTTCCTAAAATAATTTCAATATGAATGACTGTTTCTTACGCATTATTTTACAGTGCAATTTCATCACGCTGTTGAAAGTTCAGCATTTGCAAGAAGTCGTTCGGTCAGGATGTATGCTGCAACAAAGTCGTTTGAGAGATTTTGGCAACCCATAAACCTGGAGGAGGAGACGAAAAGTATAGATAATGCAGTGCCGCAATTAACAGCTTATAAAACTCAATGGTCATGTACATTGTTTAAGGAATGGAAACAGAATTGATTGGCGAAGTGCTGTACCTTGGAACCTTACCATGAAAGACTTGAAGAAGGTGTCAAAACATTAGACAAGACCATTACAGACATGTATGCATGCAGTCTCCACTACTGGCTGTCAAAATTTGTACAAGAAGTAAGGAACTCTGCTGGGGAACGCCATCCTTCCCGTTTGTTGTACTCAATAATTGAGTACAATGAACAGGAAAGATAATAATTATTATTTGTGGACTGAAATGCCATACTGGCCAACAAATATTCATTGTCTTGAGCACGTTGTAAATCTTCATGCATATTTTAATCAAGTGGTATATACCATCTCTCATTGGAGAATGGTATACTGTATTTCGTTGGGTATCCAAATGCATGCATGTGATGAAGTATATATCTAGTGGTTGGAAGTTGGCTTAATGAATTATTAATGAGGTTGAGAAAGATATTTATTATAATTATCTCTACTGTGTGCCTAAAGGGTTTGGGAACGATTTCTATTTACGTGGAACGGCTTCAAATTTCAGCATGTTTGAATACACAATTAAAAGTAAAGGAAAGATTTAAACTTTTACTTGTTATAAAAGTTATGAACATTAACGATAAATTGCAAAACATTTTAGAAACAAAAACTTCAAATTTTAGTGGGCTGCACAGTGCAATACGGCCTGCTAAACTGACCAATCACAGCGTGCGTAGTAGCTGAAAGAAATAATAAGAATCATTATTTTCTGTTAATGAGGCTTTGGTGGTTTCTTATTAAATTTTTTCCTCTTTTCCTCTTTATAACATTAGTGCTGTTTATACGAAAAAAGTAAATCCATATTACACAAGGGTTAGCCCACTTCATTCATCATTCACAGGTTTGCTAAAGGAGCACTCTGATTATTGAATCAATCAACAGTGTGTTTCACATAATTTCAAATTAAGTCAGTGTAATGGTGGTAACTTAGCTATGTATCAATTGGAGGTTGGCACAGGAGAATTAACCGCTGTAGCAAGTTAATTAAGCTGATCTTTTGAGTGTGAGCCCTTCATCAGAGTAAAGTGGAGGACTGTGGGTTGTGTGTGTGTTTATATAGTGGAGCATAGTATTATGCTAAGGGAGGAAGCATACCAATAGAAAATGTCTGTATAAATTAGCTAAATAAAAAAAATTTCCTTGATCTCATTGGGAGCTAAGTTAATGAAATAAAGTTGACTCTCATGTTACTTTGATTGAGAGAAATACCAACAATAATCAAGTTTCTCGACAAATGGCTGGGGAGATTAAACATTTGGAGACAGGTTTAGAGGCATCTTGGCCTTTGATTTTTACATCTCTTAAATGAAACAATCTCTAGTTTTCTTCCCATCTCACCAATGTAAAGTATTTTGCACAGAGTCCTTAGTTATGCAGTAGATGACACTTGCCCACTGATGCAGTCCAACAATTTCTTTAGGAACTAATGCCTTTGTTCGTTCAATGCCAAGTATGTTAGCCAACCAGCAGTCAAGAGCATCAGCTCTCTGCCATCAGAAAACATCTTAAGAACAAAGACCATGTTGACACCAACAATGATCTGACTAGTAATTTGTCCATCATAAAGACATGCTGAGGAAATATTGACTGTCTAATCATTCCCAAACTAAAAATTAAATTGTGTACAACTACAGTTCTAGTTCTTCTATTCCACACAATGGAAAAACACATAAACTGCCCCCAATGTCATACAATATGGGTATAGTATGGTATCTGAAATTTTTCAGGCCTCTTTAGAATTGTCTATTAAAATTAATAACACAAAGCTGTCATCACTATAATGGCACTAACCGTCAGATCCCAAATTAAGGGTTTCCCATGACACTTTGCTATCATACATGTTCCACAGCCTGACAGTTTTGTCCCAGGATCCTGATGTCAAAAGTGGTTGAGATGGACTGAACACCAGCTCTGAAATAGGTCCCTCATGGCCGGAAAGTACCTGTGAATAAATCAAAAGAATCTAGAATCAAAAAAATTGTTTTCCTGCTCTGGAATCATGATTTTAAAAACAATAAAAAGAATAATTTCTGTACTCAGAGCACAATTTAGAGTCTTAAAAGTGGAATATATCATTTGGATCTACCAAACTTTGTAAGCCACAATACAAATTTGAATGTTAAGAAGGGTTATATGTTCATTACCATCTCAAGGGATCTAAGATGGTGTCATAGATGCTGGCTAATTCAAAGCCATTGTCTCTGTTCAAAGAGGGCTTATGTAATCTGATCTCAATTGCCTCCCTTACGCGGCGTTTGAACATGTTACTTTCCGTGGCAAGAACTTTTGTTTTGCTAAAATCTACTGAACGTCCTGTGAGCTGGCAATGTTCCTGAACAGCTGACGAATTCCTCAAAAGATGTTACTGTACTCAAGTTTCTAATAAACGATAAGTTTTGCCAACATAAAAATTATTCTTTGTCACATTGTTCAAAATGGATGTGATAAACTGTTCCACACTTTTTAAGGTTTTCTGTTTTATCCTTAACATGAACTAGTTGTGATCTTAAGGAATTGAAAGGCTTGGCATCGTGTGATTTAAGAGTCAATGTCAGTAATTTTCAACTGGGGCCGCACAATAGTGAAAAAACGAAAAATCTGAAAAAATTTCTCAAGATAGCCCTTGGTGAACTATTTCTAAAAATATATAGTTTTCCTCGATCCGATAAATATTTTGGATGTACGGAGATAAACTTGGTTTCACAGCTCTCAGACCAGATTTTAGGCGTCTGATACCAAACACCGCTGAAGACCTCCTTGAAAAATCAAAACACCTTTTCCACGAAACAGCAAGTAACTAATCAAACAAAGCAGACGATAATACACATTTTGGGTGGTGATTTTCTCAGTTTAAGTCAAAACTGAATTTTTTATAAATTTTCCAGTATTTACAATAATTCAAGCGATTTTTTGTGCCGCAAAATTCACAAAATTAAGGGCCTAAAATCATTGACTGGTACCTCACCTGGTGCATCGAGACTTATTCCACGTGAAAGAGCACTATTTCTTCTTGCAAAATCCATTTTCAAAACTATGGGCTACTTAAAATAAAATTTTTGAGGTCGAAAAATACACGCAGTACTTTAGGGAAATTTGAGCTCTTTGAGAATGGCATACCGATGTCGAAAGGTCACACAAACATAACAATAATATACTTTTGAAACTCAGCGCTTTGATAATATTTGCTGTCACTCACAAACTAATGTTTACAAGACTATTTTACGTGATTTGCCATCTCTTTTGAGGAAAAATTAAAGAATTTGGCCGTTTATTTTGATCTTGAGTTCTTAAGTGTTCATGGGTCACGTAATGTTTCTCAAGGGTTGAAGGTGAGGCACTCGTTATCAAATCAAATTAAAACATTTTCCAGACAGAAATTGCTCTCTAACACACACAGTAATATCTTGAAATGGATGGCTCTTCAGACCTTTTGGCAGGCTTTCTGGACATTCAAGAAATCCTGGACTTACAACTCGTAAACCACACCTCCGACGAATTCAAAGCAATGGATTACAGTTGATTGCGTTACAATCCACAAGGAGACCGCTGGTTAAAGAACTATAAGGTTGATCAAGCCAAGGAAATTCAAGAATTATTTGAATAAATATAAATTTTGAAATGACCCGCTATCACTCTGAAAGTTGCATGAAGACGATGTTACTGTTGTAATTATTATTAATTTTTTAAATACTTGTGAAATGTTCGTGGCTAGTCTGACGCGGCGTTTCGTCTCGGCCAAGAGACTCTTCAGAGACCTTTAGAATTCAAAGGCAAACTCGTTGAGCATCACGCCCAAAGTCCCGTTCGCAAATTCTTGATGTTGACAGTCTGGCCCTCTATCGCAGAAGGATTCCCAACCGTACGTTCACGAGTTAAATTTATACAAAAGCAAACAATTGTCAAATACTTGTGAAATGTTCGTGGCTAGTCTGACGCGGCGTTTCGTCTCGGCCAAGAGACTCTTCAGAGACCTTTAGAATTCAAAGGCAAACTCGTTGAGCATCACGCCCAAAGTCCCGTTCGCAAATTCTTGATGTTGACAGTCTGGCCCTCTATCGCAGAAGGATTCCCAACCGTACGTTCACGACTTTGGGCGTGATGCTCAACGAGTTTGCCTTTGAATTCTAAAGGTCTCTGAAGAGTCTCTTGGCCGAGACGAAACGCCGCGTCAGACTAGCCACGAACATTTCACAAGTATTTGACAATTGTTTGCTTTTGTATAAATTTAACTCGTGAACGTACGGTTGGGAATCCTTCTGCGATAGAGGGCCAGACTGTCAACATCAAGAATTTGCGAACGGGACTTTGGGCGTGATGCTCAACGAGTTTGCCTTTGAATTCTAAAGGTCTCTGAAGAGTCTCTTGGCCGAGACGAAACGCCGCGTCAGACTAGCCACGAACATTTCACAAGTATTTGACAATTGTTTGCTTTTGTATAAATATTAATTTTTTGAGGAAAAAAAAAACTGTGGGTTTGGCGTGGGCGGGTGGAGAGAACGAAACATTTCCTGCATTTCCTTATATGGTGACAAAGATAATCCTTCACTGTGTAAACTTGGGAAAGAACATCATCTCATTTGTTTAGGTATTTATTGGATTTAATGCACTTGAACCTCTTTTACTTTACCTTATTTGGATTATGATATCGAAAAATACTCGTGTCACTGTGAATTCAGAGTGCTACTGACAGAGTCGTCTGTTACGCTATGTTTGTTGTTGTTGTTTTTGTTCTGAATTCGTATTGGACTTTCAACACGAGAAATATTGGGTATCGTGTTTGAAGTAAATGTGTTGAATGGCATTGCGTGAATATACTGCTCAAGTTAGAGGACAATGTGGAGCTAGCACAGAAAACCCAGGCAGCTCTCGATGTATCTCAATCGTAAAGTGTGACAAGGACATAAGAATTCACCTGAGGTCTTTTGGTGCTGGGTTTGTGAATTCAAACGTAAAGACTTAGGCAGGACTTCCTCTTGCCAGGGCAGGTATGCATTAACGCAGATCTTTGGAAATGTGAACTTAGCAGGCTTTCTGCTCAAGTGTATATATTAGAAGATTGGGGGGAGGGGGGCGGAGTTAATGATGTAATGACATACCTAAGCCCTAATTTGAAACAGTACAGTGGGATAGCATGTTCTTTAAATCAAGCTTATTTCGGTGTAAAAATACCGTAATAGTTTAACCATCTGAAAATTCCACGTCCAAGCCTCCTGGTGGACACTGGACGAGCCTAGTGATTCTAATGCTTGGACAGAATATAGATGAATGTACTCTTTGAGTGGGCAATATGCATTATGAGCGTTTGTTTTCTCATACGTGTTACTGACCTCCCTGGTGCGTTTATACTGCCAATGGATTCCACATTGCAAATAAGGCATTAATATTCATAAGATTTTGGTCGTACCCATGTCAGCAACTTGTTGTTTCCACGTCAACATCTTGCAAAGCGCTCTACAAATACCTACCTTGAATATTACTAAAAAGTTCATTACCATCGTAATTTTAATTTTTTAGTTAACAGCTAGTGCTGTTCTTGTTGCTTTTTGGTGCTAGTTTTGCCATTTAGAGAAAGGAAGAATTATATGAATTTTCGATCGCAAAATTGTATTCTTTTCCAAATGTCAGCCCCTGCTTTATTCTTAAAGTGTTCTTAAATTCGCACATTTCAGCCTCAATATGCCTGTAAAATATATTCTTATAAAAAGTGTATTTTAATGCTAACTTAACATAATCGAAATAACTTTGTCTAGATCTGACCATCACTTTTTTTTAGGTATATTCGACATCGGCAAAAGCCACCTTAACATCTCTATTTGTCCAAAACATCGGGATGCATTTGGCATCTGATGGCGTTGCCAAAAGCGATTCTGTTCTGTTCCGCCAAGTTGGGCACCTCATCGGGCAAAGCAAATGAGAGGAGATCGGAACATTACATTTGTGCAATCGAAACTTATCTACAAGATGACGTCAACTCTAGTTCCTATCGGATCTCATAAGTACTCCAGTATGAATTTTAGCCAAAGTAGTCTTGCAGTGAGATGACTGTTTCTTCTTACAGCTTGGGCTTTGTAGAATGATAAGAAGCAGTCTGAATTTCTGCTTGCTCCAGATTATACATGAAAGCCCATTAATTTTCAGTGCTGTAATGTATAAATATCATAATGTTTTTATTGTTTGCAGCAATATGCAAGCTTTGCCGTGTTTTACTGAGTAGTCCAGATCTCATGCCCCAAACTCAAAAAACGGAGACTACAGCCGATGAGCCACCAGCTGAAGAGCCATTGCTACCAAACGAGTCCACCGACAGTGAAACTGTAAGTCGAAACAAAAAACCTAGATACATGCACATATATAAATATATTTTTACTTTCTGTGCAGTTGCTGGGAATGCGGATGGTTAAAATATCATTTCTAGACCCTATAACTTATGTGCATTGTACACTAAAGTTCTGTTTTCCGAGAGCGCTTTTGTGTTTAGCTTTGAAAAAATGAGGAAATGCTATTGCTAGTACAGACCATAGTGATATGATTTATTCATTTGTTATCTTCATTACAGGATAACGCGGATAAAAGTAGCAGTACTGATGTGCTGTGTCAGGCGATGGAAAGTATCATGATCACCTCAAACGACACAAGTCTGTATGTCCTGTCTCAAACAGAAACGAGTAGCAGTGAACTTTCAGGTGATAGCAGAAGCAGCTCAAACCTCAGTCTTCGCCAAACGAAGCTTAACGAATTCTTGGCTATCAGTGGAAAGTCTACCTTAACACAACAGTGGAAACCCTGGGCTAACTTGTTAGGTAGAACAAGGCATGTATACATCAATAAAGCAAGAGATGCAGTCACGGCAGCATGGAAGTGATTATTCCAGATGACGCTGGTGGCCTGTGGGGAGCATTGAAAGAGTCTGGTGAAGTTGAGAGTGCTTTGGGTGTACTGTCTGAACCCCATCCTGCTGATGACAAATATTTGAAGTCGCTAGCAGAGGCATACCAAAATGCATCCAGCTGGGACACGCGACAGCAAGTTCTCTCCGTCATCGCCGACGTTGTGCCATATAGTCTTATCCAGCGATACCTGCCTGGTATCACGGAATATTGGGACTGCATGAGAACACAGAAAAAAATACGGGCTAGGCTCAGCTGTGCCCCTGTCCAAAAACCCTTGTATGCGTGTAAACTATGCTCAACTGGACCACTTCCTAGAATTTATCACCAGTCCACACGTAGTAATAGACCTGCCTTTTGACCAAAGACTACTTTCCCTGGCAGATGGAAGTCTTCTCGAAATGCCAAATCTGTTAAGAACAATGATACCAGAACGAATTGGGGCACAGTATACTCAGTACTGTAAGGAAGTCAACTTTACGACATTCAGCAGATCAACCATACTGCGTGTCTTGTCCTTTTGTGCTGCAATGGTACGAATCTCACTTCAGGGGCTTGATTACATAGAGGCAGATGGTGGGAAGGCTCTCGACAAACTGATTGAAATGGTACTTAAGCTGAGTAATGACAACAGAGTATGGGTAAGCCGCTTGCAGAAGGTGCTGAAGGAAGCAAAGCAGTACAGGTACATCAAAGGCGATTATAAGGTATGGAGGAGGGCGATATTATAGCCTTATAATCCCTGTCCAAACTTTTAGAAAAAATATTTTGAAAGTGTGTAGTTGTTTGTATGTATTTTGAGGAAGAATTTGAGCGATGAGATAGTTAGGCGTAGAAAAATATGTGCAGTCATTTACCACAATAGACCTGTACATGAGTTTAACCCTTATCTTTTTTTCTCGTATGTATCGTTATTATAAGTTTATGCTTTCCGTTGATCTTTGCATGACGTCATGACGATGAGGTAATTTGTTAATAACATACACTGGCAAACCCTCTTGCTGCAGGTGCATGTTTCAAGTCGTGCAACCACACCCGACCAGTGCAGCAGTTACGCCCTAAGCAACCCCAAAGACCAAGCTTTTTGATTGGATTGTGCCCACAGTCATGAAGACAGGTGCCTTTCATGTGAGGTGCTTAAGGCTGCTCTAAAGGAGATTGGAAATGCTGTAGCTGAGTCCCCACTGATGGAAGATGAACGGGATGACATGCAGTATACTCTCTGCCATGCAGTGCAGGCCATAGAGTCTTGGAAAGTGCATCAACTTCTTCAGTCTTTGCAACAAGACAAGGCAAGAACCACTACTCTCAAAAGTCTGGATGAGTCATGGGTACTAATAACCCAGGACTGGGCTATGAAGTGGCTACCACAAAGATACCGGGAGATTCAAGCTGACTGGTTCGGCAAGAGGGGTATCTCGTGGCATGTCAACGTAGTAGTTCGGAGGTTGGCCAGTCAACTGCAGCAGCAGACCTTTGTCCACATTTTAGAAGAGTCCAGCCCAGATGCCGATGCTGTTGTCTGAGTTCTCCAACACACACTGAGGTCACTGAAAGTGGAACATCCCGAGATAAAATTTGCGGCACTTAGAAAAGACAATGCTGGGTGCTACCACATTGTGGCAATGCTGTCAGCATGCTGTCTTATGGGGACAGCAACTGGAATCCATGTCAAAAGGGTCGACTTTAGTGACCCTCAAGGAGGCAAAGGTCTTTGCGAGAGGAAAGCCGCTACCATCAAGACCCACCTGTGACAATACATTAACGAGGGCCATCATGTGCTGACAGCGCACGACTTTAAAGAAGCCATGCTGTCTCATGGAGGGATTAATGGTGTTCGTGTAACCTTAGTCACTGACGTCCTCGAGAAGCCACAACAGGAGATGACAGGCTGCTGGGAGGGAATCAGTATCTTTAACAACTTCCTCTACCAGGAGGACTGTGTCACTGTATGGAAAGCATACAACATTGAAGCGGGAAAGAATATACCATGGTCTCAATTACAAGGTAACAACTACAACTGAACGAAAAAGATCTAATCGTAGAAACTCTTATTCTTCGGCCATTTCAGCTTGAGTAAAACAACAAACAAACTGCAGTCACAAACATTACAAAACAACGCATGTTGTAAAAAACCTTGATTTGAGAACTTCACGTTTCGTATGCTTCTACATACATTATTGATTTGTGATTTGCAACCAGCACTTAAAAATGTTGGCAGTGAGAAACTTCTTCTCTACTAGCCATTCATGTTTTTTTCAGCAGATTTTAAGTCTGTTTATTTTCATTTATATCCATTGTCATTTCTTTCATTATTAGGTACTGCTTTCCTTATTAGGCACTAGTCTTCTCGTTTGAATTTATTGTAATGCAGCTAACCGTTTTATACTTCTGATGATGTATGTAGAAGCATATGAAACATTAAGTTCTCAAATTAAGGCTTTTACAACATGCGTTGTTTTGTAATGTTTGCGACCGCAGTTTGTTTTTTATTTATAAAAAAAGATCTAAGGCAGCAGAATACCCCTGTTAATAGGGAACACCTACGATATCTAAAACACCAGCTAAAATACAAAACGGTCAATTGGGTCAAGTTAAAAATAGCTGGCTTTTCCTTTTACAATTTCCTATCTGTATTGTGTTCAGTAATGTATGATGAACTAGTTCGTGCGACCTCTTTTCTGGTACGACAAAAATTCAGCTTCTGCTCGCTTTTCAGCCATCCTTCTCCTTACCCCCTCCCCCAGATCTCAGTCGTGTTTCATCCTAGGATGAAAGTCATAATTCTCATCGAAAGTTTGATTGTTTTGTTGGCTCTTCATGAATTTTTACTAAACTCCCAATTTAGAAACGCTGGTATGTAAATATTATTGTGATACTATTAATTTCATTTTATTATGTACACGATTTAGTTCCAAAGCATTTAGTGGAAGGATGGAAGGCTGAGGTGCCCAAGGGTGGGTTTGTGCAATGTTCTAGAGGAAAGTGCGAACCATCCGAGAAGCCTGAACACGTTGAAGGCAAAGAGGACACAGATGAGAGCATGGACGAGGAGGCAGAGGAGGATGGCGAAGGGGCGGATGCAAGCTCGCTGTTGTCATGTCCTGTTGAGGGATGCATACGCACCTATCAGAGGTACCACAGCCTGGAGCGCCATTTGCTCATCGGGAAGCGCAAGCTCATTTCAGAGAAGCATACCCTTTTAGATACCGCTAAATTGGCATACGCTAAAAGTTCAAGAGGGCTCCACTATTCAGCCAACACTAGCTGCCGCCACCACCACTGAAGTCTCTTCAGAATGTCTGTTTGTGCAAGGCTGGGCTCTAAAAGGCACGAAAAAGGCCACCTGTTTTAACGAGAATCAGCGTCAGTACCTCGATAACAAGTTCCAGATTGGACAGGAGAGTGGTCATAAAGCCGACCCTGAGAAGGTGTCACGGGACATGTGCTACACTAGGAGGGTCAACAGTGAGTAGCGCTTCGACGTGGAAGAGTTCTTCACTGCACAGCAGATTCAGAGCTACTTTTCATGTACTGCTGCAAAATTGAAGCATGCAGTTACTGCTCAGTCAGGGCAGGACTCCATCGACGATAGCAATAGCCAGGTGACCCAAGAACAGGAAACTTTTTCGTCTGCCCACTTAGCTGTCCTTCACCAATGCGAGCTGTTGCATCCCATTGTCTATGACACGCTGAACATATGTTCTTTGTACAGCAGCAACAAGCTGACCAAGCTCAGTGTTGCACAACTGAGACTTATCTGCAGCTACTTCAACATGGACATAGAAGAACAATCAAGGCGAAAAGCACCTTACATTACTTTTATCTTGGATCTTGTAGGGTCCTGTTCTTGCACGAAGGTCTAAAGAGTGCTTGCTATGTTATCGAAGTGTATAATATCCTCTGATAATATTAATTGTCCCATTTGCTATATTTTGTTTTCATACAAACCAATACTGATGTTGTTAATATTATTCCATCTCTTGTACCGTTCATTCCGTTGCTGAAAAATTTATTTCAAGTGCATTATGTTGAAGTTATGAATAAGGGTATATTTAGGGCAGGGTAGAAAGTGAAAAAAAAAAAAAATTCCACACTCACAATCAAAGTATCTGTCAGCAGTCTCATGTAACAGAGACTGTAACGGATATTTCTGCCGTTGACAGTGAATTCTGTACTGAACCGTTGAGAATGCTGACCGGCGGCAGATTTTTCAAGCCTAATGCAAGGTATGAAAGATGCTGTTCTTATTTTAAGTGTGAGAAAGCAATGTTGGAATGACAAATGTTCCAATTTGATTTAATTAAGAGTGCTTTGACCTTGATAAACATATGACCCGTTTACATGTTACGACTCGAGCTCTAAAACACAGGCAAACTTTCAAATTTTTCCTTAAAAGTTACAGCAATCAAGCAGAAGTCTCGGAAACATTAGTTTGTGAGTGACAGCAAATGTTATCAAAGCGCTGAGTTTCAAAAATATATTATCGTTATGTTTGTGTGACCTTTCGACATCGGTATGCCATTCTCAAAGAGCTCAAATTTCACTAAAGTACTGCGCGTATTTTTCGACCTCAAAAATTTTATTTTAAGTAGCCCATGGTTTTGAAAATGGATTTTGCAAGGAGAAATAGTGCTCTTTCACGTGGGATAAGTCTTGATATACCAGGTGAGGTACCAGTCAATGATTTTAGGCCCTTAATTTTGTGAATTTTGCGGCACAAAAAATTGCTTAAATTATTGTAAATACTAGAAAATTTAACAAAAATTCAGTTTTAACTCAAATTGAGAAAATCACCACTCAAAATGTGTAATATCGTCTGCTTTATTTGATTAGTTACTTGCTGTTTTGTGAAAACGTGTTTTGATTTTCAAAGGAGGTCTCAGCAGTGTTCGGTGTCAGACGCCTAAAATCTGGTCTGAGAGCTGCGAAACTAAGTTTATGTCCGTACGTCCAAAATATTTATCAGATTGAGGAAAAATATATATTTTTAGAAATACTTCACCAAGGGCTATCTTGAGAAATTTTTTCAGATTTTTCGTTTTTTCGCTATTGCGTGGCCCCAGTTGAAAATTACTGACATTGACTCTTAAATGCTCTTTGTAGGCATTCCGAAGTGCCCTTGATGTTTGGTAGTGCAGCATATATTCTCTTCTCATTAACAGTTTCCTGGGACTCGATCCATTGTTCGGTATTGTTAGCATCCAATCAGAATATGTTGGAAAAACTTCTTGTGAATGAAATACATGTCTTCGAAATTTAATTATTTTGCACCCAAAAAGACAACGCAACATTCCCTACAATCAACCCAGTACACATTTAAACATTGCACAAAAATATTTGAGTGTTTTAAAGATGGAAGAATGATGTGGTTTTGCACGCGAGGCTCTCAAACTTGTTTAATAAAATGGTGCGTTAAATGAAGATTTTAACGGAATTTGGTAATTTGCATATTTCTTTGAAATAAAAGGATATTTTTCCAAAAAAACTACCCAGTAGTTTTTGCCATGCCCTAGCCTATTTACCATAAGAATATGAGCGAAATCGAATTGTCGACCCTTGCCACGAAATTAAGAATTTGTCTGATTTTTACAGGCAGGTACTCTTAACGGAATTCTATTTGCCTGCTATTTCAAATGCTGTAATCAGATTGGCCGAGCTATTGAACACTATCAGCCATTTGGTTGTAATGGTTTGAGGTTGTCATGGAGACACTTTTTTGTTTTTCTGAAGTTTCAGTGAACCATTTCAAAACACTACTGGATAATTAAATCTGAAAGAAATCTTGAGCACATACTAATCTAACCATTAAAATAATAGTTATTACCAGAGCCGAACCTCGCTTATCCAGACTCATTGGGACTTGAGTAAATAGTCTAGATAATTGAGAGTCCAGATAATCAAAAAATTAATATGAATATTAATGAGGCAGTAATGTAAACAAAAGAAATAAAGAAAACAGAATTTATTGGTGAATAGATCAGAATTGCATATATGAACAGCCCGTATGTTAAGTTGCTTTTTCAAGTGTTTTTTCAAGAAATGTTTCGCTATCTCCTGAAGAAGCGGACCTGAAATTGGTGTTGCATTTGATCTTTACTGAATACACCAGGGATACACATGGCTTTATCCAACTGCTCATCATTTGCAACCTTCAGGGAATTTCATTTTAATCCTTCACTTGTCGCGACGCTGTCAGTGAATTTCAGGATCTCCTCTTTGTTTTTGAGTATATCTGAGATCTGCTACTTGCTGATTCCAAACTCAGTGCTACACCTGGTCCTTTTTGTCCTTTCCCTAAAATGTGAAATAACTGTTTGCTTACCTCTATTGAGAGAAAAGACCGCTTTCGTTCCATAGACATGGCTGTGATTTGAGTTTACAATTGATTGTTCGCGTGTTTACATAACCCATGTGGAATGAACTAATCAAGCATGACATTCCCTTAGCAATCTAATAGTTAAGCCAATCAGAATTCAGCTGAATGCATCAGAATACATTGTTTATCTTGTGCCACTTGCACTTTTTAACATGAAACAGATTAAAACCCGAAGTTAAAACACACATTTGGAAGGATAATCAACGTCCAGATAATCGAGGTTCGACTGTAGTACAGTAAACAACATAGTCCTACGATGGGCTCTTCTAAACCGCCCCCAGAATTTTAGGTCATGTTGTACTCCCCCCTGGGGACACTCCCATATTAAGGAAGGGGGTGTTTTAATTTTCTTGTATGGAGCCATTTTCAAATGAGTATCATAAAACCAAAACTAATGTAATTGCTCTAGCCAACCATAACATACATGGAGAATCCAATGAACCCATCAAAATTTGAAGTAAATACAATTAATTGATGCAAAACACTGAAAAATGTGTGCGAGTAAGTCACAATTGGTTCTGCCTTTACTTCTGATTAGATAGACAAATGGTGTGAGCATTTCACTATGTTTTTGATTCATGTAACGGCCGTCTATATCATTCCATGTACACATGATACTGTGCTGAAGGAAGGACTGGATAGTATATATTTTTTCTTTCTTTTTTTTAAAATTTATTTCTTAATTTACAAACAGTTTACAATATATAATAAGTACCTACTTACGTAACAATATATATTTTTTGGTTAACTTAACTACTTGACATACAGTTTAGAATATTAAGTACGAATCTACTAACTTATCACTAAAAAAAATATATCTTTTTTTTACTAAGCTACTTCGCTACTTCACATAAATCTATGAGTTAGTAAACGTAAAAAAACCAACCAACCAACAAACAAACAAACAAAAGAAAGGAAAAGTAAAGCAAAAAAGACAAAAAATAAAAAATTACAAAAGAAATCTATATATAGTCTTGAGCTTTGTAATGTTGTTATTATGAACAGCAATTTCCCATTGTATATTGATTTTTTCTTTTAGAAGCGTGAGAAAACTGTGAAAACAAAGCTTTTTTTCTTGTAAGCAGCTACTATATATCGAGTACTTTGCTATAAGAAGTGAGTAATTCAAGGAGTATAGGTGTTCTCTATTGTCGAAAATTCCGTGCTCTCTGTTAATGTGACATTTTCTTTAGTTTTGCTAGTCCACATGTTTGGAATAAGTCCCAGAAGGATAAGGTTAATTGACAGCCATAAACATGTGATCTAAGGAATGCCTGTCAACAGGATATTGGGGGCATATGTCATCATCACATATCTTGGCTTTAAGGAGACTGACTTTTGTTGGAAGAATATTCTGCATAATCTTATATATATTGAAACGTTTTTATGTCACTTTTTATCTGGAAAGGTAGTTCGTACACTCTGTGAATATTATCTTGAGTAAAACCATACATGTATCTAATAATTTTGCTTTTGGCGGTTGAGGATAAGACGACTTTTTTTAGCATGATAGAGTAAACATTTTGGTGGAAAGTTTTGTTGTGTTGTTTTCATTTTCGGTGCAGAGGAGTCCTTTTTATTTCCAGCTTCCAAGGGGTTGGAACAGAATTAATTAAGGCAAAATAAAGAGTGAAGGGGGTTTCGAGATAAAATTTTTCACCGAAAAGATTGAAAGGAATAAAGGAATATCACACCTAAATTAACTCTAGTGTAATTTGCTCAGCAAAATTTTGAATTTTGAATCTTGCATTTCGAATTTTGAATTTTTTTCCTCGATCTGATCCTTGATCTAATCCGTGATCTGATCTGTGATCTGATCCGTGATATGATCCGTGATCTGATCCATGATCCGATCCGTGATCCAATCAGTGATTCGATCTGTGATCCGGTCCGTGATCCGGTCCGGTCCGGTCTGATCCTGGTTTTGTTGATGCCGAGCCGGGTCCCCTTTTGTGCTTGGGTTCTTCAGATTTTATATGTATTAGTATTGTCAAATGGTCTGTTTCAGGTGAGTATGAGATTTTGCATTTGTCTGTTAAGTCTTAGCTTTTTTGAAATCAGAAAAAAGTCAAGGCGGTATTGTATTTCAAAAGATTTATTTCTCCATGTGAATTCCTTTACCTTTGGATTGAGAACACGACAAATACCAATAAATTGTAAAAACTGCACAGTTTTTTAATTTCTTCGACTACCAAATGCTTTCGATTGTTAGTACTGCCACCGTTTTTATCTTTTTCTGCTAAGGTGCAGTTGAAGTCACCTCCAATTATGATTATTTCTTCACAGAATTCTTGGAGCTGTTGTTGTGTTTCCTTGAAAAAAAAAATTGTTGGTTTGCATCATTTGGGGCGCAAATATTGACGTACAAGTACAATTCACATATCTGCAAGTAAAATATCTAATATGATTTATCTGCTGTTTTTGTCACAACTTTCTTTCTCAACTTTGCACTTTATTTTGGGATTTATGAGGATCATCAGGCCTTTGCTATGCTTTGTACCATGGCCAAAATAGGACTTCACTGCCCCATTCTGCTTGCTAAATATTTTCACATTCTTTTGAGCTGTAGGTCTCTTGTAAGAAAACAAATGGACAGTGTTGATTGCGCAGCCACTGCACCTGAAGATGGTACGGCATTTAAGTGACTTGTTCAAGCCTCTAATGTTTACTGACAGGCATTATAAGGCAATAGGGCTATTCATGGAAAGTCATTACGGTTATGTAATTTCCTAATGCAGGAGTAGACTGTGTATTAACACACTGGTTGGGAAAGATTTTTTTGCATTTGACTCGGAAACAATAAGTTGAAGTTGAAATTTGCATTTTACTTCTTGGAATTGCTGTGAAAAAGTGAACAGCTAAAAAAGGTTTTTTGGAAGCTAAAACTGGAAATTGCTAAGTTGAAAAGCGTACGTTTAAACTAAAAATTCTAATATAGATTGGGAGATGAAGATTTGTTACAGGATTAGTAAACAATTGCAAAATAAATAACAAAATATTAAAAGATCTAGTAAGATCCAAACATGAAGGAAACATAATTTACTTGCATTTCAGTCTGGGCTAAGCTGGTATAAAAGAAGCAAGTTTATAGAGACTCTTCTGAAGGTACTAAAGTTATGAAATTATACTAGGTCAGACCCGGTATCTTAACCATTTGATGTCATGTGACTAAAGGGTAAACAACTTACTTGTTTGAAATATAAATGTCTCAAAGGAAGAACTTTTTCAGATGTTTTCTGGTATTTTTCGAAGGGATCCTGTTTCGTGTGCGCTGGGCAGATCAACAACCAGAGAAAAACCCATCCTTGGAGACCCAGGGGCTACTAGCCGGGACGAAGCCATATTTTTGGCAAAAGTTTACTTCAAGAGCTGAAGAGCCCCTGGGAAGTTATTCTTACCAAAGCAGTTCCAGAAGTGGTCGAATTTTGTCCCACTGATTGGCCAGAAAAATATTTTTCTGGCCAATCAGCAAGGAGGTCCAGCCAGGTAATTCTGTCGCCTTCTTACAAGAAGTGGTTTTCTTCATCGATCATACAATCGCAAGCCGTAACATGGGAGCTAGGAAGCAATACTCTTCCATCAATTTTCTTAGTGGATTTATTGAAGGTATATTGTAAATTTTTATAGTTAATGTACGCGATTTCTACGCTGTTGTTGCTTACTTATTGTTTCTCCTTGATCGTTGAACAACTTCTGAAACTTTCCACGATGTACAAATCGCCGTTGGCCATGCAACTATGTTGACTGAACATGGGAATGATCGGCTAATTACTGCTAATTACAGTTCATGCACCGTTACTCTGTTTAGTAACACCTGCAAATTACGTAGTGTAGTAATGCAAAACCAATCACTTCTTGAAAATGCTCCACAGTCAAGTGTATTAATCATAATTAGTATTGCTTGCAAGTTTGAGATGAGTTGACATGTGCTAAGCAAAATCACTAAATAAATGCATTTACTTAATATGATGATAGGTCAAGTGAAGATATACCTCAATAAGCCGTCCAGTTTTCATACACCATACAAAGATCTCAAATGTATCCAGTGAACCAGCGCAAAGCACTTCTCCACTATTGTCCACACTCAGACATGAGAACTGGACTGCTTGGGGTGACGTAAAGGTGCGGAAATTTCTGTACCTACATGTACATAAAGGAAAAAGCTGTATATTTAAGTAATCCGCATTAACTTGACTCTAGAAATGTGTACAGTATCTTGAGAGGCATGTGTGATATTGAAGCGTACTATTAGGTTCTACAGTCAATGATGCCTCTATCTATATTTGGATTTTACCAATACAGTGACTGATAATATTATATATGAGTGGGTTACAGCCAAACAGGTGGGATTACAAAAAAGCTCCAACCTTACAGTACGATATGAACTCTTGTGGTTATTAATCTATTAATTTTTCATGATCAGTAACCATGACTTTTAAGTCATTTAATTAAACAAATTAACATGAATGAAGGGCAAAACCATTTGTCATGCCAGCAGATCTTCAACCAAACAAATTTGCATTTTAAATTTAGAGACTGTCTAACTACAAAGTACCATTTGGGAGGAAACAGTGAGAGTTAACATTCCTTCCAAGGAGGAGGAAGTTTCACGGGAAACTAAACGAGTAACGAAAGCCCTTGCCATTAATAACTACCCTGCAAATTTCATTCACAACGGCTGCCAACTGAGTAGACAACAAGAAACGAATGATACCGACCATCGTGGTTTTGTCATCCTCCCCTACGCCAAAGGTTTTTCCGAAAGAGTCGCAAACGTTCTTCGAGGTTTCAATATCAAGGTCGCCCATAAACCTATTCGTACCATCTCGAACACACTCAAAAAACCTCAAGACAAGATCGAGAAAGAGGCTTCCAGAGGCATTGTTTACAAGATCAAATGTAAAGATTGTGACTGTGTTTATGTTGGTCAGTCATCACGTGTGTTAAAAACACGTATGAAAGAACACACAAAGGCTATAGCAACATTGGACAAAAACTCTTTATTGGCCAAACACCATATGCTCAATGGTCACCAAATAGATTTGGAGAACGTTGAAATTGTCGACAGATCATCAGTATGGAAACAAAGACTAATTCTTGAAGCTTGGCATTCTGTGTGAGACAGGAACGCTATAAACGAACACATAGCGCTACTGCACGTGTACAATGGCATTAAGAAGTTTTACACTCATTAAGAATACTCTAGAGACTATTGCTCATTTAGTTTTATCACACATCTATTACATATTCTAGCAGGACGCCGTTTAACATTTGCATTTTCCATCTTTTGCTGAAGAAGGCAACAGTAGTGGCCGAAACGTCCGATAACCATATTTTTAGCCAGTGACAACCATTTAATTCCTTTCCTTTTTTACCAATTTTTAACATTCCTGGCTACACACCGAACATTTTTATAGACAGGGTTTTTGATTTGAAATAAAGTAGCCGCAGGAAATCGTAAAGTAGCCAGAGCGCTATTGGGTCATGACAAAAACAGCCACATGCGTGCTGAAATTTGCATGCCTTGAAGTGCATTGATTTCTGTTCATTTATTTCCTCAGAAATATTGTACGTTGGTGAAACAAAAATGCATATTAACAAACGCTGTACAACAATTACCTGTCACAAGTGGTTGAAGTAACCAGTGACTTGTGTCAGCGCCAGCTTATTTTGAAAGCTCTATCTTTTTTTACATTTACTTACAATACTAACCTTACTTACATTACTAACAATACTTACAAACAGCAAAAAATTTCCATACAGTACTGACACTACTTACAATTATACAATACTTATGGTACCAGCACTTTTTTCCATAACATTTCCTACCAAATATACAATGTTTGTTTTTTAACATTTATGTTCAAAGAAAGCACTTCAATGACAATTATAGAATTAGGAAAAAAAAGCAAATGAGCGGTCTAGCTGCACAAAATAACTAAATAAACAAACAAGACAAGAATGAAATCTTAGAACTTAATTAACTATTTAACAAAGGTAGGAGAGTTGTCCATCATGCTTAGATCTTTTTTAACGTTCTGTTTGCTATGGCAGCCGCTTTGTGTACAAGTAATTTTTCTTTTAATAATGCCAAAAAAGTGTTAGCCCTCGTTGCCACAAAAGAATAAGGCAAGGTCAAAACATAGACTTGTCCAACCGTCTTATTTTCTTTTACGGTCTCTCGACCTCATGGTCGACTAGTTTCTACATATCACGTGACTGACTGTGACTGACTGTGGGGGTGGGGTGACCCCTTCATACTCCCCCTCTAAAATGAGATGTCCTCCTGGACATTGGAACGCATTGGTACAGCTTCCTACATCCTAACAACAAAAACTACTTTGAAGGGCGATCAGGTCTTCACACTTGAAACCTACCCGCTGATAAGATAACAAATAATGACTAATTACCAACGACAGCGTTCTTGCACGGTTTCTAAATTGCTTAACAATTTATCACATAGCAAGTCTCTTTGTTTTTCTTCGAGAAACAAAACATGATACCAATGTGTTCATAGTTCAGTCAAGTCCAATAAAGTTCAATGAGTTCAAGTCTTTAACACAGACAATCTTGAAGCTTTCTTTAACAGCCATTGGTGGCACACACTAGTAAATGTTTGGGGGCACAAATGGTACAGACGCTAAGTACACTGGTGTATGATAAGGTATCACCCAATGATTGTGCATGGCTAAGGTGCTGTAAGGTGTAGCAGGAAACCATGGTGAAGAAACAGAAGCACTGGCAGTTGTCGCTGGAGTACTCAAAGTACAAATTGGATGGTAACTTGGATTTCCAAGATGATCACAACATAGAATATTTGGTGGATGGCGGTTTCGCACAGGATAATGAGATCCTGCCGGCTCTTGTTGTAGTAAGGGTTCCTTTTCTGTTTCAGAGTCAGATGGAGAATAGTCTTCTGTCACTGACATGTAATCACCACGTTCTGACAAATCCTCCATATCATCAGGCAACAAATCTTCTTGGGCACCATCTATTCGCTCTTGTCCACGATTGTCTGTTTCTGCTGTTGGCGTTGACAACATTTCCAACTCGGTGGATGAGAGGCCAGGTAGCTCCCCTTCATCTCCACTGTCACTACCATGCTGATGAACCTCTCTTCCTTGGTTAGCAGGGACTGACCTTCTCCTCTCTTGGGTATGCTGAGGGACAGGTTTTGACACATCACTTTGTAAGAAGTCACAAGGCAACAGAAGATTTCTGTGGAGTATTCTTGATTTGCCTTTCCGGCTTTCTGGCGTTACTTCAAATACAGGTAGGTCTCCCTTTTGCTCCACTATGAGATGTACTTCTTGCTCCCAATGAGACCTAAGTTTCCCAGGACCACCACGCTCTGTGAGGTTACGTACCAACACTCGGTCACCTGGCTGTAAACTGGAGAACCATACTTTTCGATCATATTGCTTCTTTCCATCCTCTGATGACTTGGAGATATTCTGCCTGGCCATTTCATAGGCATCTTTCATTGCAACTTTCCATTTCTCTGTGTACTCTGTATGATTCATACGAGTGTCTTCACATGAGAGTCTGAACACTAGGTCAACTGGGAAGCGTGGTGAGCATCCAAACAATAAATAGCAGGGTGAAAACCCAGTGACATCATTTCTGCTGGAGTTATACGCATGGACAACTTTGTTAAGTGAGTCCTTCCACTTGTGTTTCTGGCTTTCTGGGAGAGTTCTCAACATATGGAACAGTGTTCTGTTAAACCTTTCCACCTTCCCATTCCCTTGGGGGTGGTACGGTGTTGTTCGCAGACGTGTTACGCCATTAAGCTTTTCCAATCTGTAAAAGAGTTTATTCTCAAACTCCCGTCCTTGATCATGAAGTATATTTGTTGGGAAACCAAACCGTAGCACAAGGTAATTAAACAAGCGATCAGCTGCAGCCTCGACTGACTTATTCTTTGTTGCATATGCTTGTGCAAAACGAGTAAGATGGTCAATGATGACTAAGATATACTTATAACCACCAGAACTTTGCTCCAAATGTAAAAAGTCAATTGACACTAATTCAAAGGGATATGAGGTAGTCACACTGTGTAGTGGCGCTCGCGTAGACAAATTTGGCTGTTGCTGTTTAAGACATGGGCAAACTGTGGTCACAAAGTGAGTGATGTCATCTTCCATGTTTGGCCAGTAGAAACGTTCAGGTGTCAACTGGACTACACGAGGGGCTCCCAAATGTCCCATTTCCTGATGAAGTTCTTTGATGACAATAGTGTGAAACTTCTGAGGTAGCACAAGCTGGGAGTAAGGTCCACTCCTTCTAAACAACAGGTCATCTCCATCACAGTAGAGTTTGCGTCGCTGCCTCAATAACACCTTTGTGGCCGGTAGTTCACATTTAATCTCCCACAATTTAGGCCATTTTCCTGTTTTTAAGAATGTGAGGAGTCTTCCTATCACCTGGTCTTGTTTCTGACCATCAAGAAGAGATCTTTTGCTAATTTCATCCACACTTGAACCAAGAGATACTTCTTCCATGTTCAACAAGCTGGAATCATTGCTTACTGCAGACACCCAAATTGTCTCTCCTCATCCTTGTGCTCCTACTCCCACACAACATGCCTTGATATCACCTTGGGACACATTCTCAGTACACAGTTTCATGTAAGAATCAATGTCCATTGGAAATTTTGAGAGTGCATCTGCATCTTTACTGGAGTGACCTGGTCTATACTTGATGGTAAATGAGCAATCTGCCAGCTCCGATACCCAATGGTGACCGGTGGCATTTAATTTTGTAGTGGTCAGCACATAAGTAAGGGAGTTATTATCAGTATAGACAATAAAGTCAGGTGCATGGTAGAGGTAGTCTCTGAAATGTTCATGTATAGCCCACTTAAGAGCTAGGAACTCAAGCTTCCCGGAATGGAGGAAATAGTTGTTTTCTGCCTTGGTTAGTGATCGTGAGCCATATCCAATAACTTGCATTTTCCCTTCCTGTTTCTGGTATCAGACTGCTCCTAGTCCCTCTTGTGATGCATCAGCATGTGGTACAAAGGACTTACTGAAATCAGGATAGCCAAGAATTGGAGGAGATACGAGGTGGTCCAACAATGTTTCAACAGCTTTCTGATGCTGTTCTGTCCACACCACTGGTCGAGAAGATGGTACTGAACCATGATCGGAACGTTGCTTGCTCTTGTGTGATTTGGCTACATCTTCAGAAGCTGTAATAACTGAAAGAGTGGGTGTGCAATCCTAGCAAAGTCCTGGATATACCTGTGGTAGTACCCAAGAAGACCCAGTAACTTCCTCACTTCACCAACTGTACTAGACTTACTGTCCTTAGAGTTCTAACCGCCTCCACATTGGAATGGTCTAGTCTGTAGCCTGCTGCTGACACAATCTGTCCAAGATTCTTGCTTAAAAAGAGTCTGCACTTCTTTGGTTTAAGCTTGACCCCAGATATTTCCAGATATGGTCAACATGATCGTCAAATGTTTGGCCGAATACAATGATGTCATCAATATAAGGTATACATATATCATCCCTCAAACATCAGCCTTGAAATTCTCCTGGTACATTTTTCAAGCCCATTGGTAGGCGAAACCATTCATACAGTCCCCAGAGTGTGGCAAAAGCTGTCTTATGTCTACTTCCAGAACTTACAAAGGACTACTTTGTCCTTTCCTTGATTGAGTAAGAAGAACCACTGATTCCCACCAAGGCTTTCCAAGGCATCCTGCACCCTGGGCAAAGGATGGCTGTTGCGAATTATTTTTGAATTCAACTGTCTATAGTCTATGAACAGTCTTAATGACCCATCCTTTTTTCGAACACATACAACCGGACATGAAAAAGCTGACTTTGACTTTTGGATCCAACCATGATTTAACAGATCCTCAACATACTGCTTGACTTCTGCATAAAGTGGTCGGGGAATGGCAGTATACTTCCACTGAACTGGTACTAAATCAGTGAGGTTAATGTCCTCTTGCAGTTCCTCTGCCCTTCCAACATCATCATCTGTCTTTGAGAATGACTCGGCTTCTTCTGCAAGCATTTTCCTTACTATGAGACGCTGTTCCTTGGTGAGGTCTTCGGTGTCAATATCAGGAATGTAACTACATTGCTGTTCTTCACAAGTCGTGTTACTGCCTTCATTAGCACATTGTTCTGGCATGTCAACATTTGAAGATTCTTCTACATGTATGCTGGGTGAATTTTCCTCCTTCAACTTCACCTCAAGAGGGGTGACTGACTTCACTTGCTGAAGGAGTCCCAAAATTGTTCTCCCTTTCAAGGTGATGTCATGTTTTGTTGGATTATCCACGTGAATATTGACACTACATGTGGAACCTCCTGCCACAGTCACCTGTGTCCCAGGTATCTCAAGACCACCAGGTCAAGACTGGTTTGGATCAAGTTCAAACAGTACCAGTATCTTACTAACTGGACCTACAGCAGCACGACATGAAACAGTAACCGACTGTCCTTGTGGAATTACAGTATCTTGCTTTCTTGACTTTGCAGTAGCCAATCCCTTTGCAGGCTCAGATGTGATGAACTGAACAAGGGTCTCCACCTTTCCTCACTTAACACCAGTCAAACTTGAAGTAAGCACGTCCACTAACAATCCATTAACTCTAGCTGAAGAACCACTTTCAAAGAGCTTAGTAATCTCTTCAATAACATTAAATACAACAATAACCATATCCAAGGAATCCTTGGCAATCAAAAATGGCACTTTAACGGTGTGGTCAAAGTCATCTTAACAGGATTAAAAGTCAGTTCCACCCAGCCCTCATAGGGTAGGTTAGTTCCATTTGTGGCCTTCAAATCAAGCCCATCCATGCCCAACAACTCTGCTATGTCCTGAATGTCACACCCTGGAAGACACTGCTTCAACCAACTATGTGAAATAATTGACACTTGAGCTCCAGTATCCCAAAGGGCATCAGTCTCTAGCCCCTTGAGCAAGCATTTTACATTACACTTACGCCCCACAAGATCAACTACCCGTGCATGCTCCTGTGATGACAAATGACTCACAAAGACACCTGTCTTTTCTCTGTCTTCTCTACACTTTCGCTCTTCCAAAGAGGATATGGCCTGGCAAAGTGTCTTATGTTGTCTCCAGCGTGTCTGTTGACATTTCCTTGAACAATATTTGACAGCTTTACAATTACTGCATTGCTTGAAAGAGGAGGTACCCTCTTTGCTTCCACACAACTTGCCGACATGGTGGGATGAATCTGCTCCAGCTACACCCTGTCCTGCTGATGCCGCCTCAGTCCGTTTCCTGACACCCTTCTACATCCTCTTGCAAAATGATCTGTTGAACCACATTTGAAGCAATGATTGCAATTTTCTACACCTGCTGTCCTACATGAATTACAATGTAGACACCGAAACTGTGACTGGTTACCAGATGCATCAGGCCGGGTAGAATTTCTCTCTACTGGGGCACTGACTCTATCAAAAGCTTCTTTCAAGGAGGCAAGATTTGACTGCACTGCTTTCAATGCTGTCACCAGTGTATTTGGCTTTGGCTCCTTTTTCTGGGGCCTTATTCTATCTGTTGCGCCAAACTAACCAATGACAGCCCATCCTTAAAATTATCTCCTGCCACAACTCCATGGATCTTGAACTCCCACCTAAGCACCTTACTAACATCAACATTTACCTTTGTTTCCGCTCCTTGTGCTTTCTCAGTAGCTTTTTCTGTCGAGTTAAGGGGTTCAACCTTTACTTCTGCTGGTTTATCTTCTGTTGTGTCATCTTTGAGCAGAGGTAGTTTTCCATCCACAAATGCAATTAGACCAACCAACAGCGTTTTCTTGTCATCCGCTTCGCTTACATCTTGCTCTATTTTCTCACAAATTCTCTTTGAGAGCGCCAATGTTCTAACTTTTTCGTCTCCACTTGTAAACACTCTGCTAATTGTGCCAGTGCATCCACTCCAAGACCACAGACTTTGGATTCAAGTTGCAGTTGAAGCTGCTTGATTTCATGTTCTGCCACCATTTGATTTATTTACAAAGATGAACAACCAAAACAACTGCACTCATGATCGTCAGCTCAGCAATTCCACACACAACAAACTTTATGACGAAACAACACAAAGCCAGGGTACGTTTCCATTCAAAATATGGCTTGGCATGAACTTTCCACAGTCGCTGGCATAACACACAACACTATCCACAAAGCTAACACGATCAAAACACGACACGTTCATATATTTCGTAAAGCTCCATGAATGTGTCTTTTTGTCGCTACATTCAGGTAAATTTCCTGAGCGACAAGTCCTGGTGGGGTCGCCAAATGTTAGCCCTTGTTGCCACAAAAGAATAAGGCAAGGTCAAAACATGGACTTGTCCAACCGTTTTATTTTCTTTTACAGTCTCTCGACCTCATGGTCAACTAGTTTCTACATATCACGTGACTGACTGTGACTGACTGTGTGGGGGTGGGGTGACCCCTACAAAAGCAGGAAACGTGGGGGGCTTGGAGTCTGTTGCCTGTCTTAAGATATGAAATTTTGCAATCAAGATGTAGTAATTTAAGAGATAACACTTTGGATCTTCAGTGTTGTGCCCATATAAAATCTTAAATTTGTTTAAGGAAACATTGCAACTGGAGTTTGATTCCACCATGTAAGAACATTGAACCAGTAAGCACTAAGTGATGGGCAACTCACCAGCAGATGTCATGGGGTTTCTTGGTCACCACAGTTCAAACATAAAGCAGAGTCTAATTTTCATCTTATGAAGTAACACCCTATGCAGTAGTTGAATGTTGTACATGACCTTAAACTGAAAAATGCTTAATTTTGTTTCTTTAGTTATTCTAAATGCAAGATTGTGGATTTCGTTAAGCTCTGTATACAATGTTATAGAGCCAGATTGAGTTCTATAACAAGGTAACTTCTAGGAAAAGAAAGCTTCTGATATGATTTGTATGGTAAGTAGAAATTCAAATAGCAATGTTCCCACAGAAGTGTATGGGTGTAGGATGCCACTGGAGCTTCTGGAGTTGTAGGGGAAAGTGGCTGGCACCCTAAAACCACCGTGTTTCCAACCTATGCATGTGACTAAAAGCTATGGGGATGAACAATGAACAAATCTGAGTCAGATGCAACTGGTCCTCCGGGCATGGGGAAAAATGTTATCATTGGAAACTGGGAAAATTCTTGACTCGTGCCACGAACAAACAAAAATTAGTGTAAAGGTGATAATGGATGGACAAGAAACTGAAAGCATTATGATGTTGCTTGGTGAATGCCAACAGTAAGTGCAACAATGGCTAATAAATAAATCACTAGCAATGCCAAAGATCATCAAAATGGTAGAAAACGATACTATTCTTGTTCAACAAAAATATACTTTTTGAGGAGGGGGTGGTGGTAGAAGGAACCTGGAAAATACCAAAATAGTAATAATTGAATAATAGGATAATTCAAAATAATTTCATTAATATCTGCACTTTACCTGTTGAGATCAAATGCTCTAACAGTGCCATCCAAAGAACAGCTTAACACAACTTGACTATTTGGTGTAAATACAACCCCTGTAACAGCACAGCTATGTTCATTAAATGTCACAAAACAGAAGCCTGACATCATGTTCCACAATTTAACCTGAAAATCACAGCAAAAAATTCAAACTTGGTTAAAACAACCGAGGCTAATTCAAAGTTGTAAATAAGGGCTTAAAATACTGTAACACCACAATTCCTCAGTAAAACACAGCATTCAAAAAGTTTTTAATCACAGAGCTACAAGATACACAGATCTGACAATTGAACTGCTCACATGGTCAATGAACCATCAGTCATGATTTACAATACCGTAAATGATAGCAACGACCCCGCTAAAGTAACCACTCCCCAAAAGTAACGTCAAACTAGTGAGACAATCTCAGATAGTGCAGAGTGCAATTGATAGCTCTGGCACGGTAGTCCCGTAAGTACTCAACCCTGCTCAGTTCACTTTCGGTTTGTGTCTACCTTGGTAGTCTGCTAGGGCTTTTCCCCTTTGCAGTGTGTATGTTTCAAGGTTGTATTTTCATTCACAGTCCAAAAATTATGTACAAATTACTACTGGTGTTTTATGTTGATTTTCGTTCTTTTAAATTCAATAATACGTTGAAACAGCAAACGTGACAATTTAGTTCTTCACGCCAACTTTGTAACTTGATACTTTTGTTTTCCTCGCAAAGGCACGCAATGTGAAACCCTTGTTTTCTTGAAAACTCATGGAAGATGTGCTTGTGTTTTGCAGATAAATGAAAGAAAGCTAAATATCTGATGTAGTGATCAAGAAACGGAACAGAAACGATGTTGTTTTACTAAAAATGTAAATTTTCTTATCACCGACGAACAAGAACTAATTCAATTATCAGATGGTCATGAAATACCACTTTCTTTTTCTGTTGCCACCTTTCTTTTTCTGTTGCCGCAATGAATCCTCCACCTAATATAGAAGCCACAAACGCTAACTAATCTATGCATGCGTTTAGAGCAAATTAGTTTCGTTCTAAACAGAATGGTACCACAAGGAGAGCAAGGGGTTTCCTGAAACAAATATATAGCTTTGCAACTAACTGACAGAGATGGAACATGTTTTACGTAGAGTACACATGTATGCACCTTTCCCACCCCACCCCCACCACTTCCTTGCCTCTAGACTAATTAATTAATTGAAATTAATTAATTAAACAAACATTAAAGTTTACAACTTAGCGTCATAGCACCATAGCGCAATAGTGCCTTAGCAGCAGGTAGCCCCCATAACCATCCCAATAGTGCACTCTGCACTAAAAATTGTGGCCACTAATAAATTTTGAAAAGTAGTGAGCCCTCTGAAAGTAGCGACCCCCTAAAGTAGCGATAGTAAAATTACTTTGTTTAACTTGATTTAAGGCACTCTGTAACAAAGGAAGGTATTGCTTACGCCACAAAAAGCTGTGAAATGTCAGTTTGCTTGTGCTTCATCAGTTAATATTGCAGTGCATTAAAACAACACCCATAGAATTTTTATCATGTAACAGGAATGTACTATAGGAGACTTTCGTTCACGAAAATTAATATCATTTTCAACGGAGGCGTTTCAACAGGAGCGTTTTTCAAATTTAAGGTAATTGCCCTGAAATAAAACTGTCAATATAGTTTTGCTCAAACTTTGTCCACTGAATATGTATCATATGAGAACTTTAATTATAAAATAAAAGGGGGTGCCCTTGCTTGTTAAGGAGCAGTGAGGCATTGAAAATGTCCCATTTTGGCATTACTTAATGCTTATTACAGGTGTAAAATCTTTGTGAACCCAGACTCATGAAAACATGCCTCAAACTACAGTCAATACTTATGTGTTGGACACAAATAAACTTTTCAAGTTTGATTTTAAAAGACAGCTGAATCCTTGTTAAAATATTGGAACCAAATTTAACTTGCCAAGGCTATCAAACTTTAATTTTCAGAAATAGAAATCAGAGCAGTCTTTTCTCATGCAAAACAAATGATTAGTTGATTAAAATGACTGGAAAACAAATTGGGGTGCCCAAGCTCGTTAGTGAGCTATAGCCATTTTTCAACTGACAGAACTCAATATCAAGGCAAATCTGCCATGTTTTCAATGTGCGCATGCACGAGCGCACTCATTTGTGTTGAGTAATCTTACGTGGCGTAGAACTCATGTCATGGCTGGGTGACTTGGCAGGAATCCAAAGGTAAATGTAAATGTTTTACAGCATTTTCGTTGAGGACAAGGAACTTGACTCTAATTTGCAATTAAAGATTAGAGCAGTGACAGTAACGTGATACTTCTGTTACTAACCTGAGTATCAGGCCTTTCTTAGCAAGAGGGTAGAGGTAGAGGGGAATTGCAGAGAAAGGCCTTTTCTTTGCTGGGTGCTTCCTCCTCCTACCCGTCTCAGAAAAAAATCGTGACAGCAAGTTCCAGATGATTTTCTCAACTGCTTTGCTCTCTGCTTTCTAGATATGTTTGCTCTTATAAGAAGAAAAATGGTTTGTTTCATCATCAAATTCAAACAGCAGAGTGGTTTGACATAATATTTTGTTCCTCTATAATTTTTTTAAACTTTTTTCTTTAGTTCTACGGAGTGAAATTTTTGTAACTTAAATATTAGTTCCCATGAAGGAAACCTTTCTTTTCTTCAGAAAGTACTTTTTGTCTCCTTTCAAATGAAAAAAAACCCGGCTGTCTGGAATAGAATGAGTTAAATAGAAAGTGTTGGTTTAGTTTACTTAGTTGAATGTTTGGATAATAACCATCATGATGATAAGATGCCTAAGTTATAGGAACATTATGAGTGATAAAGTTTACAAAAAAAAACATATAGAAGTTTTAGTTTGTACAATAATGTTCAATTGTTTTCAATCAGTAGAAATAAAAGAAAGCAGGGGCAGCTTTCCTAGTAATATTAAATTCATTCAACCAGGAAACAATTTGCATCCAAAAGTTCTGGCTGAATTGACAGTGTAAAAACAAATGCTCCAGGGATTCTTCATGCTCACCACAAAACGTACACAATGAAGTGTCCAATAACTTTATTTTATATAACAGTTTGTTGGTATATACAATGCGATTAAGCAATTTGTATTGAAAAAGTCGTGTTCTTATATCATAATTAAGTCACTTTGTGCGGTATTAAATAAATCTGTTTCCAGTTAAATCTTGGTTGTTGTATATGGAGTTGTATTTTAGTCTGGTAGTGGGGGGTATGTGTATATCCTCTACAAGAGTCTTGTACAGCTTTTTACTAGCGAGTTGAATCAGGTTGATATCACCAGTCTTTGAGTGGAAAATAAATTCTGTGAAATCCGTAGAATCTGAATCTGTAGTTTCTGAATTTAGAAAGGCCCTCCATGATTTCGGGAGTGCATTTGAAAGACCAAATATCAAAAGATAATTGTTTCAATTAAGGCATTTTTCTGTGAAGATATTCCAAGGTTTTAATTTTCCGTTCGGGAGGAGGATGTCCTTAATTCTTGAGATTCCAGCCATAAATGACTTTTTACAAAATTGAGGTTTGTCATCGATACAAAGATATTTATTGTTCCACAGTATCTGTTCCATAATGTGGTCGCGCAAAGATGGTTGTTTCTTGGTGACTGTAGGCCAAGCTTCAAAACACTCGCGATAAAACTTTGGAAGGTATTTAGGTACACCAGCAGCGTCATAATTGCAATGAAGAAGGAATTTATCCCCGTGATTTTTAAGATGGCACGGGAGGATTAATTTCCATGTTGACTGCTGTTGCACATGATCAGAGCGTGCAGTTGAAGGTGACCTGACGTTGTCACTGGAATCTCAGTGTGTTTTTCAAAATTTGCTTTTGTTTTGTTTTGCTATATACATGTAACAAATCACTTAAAGTGCACCTAACCCCCAAATTTTTTGCGCTAAAACAAATCCACTTGTTATTCGAAGCATTTGGGAAAAAAATTTTTGAATTTGGTTGAATCCCCGGTTTTCTATGCCCTTTCAAAGTCATGCTTGAAGTGTTGCGCGACTGCGTTTTAGGGAGTCTGGGGGAGCGGTTGGTGATGATGTCTACCCAGGAACCAAACTCACTGGCGTCTCAGTCAGCTCTCTGTATTTGCTTGAGAAACTGGAAAACAAAACTAATCGTTTCAATATAATTTGGGACTAAAACGTCTTCAGAATCATTTCCTTTTCGTCACTAGACTCAGAGTTAAGTTTCGATTCAGAAGACTCCGCAATAAACTTCGATCAAGCATGTTCAACTGTGAACTCGCTGCTTGGAGATTTGTGAGCAATTTGCAAGATTTTAAGCGACGACAGGGAAGACTTCTTTGCGGACAAGCTGCTTGTTTATTAGGAATGGAAAGCTAGATACGAAGTTGAGGAGCAGACAAGCAAAAAGCAGGAAAGAGAACTCAAGGACTGCTTTGGATAGTAATTTCGTCACCTAAATACAAGATTTCCATGCATGTTTATAGCCCGTCAGTTACATTTGTCCTTAGCGAGAATGTATTTTGTCAAGGTATGGTTGTTCTATTAAACCCAGTTTGTGTTTTACTTTCTGGAATGCTTCATGTTTATAAGAGTGACATAAGTGTTGCAGTTTTCGAGACTTGATGACCTCCAATACACTGGCTTCAATCGATTGAAAATTGCGATTGTAGAATTGTTTGGACCTGTATTTTTGAAGCTGCGGGAAGCAAGGCAGATGAAAACATTTCATACAATTACCGATTTCAAATTGTCACACATTTTAAGTCGTAACTCCTCAAATTCAACTTCTCAAAGTTTGCAGTGAAATTCGTCAGGTAAGCGAAAAGGATGTGTTCCCTGAGTGGTCCGCAAATAATGCTATGCAGTCATATTTGCGACACTATTGCACAGAATGTTTGTCGCACTGCTGATTTCCAAACCTTCGAAAAACTCTGTGAGTCTAACAATTTTGTTATCATGTAATTCTAAAGGGTTAATCTTCGACTATTATCTATATTGAAAGAGAAATAAGTGTTGGTTGGCGGTGAACAGCTGCAACCTATTTACATATCAGTATATCGGACGTAAGGCTTCTTGATTGATCAGACAACTTTGCCAGCTATAATATAAATACTGCGGGATTGGAAGATATAGGTTGTCGGTAGTATTTCTACAAACTGCTGGTTGGCTTTCAACAGAAAATTTTGAAAACAGCGTTTGAAAGTCTGCGGAACAAATTCCAGTGAGAGTTCTTCAATGGATCTCACGGACTCAGTTCGCTTGTTACGGTTCGACAAAATCAACCATCGTTTATGTCTTTATTGCAGCATTGACCGATCATCACCAGTAAATCATACAGTGTATCTTTCTTTAGATCTGGGATACTGCTGCAACAGCCGATAGTACTTCTGGAAGGTGTTTCTGCGCACTTTTTGAACGTGTATTGCACCATCCTGAAGGAAATGAGAGGACGTGAGATATTCAACCTTCCTAGGTAGACGTCACAACAGGCGCTGGACCCATTCTCCTCAAACTCATGCGCAAAACAAAATGGCGGAGTTTTGGAGCTATTTTCAAGATTTCCTTGGGGCACAGAAAATTGAAGATTTAACCGAATCAAATAACAAGTAGATTCGTTTTAGTGAAAAAAAATTTTGGGGTTAGGTTCACTTTAATCACTGGTCCCTCGGGGAACAGTAAATTTTGTTTCCCTCGAATTCCTGCATTTCTCGAGACGAAGTTGAGGGAAACATTGAGATTCTTGGAAAACAAAATTCACTCTTCCCCTCAGGACCTGTCACCACCAAGCTGTTTATCATAAATCCATTTCTGGCATATGGCCACCTTGTTCAAATTTTGTCTAGCCAAATCATATTCAGTGGTGCTTCTCTTTTGAATAGCTCTAGCAAAGTCAGCCTTGAGTGGTGATGCATCAGCCTGGAAGGGGGGGTACTCCCAGAAAAGTTGGGTGGGGGTGTGCGGCCCGCTTCCCAAAACCCTTACCCTATTTTTACCCGGTCACCCCATAACGCAGACCATGCAGACTGCAGCCCATGCAGCCCATGCAGACCATGCAGACCGAGTACTTTTTTCTAACACTTGACTCACTTTTTTCCTCGAGGTTTTCTTATGCGTCACACACGATGGACTAAGCGAAAGAGGGATCACTCGTAGTCTAAATCGCCATAAAAACACAACTGCCATAAGAACAGAAAAATTAACCATCGCATCAACTCATCACGGCAACTGTACTGCACTGAGAATTTCAAATGCTATTTGGTTTTCTGTGATCTTTCCATGCGCTAGGCTTTTTTGGCATGATTACAGTCATGCTCCAACAGCCATTTGGAATTACATTTTGTACATCAAGAGTAGAAAATGCACATGTTACGTCATGTGACATTACATTACAAGTGAAGTTTATTTCTAAATTTTAAAATAGCTTTACTTAAGCATATTTAGGACTAAAGGGAGTTTGCCTTGCAAAATCTATGACACATCAACATTCTCATACCACCGAGTTTGCACAGTCTGTGGATAACACTCCGATATATAATTGAAGAGAACCAAAAAATATACAAGTCAAAAGTAAATGCAAAAACAACAATAAGAAAAAAAAGTACTCAGTCTGCACAGTCTGCATGCTCTGCACGGTCTGCACTCTGCAGTCTGTATGGTCTGCGTTTTGGGGTGACCGTTTATCACCTGACCACCAAAACCCTGTTTCAGACCTGTGTTATAGTTCAGGCCAATGTTAAATTACCGAAAACATAATTTGCGAAGGACTTTTGTTAATTTTCTTTTCAATGATGATGAAAAAGTGGCTTCTTCTTAAAAACATACCCATATCAAGGCTAGAGTGCAAAAACCATATCCTATTTATGACCAAAATGGCCAAAATAGGCTAAAATCAATACCCTATTTATGACCAAAACGGCTGAAAAACCGTACCCTTTGGGGCCGCACATACCTATATAGCTCCTATAAGGGAGTACGCCCCCTCCCCAGTGCATCAGGAGGTGTCTTGGTTATGACATCCAAAAGAACTTGCACTTTTCAACCCAGCATTAAGGGATAAGGCAAAACCCCTGTCAACTCATGAGCAGGACCTTGATAACCATCATGCAGGCAGAAAGATGAAGATCCCAGTCCTTTTGGTCCTCTTTAGTCTTTCTATGTAAAGAAGATTTTGTAATGTAATATACACGGTAATCTGTAAGACTAACCTTGCCATCATCACCACCAGTTGCAATATAGTGTCCATCTTGAGAGTAACATAGAGTATTCATATTATAGTAGTGTCCTTGCTGTTTGAGAATGTATGTCTCACTTTGCCATTCCCACACCAACAACTGTCCTGTGTTACTACATCCAAATGACAGCCACTCTCCACTTGGATTAACGGCCACTGTCCTGATACTCTGCTGTGATATACTGTGCAAAGATGATACAGTTGATAATAAATCATGCTGCACTTAATGCCTTTGAATAATTTCTTAGACTAGACTTCTTTACACAGTCACAATGAAACCTGGTTATGAAATAATACAATACAACTATAACAGCCAGTATTTTAAACTTTTTATTATGAAGTTGCCAAATATCAAAACATGACTGTATGTTAATTATCACCTTTTACATCAAGTGTTGCTCCAGAAATAACACATAATCCCCTAAAAGAGGGATTTTATAGTTTTAACCTCCACTGCTCTGGAAACCCCTTTTGCAACCACCCTCTCCCCGTTGCAATTTCCAATGACCCTTAGGCCATGTTTTCACGAGAGATGTTTACCTTGGCTTCATTTTAATTTAACTGATCAGAAGTGAAATTTTTTTATCACGTAGATGCAGTAGTAAACCTTGGTAAATGGCGGCAAAATCAAAAGTAAGCCAACCTAGGTTTGTTGACAGTTGAATGCCTCATCAGGCATGGTCAAGCTCAGTAACCAATGATAACTGAGGAAAAGCAGACTTTGTCGCAACATCTTGGCAGCATGTGTTCATGCATTCAGCGCATAAAGAAGAGAAAAATACACAAAGATTCCTCCTGGTGTAAGTAGGTTTCAAGTCAATGGGCAAAAAAACTAAATTAACTCATATTTAGGCAAAGAAATCCCGGACTGCTGTTTCCCTTTCATCGTCAAGTGCTGTAAGCATTTCCTTTCTGTTAGAAACTTAGTAGCTTAGTAGCTTAGTAGCAGTGTGCAGGCAGGTGCAACTAGAAGAAGACCTACCACAAAGAGAGACAGAAAAAAATTGTAATTGAGGTCTATAGAAAAGAAATATAAAGCGGCCCCAAATAAGAAGAAGTACCGTCTGTAAACATTTACATAGCCCGGGCTCCAAGGCAGATGCCATTTCAGGTTTTTTTGTAAGGAAAGTTTGGCTCGACATCACTGTAAGCAAATTGACAACAACCTAAACAACCTGCATTCGGAATTGGAGTAAAGTCAAAAGTTTTATAATTTTCCAATAGTTTCTGTGCAACATTGCAGCACTTGCAGTTCCAACAAAACCTCAAACCGTCCGTTGTATGTGGCCTACGTTAGTTAATTAGTTCCGTGTAAACAGCTTCTCTAATAACTGCGGTTTGGATACGAAACCTCGGTAAGCAGTAACCGTAGTAAACCTCTCTTGTGAAAACACAGCATTAGTGTGGTGTGGTATCTACTAATTGTTAAAGTGTCCATACGGCCAACAGGGTTTTTGTAGTTTTGGTATCTCTATAATGTTTAGAAAGGTATTCTAAGAAAAAAAATTGGATTCTGACATTTTAACGCCCTAAAATCTTTTTTTTTTTAACAATATGACAAACTTTTTTACAGGAGTTAATTCTTGTTACCGCCATATCGCGAAGCCAATCTCGATCGGTCTGCCGATCGGTCTCCAAACATCGTTTTAAAAAAGAACAAACGTTTAAGTTTATTCACGACAACGAGTTTGACTGAAAATAGAACAAAAATAAACAATTATTTACAACATTAGATGGCTGAACGGACAAACCCCGAAAAACACAAACTTACAGCTTTTTCCAGAAATGAATGATTGACCTCTGGTGGACAATGATCGCGAAAAGGAAATTATAAGAACAGCGACAATGACTAGCTCTAATATAACTCGAAAGATGTTAGTTTGACCGTTGCCACAGAATTTAAACTACTAGTCTTATTCACATATTGACCTCGCGCACGTGCAAAAATACCAGATGTCCCACGGGGCCTCTTGTAAGCATGATTAGCAAGAGTGTTACAATTCTAAATACCAAGGATATTAGTAATAGAGCGAAAAAAAAATTAATAATAATACAACTAACAGATACAATACTACTACTGCTGCTAACACACTATTCTGACAACTGATGAAAGTAGATATGAGTGGGAAATATATATATATATAGATGTGTAAATGATGTTGGTTTGCCAACGATGATGCCTTGGAGAAAAGGATCCAATGGATACAGAACGCTTCTTTAAATAATTACAGGTTGAATAAACAGAAGAAGATGCGAACTTTTCTCGTGGGAGGTCTTTCATTCAAGTGGACATTTCGCCCATTCGGGCTGCTTCAACACTAAGAACATCAATTCCGAGCATTGATATTCTTAGTGTTGAAGAAGCCCAAATGGGCGAAACGTCCACTTGAATCAAAGACCTCCTACAAGAAAAGTTGGCATCTTCTTCTGTTTATTCAACCTATATATAGATAGATATATAGAAAGACAGACAGACAGACAGACAGATAGATAGATAGATAGATAGATAGATAGATAGATAGATATAGTTTAGTGTACGATGTGGCAAAGAGACCAACTCTTGACTGTTCTGGACGAGTTTAATGTACAACGTTTCGGCCGTTTGGCCTTCTTCAGGTTAAAAGTTAAAAACTAAAAAACTATTTACAGTGGTTGCGATTTACAGAAACACCGACTTATATACAGAGCAGAAATATTAAGATTGAGGTTACGTAATACAACAAAGGTCTAAATAACAAGGTGAAAAGGATTAGACAATCAAAGACAAATACAGAACTATGGGTGACATGTGAATACAAATAAGGTGAATACAAATGAGTGACAAAAACTAGAGAGAAAAAATCTAACTTAATTAGTAGTGTTTACTCTGAAGTAACAAGCTCCCCATTGAAGGCCTCTGAATGAATGTAATTAGGTAAAAATCATAACAGGAAAGGGCCATTAAACTACAGTAATAATTTCCCTTCCAAAGCCCCTGAATGAAAAGCCGACAACAAACATAACAGAATCCTTGAAAAGAGCTCTTGAATTTAGAAATAAACAAAATTAATAACAAAAATGATAACAGAATAAAATTAAAATGCGTCATATTGGAAAAGTGGCAAATCACAACTACTCAATTGTAGTAATTAATGCGGTGTTTTGATCTAAATTCCCGCCATTTCTTAAGACCATGAGGATTAAGGGTAAATAATTGCGCGGTCCAATAAGCTTCCCTAGTGAGTAATAATTGTTCAAGATGTAAGGAATTTTCAAAAGACCTAATTTGTTCAATGATGATGAAATTGATTTGAGAAATTTCATGTTCAGAGTTATCAAAGTGGATGGCCAATTCGCAAGTTCTTTTGTTCTTCAGCATGTTCGACTTGTGGTTACAAAATCTTACTTTAAATTCAGTCGAGGTGGAGCCTACATATTGCAGGTTGCATTTGGCACAAGTGACTAAATAAATAACATTTTTGTGATGAACAAGACAGCTTTTTTTGAATGGGATATTGACGACCAGTTGCCGAACTTTGAAATTTCGAAGCTTGAATTAAATAATTTTTACACAGATCGCACTTCTTGTTGCATTTTGAACAACCTCCATTTTCTTCTCTTTGATTTCTAGTGGAGGCTACCTGAAATTTTGATGGTGCCAACATCCCCTTAAGATTTTTGGCTCTACGATAAGCGGGAAATATTGACTTGCATGGAAAAATTTCTTTGACTTCTGGTGAGGATTGTAATAGATAAAAGTGCTGTTTGATAACTTTTTAGATATCTGGCATAATTGGATTGTAGTTGAGCACCAACGGAAAAACTTTCTTTGCTGGCTTGACCTTTTTCCTCAAAAGTTTGGCTCTTGGTATACTAAGAGCTTTGTTGAACTGTTTATCAACAAGTTCTGCTGGATAATTTTGCGATTTCAAATACCCTTTGTATTCCTTACATCTATTTTGTAGAAATGACGGGATTTTAATTAAGGACTGCCTTTTACTTTCGCCGTTGAAATTGATTTGTCTCTTGTTCGTGTATAATTATTGTGTTATTTACGCCCAACACTTTGACATACATTTTTGTTTTTCTCAAAGGGAAATACTGCGAGTTCAAGCATGAAACTTGGCATGGTATATGTTTAATAATGGTATTTTAAGGCTGTAAAGTAAAATAATCGGAAAGTGAGGTACCAGATGCATTTTGATGCTGTTAAACATGACCTATATTTTGCCGTTATTTTTCACATGCTTCATAGGTGTTTTTAAAATGATTCGGAAAACCACTATATCGACATCTCTGAGATAAGTTTAAAACAAGGAATAAATTAGAGTGGTTGTTCCACATTTGTGTGAAGTTTGAAGTCAATTGAAATTATTTTAAGACTTTAGCAGCGCTTCGTCCTCGCACCTTACTTCTGTCAATTTATTACACAAAAAACCGCACTTTGACTGCGCTATCAAATTTTTGCGAATTTCTGAAAAATAAAAATTCGCTGGAACCTTTAAATATGATATTTAGAATTAGGTCACCTAAGGGTATCTTTGGGCAAAATATGAGCGATTTGCCAAATGGGTCGTTGACCGGCATTTCTCGATCCTAACAGTCATCCATTCTTAAAGCTACCCCAAAGGGAACTGCTCTTTTGCAGTGTGAGGGGTGTGAACTCAAAAAAGGTAGATAGAGGTGGCTATCGGTGGGTTTAGCATAAACATCAGTGCTAATAAACCCGTCACGAAAATGCAACGTGAGATCAAGGACATTGAAATGACCGTCAGAGTAAACTAATTTGAATTTGATAGTAGGATACAAACCATTAATATAATCAGTGAATTCCAGTAATTTAGGTAAACCCTGGGTCCAAATGTCAAAAATATCATCCCTGTATCTCCACCAAAGCATAGGTTTCAAGCTACCTCCAAATTTGGCTTTCTCATCGATGATACCCATCGCTAAATCTGCATAACTGCAGGCCTTTTTTCGGTCCCATGGCCGTGCCATGTTTTTGAACAAAACTCTGACCAGAAAACTGGCAATTGTTTACCCTGAGAACAAATTTCAACGGCTTCAACTAAGCAATCAGTGGAAGGAATGTTAACAGATCTTGAATTAAGTGCCCTTCTAACTGTTGAAATACCTAGATTGTTGTCAATGTTCGGAGACATTGAGACTACATCCCAAGACACAAGTAGGGACCCCTCAGAGAATGGGCCTTTTGCATTCAAATCTTCTAATTTGTTAATAAAATCCGTAGAATCCTTAACAAAAGATGGAAGACTCTGTAAAAGAGGTTTGAGGTAGAATTCTGTAAAAGCAGAGAGCCGTTCGATTGGTATTTCAGCAGTTAGAAGGGCACTTAATTCAAGATCTGTTAACATTCCTTCCACTGATTGCTTAGTTGAAGCCGTTGAAATTTCTCTCAGGGTAAATAATTGCCAGTTTTCTGGTCAGAGTTTTGTTCAAAAACACGGCACAGCCATGGGACCGAAAAAAGGCCTGCAGTTATGCAGATTTAGCGATGGGTATCATCGATGAGAAAGCCAAATTTGGAGGTAGCTTGAAACCTATGCTTTGGTGGAGATACAGGGATGATATTTTTGACATTTGGACCCAGGGTTTACCTAAATTACTGGAATTCACTGATTATATTAATGGTTTGTATCCTACTATCAAATTTGAATTGGTTTACTCTGACAGTCATTTCAATGTCCTTGATCTCACGTTGCATTTTCATGACGGGTTTATTAGCACTGATGTTTATGCTAAACCCACCGATAGCCTCCTCAAATCAAGAAGCAAACGCAACTGTTCTACTGACGATTTTCTACAAAATAGATGTAGGGAATACAAAGGGTATTTGAAATTGCAAAATCATCCCACGGAGCTTGTTGATAAACAGTTTGACAAAGCTCTTAGTATACCAAGAGCTGAACTTTTGAGGAAAAAGGTCAAGCCAGCAAAGAAAGTTTTTCCATTGGCGCTCGACTACAATCCAGTTTTGCCAGATATCCAAAAAGTTATCAAAAAGCACTTTTATCTATTACAATCCTCACCAGAAGTCAAAGAAATTTTTTCATGCAAGTCGATATTTCCCGCTTATCGTAGAACCAAAAATCTTAAGGAGATGTTGGCACCATCAAAATTTCGGGTAACCTCCAGTAGAAATCAAAGAGAAGAAAACAGAGGTTGTTCAAAATGCAACAAGAAGTGCGATCTGTGTAAAAATTATTTAATTCAAGCTTCGAAATTTCAAAGTTCGGCAACTGGTCATCAATATCCCATTCAAAAAAAGCTGTCTTGTTCATCACAAAATGTTATTTATTTAGCCACTTGTGCCAAATGCAAACTGCAATATGTAGGCTCCACCTCAACTGAATTTAAAGTAAGATTTCGTAACCACAAGTCAAACATGCTGAAGAACAAAAGAACTTGCGAATTGGCCATCCACTTTGATAACTCTGAACATGAAATTTCTCAAATCAATTTCATCATCATTGAACAAATTAGGTCTTTTGAAAATTCCTTACATCTTGAACAATTATTACTCACTAGGGAAGCTTATTGGACTGTGCAATTATTTACCCTTAATCCTCATGGTCTTAAGAAATGGCGGGAATTTAGATCAAAACACCACATTAATATTATTACTACAATTGAATAGTTGTGATTTGCCACTTTTCCAATATGATGCATTTTAATTTTATTCTGTTATCATTTTTGTTATTTGTTTATTTCTAGGTTCAAGAGCTCTTTTCAAGGATTCTGTTATGTTTGTTGTCGGCTTTTCATTCAGGGACTTTGGAAGGGAAATTATTACTGTAGTTTAATGGCCCTTTCCTGGGATCCTGTTATGATTTTTACCTAATTACATTCATTCAGAGGCCTTCAATGGGGAACTTGTTACTTCAGAGTAAACACTACTAATTAAGTTAGATTTTTTCTCTCTAGTTTTTGTCACTCATTTGTATTCACCTTATTTGTATTCACATGTCACCCATAGTTCTGTATTTGTCTTTGATTGTCTAATCCTTTTCACCTTGCAATTTAGACCTTTGTTGTATTACGTAACCTCAATCTTAATATTTCTGCCTTGTATATAAGTCAGTGTTTCTGTAAATCGTAACCACTGTAAATAGTTTTTTAGTTTTTAACTTTTAACCTGAAGAAGGCCAAACGGCCGAAACGTTGTACATTAAACTCGTCCAGAACAGTCAAGAGTTGGTCTCTTCGCCACATGATACACTAAACTACAAATTTACGTAGAGACATTGTATCCGTTGGATCCTCTTACTGGGAGTTCATCGTTTGGTACACCATTTTTACACTGCTTATATATATATGTCTGAATTTATGAAAACCGTGTTAAAGACTTTGCACCAAAATAGCGGGGATGTTTTTAGAAAATCGGTTAGAAAATGTACATAAATATGGCCATGTCGTACCGAGAGTGCTATTTACCTCGTGTACTCTTAACAGAGTCCATACCATGCCTATACAAGCCTTTGAAGTCGCTGCAAATGAGTCGAACAAGCCAAACAAAGCTAAATTAGAGCTTACGTTGATCATTTGGTTCGCCGTGGCACTAATTTAGACAGGCTTAACCTCTGCGATTTCACCTAAATGACCTCACCATGTCTTTACTGTGGGTTAAATTAGCCAGTCACGCTAACAAGAGCATGGTAAGCAGTGGAATCGGTTATTTACCTCTATATTTCAGCCAAAAAGTAGCCGTTACGTGACATTTCATCTCAATATCTGACCGGATTCGCAAAAATGTAGCCATAGAATTTGACTTGTCACTGATAATCTTGCTACAATTCTGTCCCAGAGCTAGCTTTCCACGAGGCTTATCGTAGCTCAAATAGCAGCAAATAACTCTCTTGTATGCCTTTTGAGGCCAGGAAGACTAAATTCACCGTCTTTTTGTTGAATCCACGAATTGTACAATTTAATTAAGAGTGCTTTTAACATGAAATTGGAGTCTAAATCAACACGAACGTACAGATATCAAAACCGTGGCGGAGAGCCAATCTATTGCTTTCTAAAGGCCTGGGCCTGAAAAGGGGGTGGGGGGGGGGGGTGGTCGATCAATGATGAAAAAAATACCTAAATAAATTAAACATGTGGCCGGGAGTTTCTACATTCCATGCTAGGTAAGATTCACAAGTTGCTGTCATAGCGAAAGCAGAAAAAAAAAAATGAAAAAAAAACAACTAACTCAAAAAACACTTGATTCAGTCTTTAACACCATTTTCATAAATCCAGACATATATATATATAGGGCCATGAAATACTAAGTTAAAAGCTGTTCAAAAATATAAAGGAGAACCTAAATATCGTTTAATTAAATTACCTGTTAAAACAAAAGTTCAAAGGAGAGATCAGGAAGTTATAATGACTGGAGATTTTGTGCCACTTCTGTTGGAAAGCGTTTTCTGTTCCCGTAATAATAATTAAAACATGTTTTTCTACTTTTAAATTGCATCTAACCTGATTAACATATTCTATCGAGGATGGTTGAATATTCTTGTACTTACAAGAGTAAATGTAAAATCTACCAAGTAGTAAACAATGATTGAATAACAAGGCACTTTTCTCTCCTTTGAGACCTAAACATTGGCAAAAAGTTAAAACTTGTGAGGCTTGTATTAAATCAACAGAGACGAAAAATTGTTGAACGCTATTCCAAAAGGCTTCAGTGATCGGACATTCCCAGAAAAGATGAAGTAATGTTTCTTGTGCTGTTTGACAAAAACAACAAAGATTTGATTCCGAAAATTTAATTTTAAATAGAAAAGAGTTTGTAGCTATTCTCCTGTGTAGAAATTTGAACTGGAAGTTCCTTAATTTCGTGCTTAATGTACATATCCTAGGTAGTAAATAAATTGACTCCTAGTTCAAACTTTCCACATCGTCGAGTTCACAGTCTCTAATCCATTTCTTTTGGCTTTTTTCTGGGTGAGTACATTTTTTGGTGATGAGGATTTGGTAAGCTGCCTGACTTGGTTTGTTGGACGAGTTTAACTTAAGCAGTACATTTTCTAGAATTTTTTCACCTGGCAATGTCAATTTCAGAGATCTTGTAGCACTCCTGATGGCCAAGGTTACTCCACGAAATTCATGGAATGAAACTGGAAAACAAATAACTTATCTTTGAAACAACTGTACGATATTATTCTTGAATCACTTGTCATCAGATTGTTAATTTTCATCACCCCTGCATTAGCCCAGTGTTTATAAAATATAGTCTTGCCTGCGATTCTGATCATTGAGTTATTCCAAATATGACCAGCACTGAAATTTGCTTGAGAGGCAAAGGAATCCCTATAATTTAAGTCCGTCCACAGTTCAATAAGTTCCTGGATGAAATCATCTTTGACATCTTTTGGTGCCAAATTACCGAGAAAAACTAATTTCCCGCCTACCTTAGATAAATGAAAATCGAAAAGCACTTCCATTTTGATTTGCAGTCGTTTGAAATATACTTAGGTATCCATGAAATTTTCAAGGCTTTATTAAATTATATTATGTCTAGCATGTTCTGTCCTCCATCTTGGTAATCTGCTATCATTTCAGTCCGCTTAATTTTGTTGCCCTTGTTATACCAAAGAAATTTAAAAAGATTGTTTGTTTCTTTGAGCGATTTTGAACATGACGTTGTTGATGACAGAATATAAACAAATTGTGATGGTACTAGAGCCTTAATAACTGCGATTCTACCAATTAAAGTTAATCTCTTGTTTCTCCAATTATTTAAGATATCCTCTACCTTATGAACCTTCCCTTCGTAATTCTCCTTCTTACTTTCTTCACAATCAATGCAGAACCAAACACCTAAAGCCTTAACCTTGCCATCTGCCCATTTAAGATTTTTTTCAGAGCAAATAATCTGGTTTGATCCTTTCTTGGAGCCGATCCAAAGAGCTTCAGTTTTTTCACAATTTACTCGCAAGCCCGAAACCTCACCGAATTTTTCCAATATACATGTAGCAAAGGAGCGCTCAAACGATTTTGGAGTGCCATCTAAAATCAGAGTGGTGTCACCTGCATATTGACTGAGCTTACATTCGGTGCTTCCCACTGTGATTCCTTTAACCTCATTATCTTTACAGATGATAGTGGCTAACACCTCTGTGGACAATATAAAAATGTAAGGTGATAGCAGACACTCCTGCCTAACACCTCGACTTAATTCAAAGAAACCCGCTGACCAGTTGTTATTTATAACACAGCTTTGAATATCACAGTAAAACAAATTGATCCACTTAATTAGAGAAGAACCAAAACCAAAATGATGGAGTGTTTCCTCAACAAATGCCCATTCAATAGTATCGAAGGCTTTCTCAAAGTCAACAAACAGAAGTAACCCAGAAATATTCTGTGATTCTGTGTATGAGATGACATTGTTAATCAAGCAAATGTTTTCTGCAATAGATCATCCTTTCAAGAAATAGTGCGGTACGGCGTGTAATCCCGTAGGACTTTCATGCCGAAATTGATTTTTTCACTGTTTTGCACTTATTTTGGGCCGAACAATAAGAATCCGATGGAGTTCAAATTTTCCGATCCCGTCTTCCCATGTTTCTGGCTACTCTAAGGGTTTAATTTATGCTAATTTATGCTAATTAGATGCAAAAAAGTCTTGCGAATATCTTTGCTCTTAGATTCAAGATACAGAGACCAAATGTTGTATGAAGCTTACTCTTGATGAAGTACATCGTATGACTTAACTTTGTTACCATGGCAACCAGCGATGACGTCAGGTTTAACTACCTGCTATTTTGGTGGTGGCCATCTTGGATCCACCATCTTGGATTTTCGAACTCTCATTTTTCTAAAGCAAAACAGTGAATTTTAAATAAACTTTAACTAATGATTTCCATTATGAGCGATGTCCAGTTAAGTGCAGATCTTTCTTTTATTTTCCTTTTTTGCTAAACGCATGTACTCTTTCAGTTTCTCATGGGAAAATATCATTGACTTTCGTTAGTCCCATAGTAACAATGCAGACGTTTTTAGTCTTCTTTCTGTTATGTATAATACTAATCTACAGTTCTGTTAAAAGTGTTCGTGCATAAAATGTGACTTAAGTTCTTATGCACTAAGACCATCCTCGTCATCAACTTGTGTGCCGTCTGCGAATGGATTTGTACAGGTTTTTCCACCACATTAACAAAGAGGAGTGCATGGAATTCTGTTCTTGAAACAGCTACAGAGTCCCCCGCAGTCTGACTTGCAGCCGCATTTGGTAAGCTCAATGACAGCTTGGGGTGCAGGGAGAGACAAGCATATAACGGGCACGTATGCTCCTTAGTTTTCGCTCCAGCCATTCTCTTTAATGTGGGGAAGATCTGGGCAGCTGGTGGTATAGGATTTGTGACGCATGGCTATGAAGTTTGCGCGCTTGATGGCATCATCTCACCTTCCAAGTTACTGAGTCAAAAGAGCTCCCATCGAAGTTCAGGAAGGGTGGTAGGTCCCGCTTTGCAGTACACTTGGTAGACAAATTTCTCTAGGTCTTTAACTTGAGTTGGCAGTTCTCCGTTGGCTAACTGGTTTTGGATAAGACCCTCACCAAGCTCTCTGAAACAGTCGATCGCGAGATGGTCGTTATCGAGTGTCATGTAAGCTTTCACCCAGGAATTCTTCGTGATACCAACAAACTTCTCTCTCCAGTCGGATCCGATGAAGTGGTGCAATCTAATCAGACCTTGACACTTGTGTATTCCAATCGCTTGAACTCACTGAGTAACATCAATCTCTCTGTAGTTTGCACCCTTGCCTGTCAAAAATTCAGGCTATTCAGGTTTCCATGACGTCCCCTGGAAACCAAGATGAGTAGCAGGACTAATACGTCACTGTCCGGAGAGGATACACAAATCTCTTGCGACAAATGCTCATCTAGTGGACACAACACCTGGTTAGGGATCAGCAGGTGTTGCGTTCACTAGATGAGCGCAACAAAATCAAACTACATTTGATTTTGTTATTGTAAACCATGACCAGCTTGATGATTGTGTTGCTGGAGAAGCGCGCTAATAATCCATTGGCGAACAAAGTGACCAGTCTCAGCTTTTTCATAGCGTCTCATAAGGAGTGCTTAGAAGATTGCGACAGTTTGTCTTCAACCAATGCTTCAAACTGCTTTCGGCCCTTCTCTGCGTAGCACAGGATATCTTCCTTTGCTTTTTCAGGCACAAGAGCTGACGACAACACACTCTTCAAGGGAGACTCGACTGTAAATGAGTTGCCTTCGCAGTGCAGCTCTATCGACTGGCAGAGTTTCATGGCGTTTTTTCGCGTTCTTACAGCAACATCCCAAGAGAGCTGATAGTGCTCGTTCCGCTCAGAAGCCTCGGACATGTTTTATTGCTTTACCATATGGTAGAGATGCAGTGACGTGACAAGAAGGTGATCTAGGGCAGCTTCGTCTTGACTTAACCCGAACATACCTCCATGGCGCTTTAACACTTTGATCTCCTGTTCTAGCATCTGATCTGTGAACAACCTCGTGAACGGGATCTCTGACTTCGCTCAATAAAATCCTCGGACTTCAATGCCTCATATGTCATAAGGTCCTCATGCTCGAGTGCGTTCATCTGCGCGAGGTGGACTGGCATTAGCCGAGCGCAGTTGAGGAGATCGTGCGCGAAGAAGTACTTTATCAGGCATTCCATCGCTATCAGGTAGCCTTCCCAGTCCCCAGAGCGGCAAGCATGGATGAGCTGTAACAGGTTGTGCAATTACTTGAGGTACTCTATCATAAATTGCCCAAGATTTCAAGTCCTTGTTCTTCACGGTCTTGTGGTTTGACCTTTTCAGAGTACCAGGGCTGGATATCGTCACAGATGTTAACCATTTCTGGACTACGCTCGTGGAGGGCCTCTTTAAAGGATACGAAGATACGAATAGAGTGTTTCATTTTATCCAGATGTTCACCATTCTCTGCGTTAGCCTTGCCTAAATAATTTCCATCACAAACTTGCCATCGGGAGGAAAAAACTAAACTTCATTATGCCCATCACTGTGCTTCCTGCGCTTGAGATTTCGAATTGGCAAATGTGAAATGCCACGTCTAAATCAAATGCCGCATGTTTTTAATTCGAAGCGACTCGAATTGGTATATGATTCGGCGCATATGTAATTCGACATCCAAACCAGGCCTAAGTGAAATAAAAAAATAATAAAAAAAAAAAACAGCTGTAAAACTCCAAACTCTAGGCGTGTTTCGCAATTTTAAGTCCTGAAAAGAAACTCGTCAGTTCGCGCAGCACATGCTATCATTCGTTACTTAAGGTGCGTTTCTTTGTTAAGATCATTCCGCAGTATTGCACTGCGCATCCCTAGTGCGCATAATTTCACACGTGATTAGCGCGCGTATTACAAAATGACGGCTTTTTCTTTACGGCTGGACTTCGCCATAGAGGTAAATCGTCATTTCCTTGAAAACGAGTACGATGACCTATCATTTTTTTTTCTGTTGTTTTGAATTGAATAATAAATTTCTCTGTGTAAAATAAATATGAACCAATTCTCAGTGTAGAACAAGAAACAATCGTCGGAAACGTGAATTTAGCAAGCAATTGTGACTATAATCATGGTGCTATTATAAGGATTTATTGGGTACAAACAAGGTACTGTTGCTTCTAAACGAACATCGGGACCCCTCATTTTTATTTCAAAATTTAAGTTCCTATAATATAAACAATCAATAGGCAAAGTTTGACAAAAATCTCAGTGCAGGTTCTATTTCAGCGGAATGACCTTATAAAACAACCAAGATTGGACTGTTAAATCCGAAAACTAATTTTGCGTTTCGTTACTAAACAGATCAATCCGAGATCACTCAGATCATGGTGCATCAAAGGAACCGAAAAATCCTTGCCCAGAGTGGATTCTTCGGTTCCTTGATCCGAGGGATCTTGGATTAATCTGTTTAGAAAAGAAACGCAAAATCCGTTTTCGGATTTAAGAATTCAATCTTGGATTTTCTTAAAGAAACGCACCCTAAAAGTTTATTAACAATGCACTGTTTTCCTTTAGAAGTATGAGAGTTTGAAAATCAAAGATGGTGGATCCAAGATGGCCAAAATAGTTGGTAGTTAATCCTGACGTCATCGCTGGTTGCCATGGTAACCAATCTAAGTCATACGACGACCGTCAAGAGCAAGCTTTGTGTAAAGTTTGGTCCCTGTACCTTGAATCTAAGAGCAAAGACATTCGCAAAACTTATTTTTGCATCTAATTAGCATAAATTAGCATAAATTTAGTCCTTGAGAAGCCAGAAACATGGGAAGACGGAATCTGAAAATTTGAACCCCATCGGATTCTTACTATTCGACCCAAAATTAGTGCAAAATAGCGAAAAATTCAATTTCGGCACGAAAGTCCTACGGGAGTGATTTTTCGGACATACCGGACCGCACTAAAACCTGTTTGGTCATTGTCTACTAAATTTTGCAAAACAGCCTCGAGACGTGAAGCAATCGCCTTGGATGCAATTTTGTAGTCACAGTTTAATAAAGTTATGGGTCCCCAGTTTTTCAGTTCTTGTAGTGCCTTGTCTTTCTTTGGGATCAATGAAATGATGCCTCTTCTTTGGGTTAAAGCAAGCTTACCCTTCTGATGGCTTTTGTTAAGACAACATAGAAGAAAAGGAGAGACATCCTTCCAAAAAACTTTATAAAATTCGGCAGGAAGGCCGTCCGTTCCGGGTGATTTACCGAGTTCCATTATTTTTAGTACCTCTGAGCATTCTTTTTCAGTCAATAGTCCTTTGCATTTTTGCATATCAACATCATTAAGTGAAGGGTGTTCCTGTAATATTTAGGCTTCAAAGCAAGGATTTATTCCGCATGCAAGACATACAACTCAAGAAGTGAACAAGATGGCGGATCACGAAAAGCACCTGGACCCAAGATGCAACGGGGTCTTATAACTAGAAAACCGGAAGTCTGATGTAATGAACAACTAATCCAACATCTCCCCACAAAGTTTCAGTGCTAACTCTGTGCACACAGTTTGGTAAACTCAACAATAATGTAACAATGTTCAAGGCAAGTTCGCTTTGTTAAATGTTCACAGATCTAGCCGTTGTGGCAGTTTTACTACTCGTCCTGAGCGTGTAACACGCTCCATAAGAGAGTTCCCAGTGTTCTGATGGCCTTCTTGGGTTGACACAGCTGTTGTGGATCTGGCAGGTGTTGAAGGTTCAGCCGGTAGATTCTCTCGCACATGGGTAGAAATCTTTGGAGGTGTTTGGTCCACGGGCAGTGCGTGATCGCGAGGTGCCACAGTTAGGCCATCAGAGGGAGAGGCTGGCTTCGAACTGGTTGGAACTAGAGCAGACCGATTACGTCGCAATGTGCTCATGTCGGTCTTCACCAAATAGGATCTCGGTAGCTTGGTGGCTCCAATGATCTGACCCTCCCGGTTCTGGTCGCGCACCCAAACTTGCTCGCCAGTGGTGAGTGGAGGGAGGGCACGGGCTTGGTGTTGTTTGTCATGATAAATCTGTTGCTTTGACCTGTATTTGTCCTCTCTCAGTTGCACTCTTTGCCTGTCGGTATCTTGCACATTTGGTTTGAGGACACTGGGCATGGCAGGAACCTTGGTTCACAGATGGCACCCCATTAGTAACTCGCTGGGTGAAAACCCATTTTGCAAAGGTGTAGATCGGTAAGCAAGGAGGGCTGGATACGGGTCTTCATTCTTGCGGAGCAGTGCTTTGACTGTACGGACTGCCCTTTCAACTTCCCCATTGGCTCTTGGGTATTTAGGTGAGCTGGTCACATGAACAAAATCGTACTCAGTGGCAAACAGCCGAAAGGCATCAGAGCTGAATTGTGGGCCGTTATCTGATACAATGATGTCAGGTATGCCATGTGTGGAAAATAGTTCTTTCAGGATTAAAATGACTCTGGCAGATGATTGGTCATTCAGTTTCTTGATCTCAAACCATCTTGAATAGTAATCAACGACAATCAAGTAGACCTTTCCTTTGAGTTCAAAGAGGTCGGCAGCTAGCCTTTCCCATGGACGTAAAGGGAAGGAGGTTGACATGAGTGGTTCTTTGAGCTCAGGGCGATCTTTGGCACAGGTGCTACAATTTTCCACCATGTTTTCAATCTGCGTAGAGAGCCCTGGCCACCATACAGAGGTTCGGGCTCTAGCTCGGCACTTGGTTATACCAAGGTGACCAGCATGAATGCAGCCAAGTATCTCCAGTCTCATGGACCTGGGAATCACTATGCGCTCGTCACAGAGAAGCAAGTCATCAACAATGCTGAAATGGGCCCTGTTTTCCCAGTAGGGACGTAGTAAGGGTTGGTGAGGCATGTATGCTGGCCATCCTTGACTACAATAGTTCCTGATTTGAGCGCATTCTTCGTCAGCGATCTGTGCCTCTCGTATCTGTGACAGGCGCTGTGTAGTCGCTGGGAGTGTGAACACTGTCTGGGCTGCAAAGCTCTCTAACTCGTCTACAAACTGCTCGTCTTTTTCTCTGGGACTTTCTGTAGGTACACGGGAGAGTGCGTCAGCTGTTAGCTGGTGTTTCCCAGGCACATATTGGACAGTGACGCTGAATCTCATTAACCTAAGGCGAAACCGCTGGATACGCGGTGGTGTCTTGGAAAGCTCAGTGGTGTTGAAGAGGGTTTGAAGAGGCTTGTGGTCAGTTTCTAGGACAAAATTCATGCCCACGACATATTCACTAAACTTCTCACAGCCCAAACTCCTGCTAGTGCTTCTTTCTCTCTGACAGCATAGCGTTTCTCGGCATCACTGCGTGATCGTGATGCATAGCTGATGGATCTACGATTCCTGTCATCTTGTACCTGGAGGAGGACTGCACTAATGCCGTTTAAGGAGGCATCAGCTGCGATGATGGTTGTTCGACTTGGGTCATAACATGCTAAAACTTCAGCTGATGTGAGGGCCGTTTTAATCTGTTCGCAGGCTCTCTGCTGGGGGTCTGTCCACAGCCATGTGGTGTCTTTGCATAACAACTGACGCAGGGGTTCGTTCATCTCGGCTAGTTGGGGAGTGAATTTCCCCAAATGGTTCACCATCCCCATAAAGCGTTGCAGGTCCTTCACACTTTGGGGAGGTGGAAATTCTGATATGGCTTTCGTCTTCATTGGGTCTGCATGTATTCCCTGTTCGTCAATAATGGAACCTAGGAATTTCACAGAGGTCTTGAAAAACTGGCATTTCTCAATGTTGAGGGTTATGCCAGCCTCTTGTAGACAATGCAGTGTAGCTCTGATGCGTCTGTCGTGTTCTTCTTGATCAGCTCCATGGACTAGAATGTCATCCATTTGGCAAATTACGCCCTCTACATCTTTAAGGATTTCGGACATTGTATGCTGGAAAATCTCTGGCACAGAGCTTATGCCGAACGAAAGGCGGTTGAAGCAGTAGCGGCCAAATGGTGTTACAAATGTAGTCAGCAGTTTTGACTCTTCATCAAGGGGAAGCTGCCAAAACCCACTATTTGCATCGAGTTTGGAGAAGAAGCGACCTTTTCCCAGCTTGGCAAGACTCTCATCGACTGATGGCATTGGATGGATTTCTCGCTGGACCGCCTTGTTTAACTGGGTTAGATCTACACAGAGTTGGACATTGCCATTAGGTTTGGGGACTGGGACGAGAGCAGAGCACCAAGTAGTTGGGGCTGTTACTGGTGAGATGACTCCCTGTTGAAGCATAGAGTCTAATTCTTGTTTGACCTTTGGCAATAGCGGATAAGGGATTTTCCTTGGCATGTAAATGCAATGTGGCTTTGCGTCAGGTTGCAGCGTTATGCGGACTTCAGTCTTCACCTTTCCCAGGCCACTGAACAGTGAGGGGAATTCGGTTTTGAAATCAGCATTTTGTGGAGTGACTTCACCAATCTCGTCATCTGTACGAGTGATTAGCCCCAATGCAACACAAGCTTTTCTGCTTAGCAGTGGACATGTCTGGTCTGGTATGACATAGACTGGTTCAGTAACTTTTCTCTGGCGGTATGCGAGGTTAGCTTGAAACATGCCAATGACTGGGATTTGAATATTTCCAGGGCCTCGTAAGGTTTGTTTCGGTTTGGCAAACTTCTGATCTTTCAGCCACGAGGTATGTGCACCAATGACTGTGACTGCGGCACCGGTATCCAGCTTGAAGCGAGTACTGTGGCCATTAATCCCAAGTTGGGCGGTCCAACCCCCCCTTGTGGTTTGAACTTCTCCAAGAAATAGAACCTCATCTCCCTCTTCCTGCTCTTCCTCATCTTCGAGCTCGTATACTTTCTTTGTTGGGGAGGCAGGGCTGCGACAAACATTTTGAAAGTGTCCCTTTTTTACATTTGTTACAGGTAGCATCTTTAGTCGGGCAAACTTGGCGCTGGTGTCTTTTGCGGCCACACCATCCACAACTTTGGGCATGTTTGGGAGTTTCTTTGTTCGGAACTTTTTTATTTCCAGACTTTCCTGAGTTAATAGATTCAACTGAAGCTGGTTTGTTGTCCCCACGGACAAGATCACGGTTTTGTGCTCTAGATTGTGCCTGACGACTCATTTGAACGGCTTGTGCGAGTGTAAGAGAAGCTTTTGATTGAAGTCGATCGGAAAGTGAATCATCAAGTACCCCCACTACAATTCGGTCTCAAATTAAGCTATCCTTTAACACACCATAGTCACAATTATCTGCTAATCTGTATAGATCCTGGATGAATGTGTCGACTGATTCTCCCGCTATTTGGGACCTTTTGTTACAACGTGCTCTCTCCACGATTACATTTCGCCATTCAGCAAAATGGTCGTTTAATGATTTCTTGATCGCCTCGTAGGAGACAGTTCCTTCGTCTAATTGAAGCGTTTGAAGAATATCGTCGGCACTGTCACCCATTGCATAAAGGAGAGTACTGACCTGCTCCGTTTGTGGTTTATTGTTGAGCCCTGATGCTACTCTGTGGAACTTTCCGGGGAGAGGAATTTGTGTGATCGTTTGGGCCTGATTAATCGTCTCCAACGCTGATGGACTAGATTCGTCGCCTCCTGGCATTGTTTAATGTTGAGGGTTTCCAGCTACTGCTGCCACCATGTAATATTTAGGCTTCAAAGCAAGGATTTATTCCGCATGCAAGACATACAACTCAAGAAGTGAACAAGATGGCGGATCACGAAAAGCACCTGGACCCAAGATGCAACAGGGTCTTATAACTAGAAAACCGGAAGTCTGATGTAATGAACAACTAATCCAACAGTTCCTGGCCGAGTTGTCAGAACATGATGTCACCATGGGTTTTTTAGAGGTGTAAAGCCGACTATAAAAAGAATTGCATTCTTTTAAAATATCTGAGTCGTTTGTAGCATATGAACTGTTGCTCGTCTTAATCTGCGTTATTGTTTTCCTCTTAAAGTGTCTATTTTCTAAATCCAAGAAATATTTGCTATTTTTCTCACCTTCGTTGTACCATCTGACGTTAGATCTAATTATGGCCCCTTTTGTTTTTTACTGTATAATGTTTTCCAATTCATTTTTCTTGCACCTTATTTGTTCCTCAAGGACATCTTTATTATTTACACCCTGTTCTAATTGCTCTTCTACGGTGGCTAGTGCACTTTCAATATTGGTCTCTTCATTTTTCATCTTCTTCATTTTGACTTTGGAATATTTCATGGAGGCATCTCTAATTTTAAGTTTTATCATTTCCCACAGTAACACTTCATCAACTTCTTCATTATTTTGGTACTCACTGGCTGGCCTAAAATCTAGCTTTAAAGTTCCCACTTCAGCCACGCCCAATGACCGTGAGTCAGTGCAAAAAAAGAGTCTGGGTTTCTGAATGGGTCGTGACATCAAGTCAGGAATTACCAAATCCTGCTAGTTGAGGTCACTGTTGTTTCAGTAGTGGTGAGGAGTTTTTGTCAACAAAACACAAACAAACTGAGGTTGGTGAAACAATGCGGTTGTCAGGCAAGCAAAATAAAAGCATGAAGCTTTGAGACGTTCCTGAAGTGACGTCATTCATCACCAATCTTTCATTGCATGGTCAACTTCATTAGGTGTGGCCGAAGTGGGAAATTTAAAGCTTGATTTCACGGCAAAAAAAGCATCGTAATTCATTTTTTTGCTTTGAATACATTTTTAGATGTTATAGAGATACCAAAACCACAAAAACCCTGTAGGCCGTATGGATACTTTAAAGCAAAGTATAATTTTCAATATTATGACTCAGAGAAAATTACTTCATTGTGATTGGATAATTCTTAATTATTGCAGTCCAGATTAATGCGTATGCATTCCCAATTTTTTCAGCCATATAATAAATGAGCAATTCAGGATTTACACTACTTGTGATATTTGAAAACTCTTTCAAATGGCACTCGCCTAAAGATTCACACAAATTTGAGAGAATTTTCAAATATCACTTGTAATGGCACATGTACTTTGACAATGTTATGATGAAATTAATGATCAATAACAGGACAGACGCATGAACTGAGTCAACGTCAATTTGTTAAATTTCATCATAAAATACCTTAAAGTGTGAATAAGAATAAAATCTGGTACTTCATGCAGTGAGAACAGACCAGTTGAAAATCCGGCAATCAGAAGGTGAGATGATTTGTGGAAAGCAGTGGTGGTTAGTTCAGCAGAGCCATCTTGGTTGTAGTAGTGCCTACAATTAAGACAAAATTAAGAAAGTTAAGAGAGAGAGATGAAAATCACCGCAGGAAGTGTCTCTACACTTCTCAAACTCATTAATAATTCATCAAGTTTAAACAAAGTAAATCATGACCATGACGGTGTTTGGATATATGATCCTAATTAGCATAGATTTTTATGATTTTAATTCTCCGTTTTCTTCTTAGTTTTAGTTTCGATTGAGAAGATATATCAAACACTCAAGACAGTGTGGGTGACCACATTTCCAAACACCTCGAAGTTCATCAAAAATACTCCCCTATGAGTTGTATTTTCAACTCTCTTCTCGGTGTTTGGAAATGTGGCCAAACAAGGTCATTTGTGTTTGAAATATTACTTCCCAGTACAGGAAGACTTTGTGATACTGGTGCAAATGTTCTACCACTGATCGAGCTATGAAGCTACTGGGAACTGGTCAATTGCAAGAATAGTACAAAGTAAATGGCTATGTTTATATGGTAACAAACGAGCAGGTGTCTTTTTGAAGTATTACAGTGTAAGTTGCTGGCATCTGTTTCAAGTCAAGCACTGATTCGAGTCTGACTTATGTACTGATTAAGTCACCTCATTTAAAAAGGGTGCTAGCTCTTCAGCACTAGTTAGGCTGGTATCAGTAGGGGCCCTGACTACTATAAACATAGGCACGCAAGGCGTGCAAGAGTTATTATTTTTTTTGTGAAGTCTCGGGGATAGGAGCATGTGGGAGCTGTTTACATAGCCTGCGTAGCAAGCGTTTCCGTGGGGTTTGGAAGCAAAGAAAGACCGAGGAACAGGATTTTCGGTGTTTTGTCTGCGCGAAAAATGGGGCGAGAGCCAAAAAAAAGAAAGTGGGGGGTGGGAGAGGGGAAGGAAGGAAACGCTTGCACACAAACCCCTGGATTTTGAAAACCTCCGTTCGCCAGCGAACGGGGCTCATGATTGGCTGGGCTAGCCCTATATTATTGACATGTGTCGATCAAAGGTATTTTTTAAAATACCTTTGAGTGCCAGACAAAGGGAGAAGACGCGTTCGAAGCTTGTTTACAAAACGCTCTAACTTTTCTCGCTGAACGAGGGTTTAGTCGTCAGCTTCGACAGTACAGTAGAAATCCTGTAGTGCAATGCCGACACTTTGGTTTTCCGAAGCCTGCACATTATTGCAGAAGCAAGCGCGACACAATTTGCAGCTGTTCCTTTAATTTTAACATCACTTTCTTGAATGCCACATGTGCCAAGGACAAGATAACAAACCACGGGACAGAAGATTCGCACTACTGTGTGGGAAAACCTAGTGATTTCGTCTGGCCAAGGGGAAGATTATCTTTATTCAGATACTGGTCAAGATTATCGTTATTTTCCCTCTCAGATGTTTGAAGCCTCTCCTGCCCAAATTCCAAAGTTTTCCGAGAAGACTTTCCGTTGTTTGTTTTTGCTACAGGCAATAACATTCGAGCCAATTTGCGGATCTGGCGTTTCCAGCAAACGCTTCCTTACTGGAGTTGCCTTTGTGGGAGTTGAATTGCTAATTTTACCTTGAATCGGTTCCTGGACGAATTGATACAGTGATCCAAGATTTCGAATCTTGCAAGCACAAGGATTACTAACACGACTTTAATACTTCTCACATTTTAACTTTCTGGCAGATTTGTACTAAAACTTCACCCTTGCAGTCCTTCCTTTTAGATGGATTGAGTAGAAATATAGCTTGATTATAAATTACCAAATTTTATTCATTGAGATTTCTCCGTCCCACCGCGCGCTCGTTGTTTCAGACATATTTTGACAAGTTTTAAGTTTATTTTGGTTCAAAGTTCACTTCCGCTATGGAAGGCCGAAGATTTTATTGGCTAATTTTATGACAGCCGACGACAGCATGAAATCTCAGTGTGCGCAGTCAGACATGAAAGGCCAAGTGGGCGGTTTTCAAAACCCAGGGGTTTGTCTGCAAGCGTTTCCTTCCTTCCTTCCCCTCCCCCTCCCCCCTCTTTTACTCGCTCCTTTTTTCGCGCTGTAATATTCTTTGCTCCTGAACCCCACAGAAACGCTTGCTATGCAGGCTACTGTTTACAGTATTGATTTGGTTAATTTGACAAGTGTCTTGGTTCCGATGTACAGCAAGAAAGAAACTGGGAACTTATAATATGTTAAATATGTTATGTTAAATTTGCCCTTTCAAACTGTCTCGAATAGAATGAGTTAAAATATAATAGAAGATGTTGGTTAGTTAACTAATAGTTGATTGTTTGGGTTATACATATTTATGATAAGATGCCTAAGTTATAGGAACAATATGAGTGATATACTTAACAAAGAAAAAAGAAATAAAAGCTTTTGTTCATACTATAATGTTTAATTGCTTTCAATCTGCAGAAATAAAAGAAAGCAGCTGCAGCTTTAGTGATAACTATTACTAGTCTAACTGTTTTAGTAGAATTCTTACTAAAATTTTCTCAGCTGTTGTATGTTAGCTGAGAAAATTTACTCATCAGTTTTTTCAACATTTTCTAGTCACAAAACTGTGAATGTCATTCTTTTAGTCTTCTCAGGAATTTAATTATCCATTTGTATCTAAATGTTCTTCTGCAACTTAACAAAAACGAGGAAATGGTGCTATTTTCCAGGCGACCTTCAGCCAATGCACACTAATGGCTGATAGTATACAGATAGCTCAGCCAATCAGATTGCGGCATTTGCATTACTATACTCATAGAATTCTACAAATAAAAATTAGAATTAATCATTCTGTGAGGAAATCATTTCACTGCCATGTCATGTGACTTGAACTTGGTACAGCTGTGAAAGCCTTACCCATCGATAAGTGGATTCACAAAAAAGTCTAAAGGAAGCGGAGGAGCAAAGGATTGAAGGATTGAGAGAAATTTGTGCCCATACCTACGACTCAGAAAATGGGAGATTCCAGAAAATATCCATACCTATACCATGGGCAGCTTTATTAAATTCCAAGGACAAGAGGGGTGGGGGGGGGGGTGGGGTGGGGGTCTTTGAACTGAAAATCCAAAGGTATGGGGGTACCTCCAATTGGAATTCCAAGGGCATGGGGGGTTTCTAGAGAGGACAGACAAAAACTGACAACGGCGGAAAGCAAGATGCAAAACAAGCATCAATCAACGTTTTCACAATCATTTACAGAAGAAAACCCCTAAAATCTTGTCATATTTATCGTTTGGTGAATGTCGACCTGCCATGTCTGTTTCCTATGCGCCAGCAATACACATTCATAAGGGAACCACTGTAACGGTGTCTGATCAAGTGAATACTGTTTGTAATATCAAAGGTAAATTAGGCAGGATTTACCCACCCAGTTACTGTAATTAAAACACAAAACAATTGAAATTTTTACTTCTTTAGGAGTTTAGTTGAAAACTAGTTGTAAAATTGAGACCGAGGAGGAGGAAGTTTTAGTCAGGAACATTTAGTCACGAATACATGGAATCGTATCAGTTGCAATTTCGAGCCCTGTTGACAGTTGTTTTACTGAAAATCATTTGCAATAACTTCTGGGAATATGTAAAAGTGAAAAATCTCCTTCACTGAAATTCGTAGGGAGGCAAACAAGGAATTCCAGTGGTCGAAATAAAAAATGAAAATCAGGAGGGGAGAGGGGTTTAATGATTTTGGAATTCAGGGTGCATGGGGGGTAGAGCATTTCAGTATTTCCAAAGGCAAGGGGGGCTAAAATGTTCATGCCGCCTGTGGAAGGGTATAGATATTTTCTGGAATCACCCAATACTATTTTTCTGAGTTAAACGTAAGGAGATCTAGTATATCTAGTATAATAGAACTTAAACTAATGAAAAGAAAATCCTAATCTTATGCAGTCAATCTTTTACTAGTGCATGTACATTCTGTATGATACATAAATATGAATTATTCTATAATTGCAAAATGAAAACTAGTTTCATAATACGCAAGAATCTTTTCCCCGTTCATCTCATTGATAAATGCATCTACCGATATTTGAACACAGCCATTGACCGATATGGCTCCACTCAAACACCTCCTTCCTCTAATACTACTTCACAGGGTAAACAATACTTTTATAATACCTTATTTAGGCCTTTTTCTACTGTAGCTCAAAGCAAAATACGCCACCTTGTCAATCGTTATTGTAATGATCTTGACATCAAATTAGTGTTTACCACGTTTAAATTAAGAAATCTTTTCTCAGTGAAGGATTCTGTCCCTAGAGAACTTCTTTCATGTGTGATTTACAAATTTACTTGTGCTTACTGTAATGCTTGTTATATGGGCGAAACTGGCCGTCATCTTTCCACAGGCGTCTGTGAACATCTCTCTTCAGACAAGTCCTCACACATCTTCAAACACTTACAAAGCTCAGAACGTTGTCACCAATCTTGCTCTACGGATTGTTTCGAAATCCTTGATTCTACCCCTACTAAATTTCAACTTAAACTTAAGGAGGTTATACATATAAATTGGCGAAAGCCCAATTTAAATCAACAAGTTCATCACGTCAATCTGACACTTACGCTTTAGGCTTTACATTCTTTCCAACACTTTGCAAATCACTCAAACATGTAATCTATTTTTGTCACTTAATCATAATTAACTATGCATGTTTCGCCTAGTTGTTATATAGTCCTAGCGGTTTTTCAAATATTCTGTAACTGACGATGATGTTAGTAACATCAAAACATGTCTTATTAACTAAAAAATGTTGTAATCTTCTTAAAATCATGATTTGCTTCGTGCTGTCTCGACCTTTTGATGTCTATTTTAATTAGTTTAAGGTTTATTTCATTTTGATCATGTTACATTATTTAAAACCACAACAAAACTGTACTGTACACTTGTGTATTACACTGTGATGCAACACAGAAGCAACTTGAGGCACAACTCAACACATAAATATGATGAAATTCTTACTTGGAATGCTTTTTCCAACCAATTGAAGTTTTATTCTCTGCAAAATAATAAGAAGTAGATACACAGTCAAATTTAATTTGGAGATGAAGCCATCTAAAGTGGTAAGCGTGCTATTTTTCTCCAGAAAGACATTTCACTCTTGCAGTGCCTCTCTCCACCCATGTGAATACATATGTAAATGGGTACTGGCAAACTTAATGCTGTGAGGCATTGTAGATAGTAGTCTATCAATGAAGACAGTCACACAAATGAAAAAACTCTTGATTCTTCCATTTGAAATGCACAAGGCTTACAATTTTCATCCAACTTTCATTCTTCTTTTGGATCATCCAGAACAAAATTAAAGTAACTTTAGAAGAGATTGTATGAGAAATATTTTGGAAGAAAACTCTGTTTTGCTCACTTTCTTGACATGCTCTATTCAATTCAAAGAGTGTTGTCTCATGTCAAAGCAGACTGCATTGATGACTGCTGGTTCAATTGATGGCAGAAACAATCAATTCAAAGCAGAAATGTTATCACTATCGTAGTCCAACATACATTAATTAACTAAATCAATATCTTACAAAGTCACCACAGAGTTTCACTTTCTATTATAGAACCCCAGGTAAAGAACCCTGTTCTAGACTAAATTATTTATGCTCTGGCCACTTTTCCTTTAAATAATACTCTATTCTAGACCAAAACTGTCTGATTTCTGTACCCTATCCCAGACTCAACTGCCTGAAAACCATACCCTTCACAGCAGCATATACCCATAGCTTATTAATGGGAGTACCACCCCCCCTCCCCTTTCACGGGTTATTTACCAACTCCTATCCAACATTAAAGGGCTCAGTTAAGGGAAAGTCAGTCATAAGTATTCATAAAGAAATTGTGCATAAATTCACACATTACCTTGTCCAGGAACTACTACATCAGCACTTTGCACAGCCTCAAGGGGTAAACTACACTTCCAACAAAACAGTGCACCATCACAACTTACAGTATATGTCTAATTGAATATTGTCAAGTCTGAAATAATTCATCATTCGATAATACACATACAAGCTATCAGTCTAATAAACTATGTCAAACCTTCAATGCTGTCCTAAAAAGACAAAAATTGGTGCATGTGCTCTTTTCAATGAAGCCCCCACAAACTATATCGTCTATCAATAGAAAGGTTATGAAACATAGAATTTGTTAAAATTATGCTCTATTTTGGTGATTCTTTTTCTTGTCACCCTGGCACTCTTATTATAATAATTACTTTATTTTATATTCAGTAACTTGCACACTTTGTAAAATTTAATTATTCTTTTTTTCAAAGAATGTTAGCTTGAATTATAAACTTTACAATTGAAGGGTAAAAAAATTCACAAAAGAAGCCCTGCAAAGATTTGGAGTAACATTAACTTAGCACAGCTGACAAAGTGGTACCATAAATCCTCGAATTAGTGCCCAGGGTGCTTATTTCAAATTTAGGAGAAGATGAGAGACGCTTATTCAAGGGAGGGACGCTTATTAAATTTTTCCCAAATCATGGCCTGTCATGATCATTTTTTTAATACATCATCTGTGTGTAAACAACAACATAAGCTGTTTATTGACATGAAAAGCTGATCCTAAAGTTTAAATCGCAGCAGCGTTAGTACTTAACATGTTCAATGTGTTCACTTAACTGAAAAAAACAATGTACAAATCTAATACTACATGACGAAAACTATACATCCTTTGTTGTCTCATTACTTGTCCAAAAAATGGGGGAGGGGAGGGGGTGCTTATTTGAGGGGAGGGGGCACTTATTTTAAATTTTGGCTAATAGGAGGAGTGGTTATTTGATTGGGGTGCTCATTTGAGGAGGGCGCTAATTCAAAGATTTACGGTTTAAACAACTCAGGAAACATCATGCAATGCTTAGATTTAAGTTCAGGGCTTAAACAAACATCAGCAGCTCTCTAGATCAAATAGATCAGCAGTTATCTTACTGGCCACAGCAGATGCAATGTCTAGAACAGACAGAATCTTCCTGGCTTAAACTGTCAAATGGAAAATACTTTTTCCCTAGATATCTTATCTCTGCAAAGCCATTAAAACCAAAGTTGTTGTTCTCAGCACACAATGTTTTCTGATGCCAGGAGCACTGTTTCTATTCTTCTTTCAGGTGGAAATGCGAGAGAATGCCCTCTAAAAGTTGCTTGAAGCACTTTGAAATGACCATCCCAAACTGGTTGACAGAAAAGGGAATAACTTTTACTGAGATGTAGGATGCAAAATACAGAATCAGATAGCCAGTAATTATGACATTCTACCAAAATTTGTGAACTCTTTGTGTACATGTTGTGAAATATAGACCTGTCAGCATGAAGCTGTCAGCGGTCTCACCAATTGGTTTAGGGTAGGAGAATCTTGTATCATACTACACTGTAGGTCAGTAGCATCAAAAGAAAGTTTAAAAGGTCTGATTCCCTGAAAGATCTTCCTCCCAAGAGCATGCTTACCTCACCAATTTTCTTTTCATGCTCACCATACCTGTTGTTCACACACTACAAATATGTAGCACATTGTAACAAAATTACACCAGCCCTGGACTACCTCTTATTACCCCAAATATCAGAATTACCAATTTCATAATACATAATCCCTGTTTAGAGCGTAATTCCCATCACTATTATCAGGGGTTTCATTAATGTTTTCAGCAGGAGGGCAACTGGTTTTGATAGGTGGGCAAAACTATTAGAACTGAACTGCTCTGAAAGAAAAACTTTCCAATAGATAGTCAAACCAGCCAGGCAAATTGTCCTCACAGCCAGTCAATTTGCCCAGTACCCCACCCTTAATGAAACCCCTGTATTATCCCCAAGGTATACATCCTCCACAAATAATAAGTTTACACTCTGAATTCAATACCAACAAAGATACATCCAGTGAGTTTTCTTCAAAGAAACAGCCTCTTACAGTGTTTCGGTGGCCAGACAGGGTGACTGGAGAAAAATTCACCACAGGGAAAAGTGAAAAGATACGTCCTGTCATGTCTCTGCTGCCCACAACAAAAAATCTGACCATAAAAAAGGAACACATACATGTAAACCTGAGTGCTTTTACACATTTACACTAAATACAAACACAAGTAAGTATATTGCAAAATTCTGACACTTAAGCCTAGGCTTCTTTTGTGTAATTATTTAGTTCACATCTCAGAGAATTTTAGACAAATTTCATGGCTCTCAAAATTTCAATTTTTTTCAAACACCTTCTCTGAGTCTTGATTTATTTTGGAAGGATAAGAAAGTCTGGGGGCCACAGAAAATATATTAGTCTTACCATCTCACAAAGTCTCAAATTTTACTATTCACCATCCCTAGTGGAGGCACAGTGGACTAATGATTAGTGCACTGAACTCTGAATACAGCAGTCTGGGTTTGAGCTCTAGCTCATTGCATTGTGTGTTAAATGGAAATTTAATGCTAGGGGAACCCTGAGGGTATAGCCCTGCGATGGATGAGCATCCCATCCAGAGGGTGTAAAAATATTCCTAGTCGCTTGATGCTACAAAAACCAGGATAACCTCTGGCTGTATGGGCCACTGACCTGGTACAGACTTTTTGTGGTTATAGAAGGATTTGGAAGTGATGTCACATGTAACAATTGTTCAGGAAGTTGTCTTTTGTTCTGCTTATAATTATTACAAGCATAACTAAAGAATGTACAATTTTCAAACATTGAGAGCTGAATAATCACATACAGTAAATCACCTGTACAACCCTCTAAGTACATACACACTTTATAGCAGAATATTCAGACAAAGAAGACGACGAAGCTCTAAAAGCTCCTTCAATGGCCGCCGACCTTGGGAAGAAACTGGATGAAGTCTTAAAGAGAGTCACTAAGCTGGATGTCATTGAAAACCGCTTCAATAATTTATACACTACTATGGCTAATATAAAAGGAGCTATTTCCAGCTTAGACAAGGATGTTGCTGAGCTGAAAGCTAAATCCAAAACCACCATCGACTCTGTGAATAAACTGGAACAAAGTGTAGACTTCAATGCCAGTGACATCGCCAACTTGAAACGTGACCTACTCAGGAACTCAAATTTGAGAACAAAAGCCTCAAGAAAAAGCTCCTGTATTCCGACTCCTACAGCAGAAGAAAAAACCTGAAGTTTACTGGCATTGTTGAAAATCCCAGCAACTCAACAGACAATCAGAATGTGGCGAAGTTGAGCGATTCCCTACTGAGTGAAAACACTAAATGTGACCGTGAACGGGAAAACGTACCTTAACGCTTATCCGTTAAATGGCTGCTAACGGACGGATAGCTAACGGATAGTTAACGGCCTTCACAACATTCTAACGTTTTGTCCTAACGTTCTAACGGTTATCTAATTGTGCCTAACGGATCACCAAAGCGTTCTAACGCTCTCTCCTAACGTTCTAACTGCTAACTAAGTATGTCTAACGGATGAAGAACACGTTCTAACGGTTGCACAGTTTGTTCTAACGGATGACTGAAGCCGTTTAACGGTTGTCTAATGGCCTACATCTAAGGACGTTTAACGGTTGTCTAACAGTTTACATCTAAGGACTTTTAACGAACGAACAGCATAGCTTTCAGTCCAATGTTATAAACACATGCATAACTGTGCCAATCCATTATGTCTTACGTTCACGATTTCTAAAAAAAAAGAATCACAAAGTGCCTATTTCATCAGTCGTCGATGGGACAAACATTTAAAAATTATTTCCACGGTGAGCATTGAAAGCAAAACTCAGTGATATAAACTATCACTTCCTCATCGAGACAGACAAACTCAGAATTCAAGTCCTTTATTATCGTGTGGAACGCGAAATGTCGCTAAACCTACGTGTAAACAATTTAACGCGCCAGTCGAGCAGGGTGAACATTTTTTATCGTTTTACTCAAATGGATTTGTCGCTTGTACTTATTTTTACACAATGACTTTGTCTAGAGTTTTTTAAAAGTAACTGTTTTCTCCAGCTGTGGATTCGCGAAAGATTACGCATTCTTGACAGAGCATGCGAAAAGCGGTACCTTCCGAAGCCACAAAGCTAGTCTCGAAACGACGGGCGTTTTGTTGGCGCTGGTTTCATCAGATAAAGTTGTTTTTGTCACATACATGTAGTTAAATTGGTTTCTTCTGATTCAGAGTCAGACAACAGTCTATCAAAATATTTATCAAACTTTCCGCCGGAATATGGCTGTTTCTTACATCTTGGAAGATGTAAACAACTTTATGCAAATTTTTGAACCCGCACTTTGTGACATTGACAAACGAGCACAAGTTCTTGACACGTGATCAGTGTTTACTTCGCAGAACATCTTTATTCATCGCATGGCCATTGGTTGAGTTTTCTCCGTGTTTGGTTCGTTCATTTATGGCATTTGTAAGGTATTTTTAACTTTCGTTTGTTCACAACTTACAGTAACAAATTACAAGCTCTCGAAACAACTGGACTTTGCCGAATAAATAAAACAGTTCATATAATGACGATCGTTGTTATGATTTTACATGTCGTTTCTGTTTTCGAAAGCGGCAAACATGTTTTGTTTTGGATCGTGTATAATAATTATAGTATGAAGGCTTTATTGAACTTCATTTGAGTTGTATTTATCAATCATCAGGGCATCAAAAAATAATAATCGCCAAACTTCTCGTCAAAAGATAGCTATCTCTCATGATTGTTTTGAACTAAATGGAAGCCAAGAGCTGCTCTCGTTTCACACTGTGTTAGGCTACGTACCACATGCTACTTCACCGGGTGCCATGCCATTCTAACAGAATCGTTACCCGTTTAACGTATGCTAGTTTATTCTAACGGATCCTAACGGCTTCTCTAGCCGTGCTAACGGATACAGAGTTTTTGCTAACGGTTATGCTGTCCCGTCTAACGGTCTGATGCTAACGGCTAACGGATACATGTTTCTTGCTAACGGTTGCACTCTCCGTTCTAAGATGAACTTAACATCACCGATGCAAGGAAAAGAATCAAATTTCAAAGGGTCCATTGTTTGGGCAAACCAAGAAGCAGCAGCGATCCTCATCCGATTATCGCTCGTTTTCTCTGCTACCAGGATAGAGAAGAAGTTATGCAAAAAGCACAAGCGAAACTGAAGCAGTTTTTACTTGGTGTTGCAAGAAAAATCCCGATATTGTATTTTTACACCAAACGCACTTGAAAAAGGATACTGAGGTGCAATGGAGAAACGAATGGGGTGCCAACATTATATTGTCCCATGGAAACTCTAATTCTCGTGGGGTTGCTGTCCTATTGAAGAAAGGTACCGATTGCACTATTCATTCCAGAATCATAGACCCCCAGGGAAGTTATATTATTCTCAAAGCTGACATTGCCGACCATAAATATACCCTGATTAACATTTATGCCCTGAATAAGGACAATGATACAGCTAACTTTTTGGAGAAGCTAAGGAAAACCCTACTAGAAGAACATTTTGACGCAGATGAAAAAGTTATTGTTGGAGGTGACTTTAATTGTACTATGAACCCATTGTTAGACAAGAAAGGCAGTTCTTTGGCCCCACGTAAAATAGCAATTGCAAGTATTGAATGCTTTCAAGAGGAATTCATTTTAGTGGACATTTGGCGCGTCAAAAACCCAGAAATTAAAAGCTTCACTTGGTGCCAAAGCTCTCCACAAATATTTAGTCGTGTAGACTATTGGTTTATTTCTAATAATTTACAAGCTTGGATAAAATCAACTGACATAATTCCAGCTCTCAGAACAGATCACTCCGCAATTATGCTCGTGGAGGAGGACAATGGGCTAAAGCATAAGAAAGGTCAGGGTTACTGGAAAATGAACTGTACTATTCTAGATGATTCCTTCTATAACGATGAAATTTCAAATTTATTACCAAAGTGGGTTGGAGAAGGTCGAAAAGAATTGTCTGACAATAGAAGCATCTGGGAATGGACAAAATTTAACGTAAGAGACCATACAATACAATTCTTGATGAAAAGAGCCAGAAGCAGAAAGGATAAGGAAGCTCAATTAGAAAAAGAGTATGCCTCAGCTAAACAGATATATGAAAATGATTCTTGTGAAAACAACTTGAATATGCTGATTACGGCTTGGAAAAAGATAGAATCCTTTTATGAAGAGAAAACGAGAGGGAAAATAATTCGAGCCCGTTGGCATGAATACGGTGAAAAAAGTTCCAAATACTTTCTCAACCTAGAAAAATGAAACCACGTAAAGAAACATATGCCGAAACTGAATTCTAATAATTCATCGACCACTGATCCAATAGTCTTTCTCGCTGAACAGAAGCGCTTTTACCAAGATTTGTACACGAGTAGAAACAAATGTTCTAATAATAATGTTATTGAGACTTTTCTGATGAATTTAAACATCCTTAAACTCACAGATGAACAAAAAGATTCGTCCAGATTTTATGCGCTGGGAAGAATATTCAAAGTTGCGTTATAAATAATGGTTTCATGTTGGACTTTTTTGCCTTGGAACGTGGGGTCAGGCAAGGGGACCTATTATCTCCCTATCTCTTTGTACTAGCAATGGAAGCTCTAGCAATCGCTGTACAGCAGAATACGAGTATCAGAGGCATCTCTATCAATGGACAAGAAAACAAACTGCTCCAGTACGCAGACGATACAACAGCAACCTTTCTGACTTTAACTCAGCCCAAACTTTTTTGACTTATTAGATACTTTCAAACTGCTTTCAGGTTTAGCAATTAACTATAGTAAAACAGAAGGTATGTGGATCAGATCTTGTAAAAATAACAACTCTAAACCCTTGGGTATCAAATGGCCTCGTGAACCTATCAAGGCTCTAGGCCTTTACTATTCATACGACCAAGCCCTTCTTCGAGAGAAAAACTTCTTCGAGAATTTGGACAAGATTAAAAAACTTCCTGAACATGTGGTCCTGTAGAGGCTTGTCTCTTTACAGCAAGGTGACTGTCATTAAATCCTTAGTTATACCGAAAGTCATTTACATATGCTCATGCCTGTTGCAGATGAATTTGTGAAAGAGTTAAATAGACTAGTTTACAAATTTCTGTGGAATGGAACAGATAAGACAACCCGTCTTTTGACAATTAACGATTATGCTAAAGGTGGTTTAAAAAATGATTGACATAGATTGTATGATTAAATCTTTGCATTTGGCCTGGCTACAAAGGATATTTTATGTTATGGGAGGCCTGTGCAAATGGTATCTCTCTCACCTTTTAGCAAAGTTTAGAGGTCTGTTTCTGTTAAACTGTAATTACGATGTTAATGACCTCTCAGTTCCTTCACTATTCTATTCTCAACTTTTGAAATGGTGGTCAGAGTTTCGTAAAGACTTTGCTTCTCCAAAAGACTGGCACGATATAATATGGAAAAATTGGGATATTCGTATAGATGGCAGTCCACTTTGTTATAAAAATTTCTTCCTCTCAGGTGTAGCGTACTTGAGGGATCTCCTTTTAAATTGCAATAATATTGATTTGAGATTGCTGCAAGGAACATAGAAAAGTCTAATTTTCTTGTATTTATGGGCCTTTGGGACTCCATTCCACCTCACCTACAGGACAACACTATAAGTAGCTTCCCATCCTCTACTATACCATCTTTCTCCACTGGCAATGGCAACGAGGTATTTTGTGTTTAAAATGTTAACCTAAGAAGTCAAGGGATTACTATTCACTACTTATCAGCAAAAAAGCCAAACTACCAAATGCAATCACCATTCTTCATAGGGATTTCAACCTGTCAGAAAAGCAACTACAAGTCTTTTTGCTCCCACATAAAGTTGCTCTTGAACACTACGTCAGAGCTTTTCAGTATAAAGTACTTAATAGAATCCTTTATATAAATGAAAAGCTTCACAAAATTGGCTTCATTTCACAGAAAGATTGTACGTTTTGTAAAAGCGAATTAGAAACTTTAACCCATTTGCTGTACCACTGTCCTTTCTCTATAGCATTTTGGAAAGATTTTGAGGTGTATTGGTCACTGGTAAAAAATGAGCAAATTCACCTAACTTTAGAAGATATCATAATGGGCATTATAAAAAGACCATGCCCCTTACTTAACTACTTTTTACTGATTGCAAAAATTTACTTGTGGGACTGTAGAAGAAACCAAACCTTTCCAACTATTTATGGATTTAAGGCTAAAATCGAACTTAAGTATGAAACAGAAGCGTACATTGCGCGAAAGAGTAATAAAATAGAATTTATACAATTCAAATGGGCGAACTGTTTTCTGTAAGATTACTACCAGTTTTACTATTATGTTATGTTTAACTGCAGTTATTTAACTATTTAATACTTATTCTTTTGTATAAATACATATACTGTATGGAATGTAAATAGCTGCATTGTAAGTAAGTGTAAGTGCACTGTAAGTAATGTGTAATGTATGTAGTTGCACTGTAAGTAACGTAAATAACTGTATTGTTTAATATAAGCAATGTGAAAATGAATAAAAAACATACACACTTTATTGCAACTCCCTACAAGGGTTCTTCAGTTACATGACTACTTATAACTTACTTATGACAAACTTACTTATAGAACTACTTAAAACTACATATTAAATAAATCATGATATATAACTGAACACTTCCTGAAAAAAATTTTTACACTACACTGAAACATTAATGAAATTCTCTTTCAGAAACAATTTCCTAAATGAAACACTGTTTCTAGTGCAAGAGTAAGTTATTATAAAAAAGGTACCTTACTTGCTTATTTTCATGATTTGGGAAAATGAGATTTTGATATCCATGATAAGACAGTAATTCGCTGAACCATGCCAGAGACCCCCCTGTACAACCCTCCAAGTAGAGTAATCAGCCATGCTCAACGCTTTTTTCATCATTACTTTTCTTCTTAATTACCGGTATCTCTTTGTCCAGTGATGCACATTGTAGTCAACTTTTGGGCAAAACTCTCTAACATACCCAGTAATAAAAGAAGTGTGTGTTGTGACTATTTTACATATGATACAATCTTCTATATTCAGCCTTTTTAGGAGTCAAAGTCTAATTTTACACCATCTTGCAAAATGAAACTTCCAATCTTTGTGCCAAGCCGCATGGGTCATGGGAAAGGACAATTCACTGTGCATGCAGAGCTTTTGTTGTCCATTTCTACCCATTCTCTTCCTACATTCCAATCATCTTCTACCACAATCTGGAATTCATTAACCCATCCACTTTTGTTCTACTTTCTCTCATATACTCCCTTTACCAAGCCTATATGTAGAAGCTCACCCTAATGACTGGAGGTGTTACCTCAAAGAACACATGCACTTGCAATGTGGATTCAATGGGTTAAACTTGTAAGCAAATTTGCAACTCTTTAAATTTTCCACCCTACCAGAATCTCCAAATTAGCAGCTTTGGTGTTGTTCCCAAGAGGCCAACCAGGGAAGTGGTACCTCATTGTAGATCTTTCCTCCCAGGAGGGGGGGGGGGGTAGTGTCAATGATGGGATCAACCCAGATGAGTTTACCATTCACTACATCACCATGGATCAGGTGATTTGCCTAGTATCCAAGTTTGGTGCGGGGGCCCTTATGGCCAAATTTGATGTGGAGGTGGCATATCGCAATGTGCCTGTGCACCTGTCTCATCACTACCTGCTGGGAATGAAGTGGTGCAACCAATTCTATGTGGACTCAGCTCTCCCCTTTGGCCTTCAATCAGCTCTGTTTATCTTTAACACAATTGCAGACATGGTGGAATGGATCCTGGTCATTTCCTACCAGATACGAGATTGACTCCATTACTTGAGTGATTTCATCACTGCAGCCCCCCACCCCAGTCACAACAGTGCGCACATAGCCTGGGGACTGCCCTGGAAGTTTGCCAATGGCTAGGTCTCTTTCTGCACCCAGGCAAGCATGTGGGCCCCTCCACAGTGCTCATTGTCTTGAATATTGAGCTTGTCTCCCCTTGGAGAAGTTGTCATCTTTACAAGGTTTGATTAGTTCCTGGCTTCCTTGAAAGTGGTGCAACAGACAGGAGTTTGAATCACTAGTAGGACATTTGTATCATGCTGCTAAAGTGGTGTAGCTGGGTAGAACATTATTACGCCGCATGATTGACCTGTTATGCTGCTTACAGAGGAGAGATCACCCATTCATCTTAACCAAGAATTTAATCTGGACCTTCTCTGGTGGCACCAGTTCTTGTCTGACTAGCATAGCGCAAGCTTCTGGCTCTTCCTAAGACTGTTGCCTGAGGCTGATGTTGAAGTGTCATCTGATGTTGTGGGTTCGATCGGTTAAGGAACGCATCTGAAGGGCTACTGGTCTGCTGGCTCATGGGCTCCTTCCCAACAACAGCAGTCTATTGCCTATAAGGAGCTCTTCCCTGTAGTTCTTGCAGCTCATATCTGGGGACACTTGTGGGTCAAAAAACATGTCTTTTTTGCTCAGACAATGATGCTGTAGTTCACATCTTAAACATCAGGACCTCAAGCGTGCCCTGCTTAATGTGGTTGTTGTGCAGACTGTTATTCTCAGCTGCTTGTCATAGCTTCTCCTTTTCCTCTCACCATGTATCAGGTGCTAACAATCAAATAGCCTCTTCCCACTCCAGTACCCCCCAAACTCCTAGCAGAATTGACGTCTCCGCCTTGGAGCAGCAGTGCTACTTGCTTCTAACCCAAGGTCTCGCTCCTTCTACATGACAGTTTTATTTCCTTCTACTGTCAGCTTGGTAAGCTACATTCCTTGGGTTCTCCTTGCCCAGCTGACGAATGGACTTTGTGCCTATTTGCCACATTTCTGGCTCAAACAATACAGCACTCGTCAATTAAGGTCTACTCGGCTGGGGTTAGAGCACTCCACATTGAACAGGGGTTGCAAGATCCTCTTGCCAACTGTTTTTGCCTAGAGCGGGCTGTCTGTGGTATTAAGCATTGTCAGGGCTCCCCTCTTTGGCAGTCTTTGGATCTTTGTCTCCTGGATCACCACATGTTCTAGGCTGCCAGTTCACTCGGGTACTTTGGCTTACTGTGCACCTCACAGTTTACAGTGCCCAATATAGCTAGCTTTTCTCTATCACTCCATCTGGGTGTTCAGGGCGGGGTTGTTCAAAGCCCGATTAAGCTAACCCAGGATAAGCGCGAATTTTGATTTGACTCTTGTAACTTTGCAGTGAGATTTTCTGTTTATATTGTTTGGCTTTCTGTTTTGAGTTTTTATAATCTCAAAATACACAAAACATAAGCAGTGAAAAACAATTGTATACAAGAAATATTTATACTTCGGTTAACTTTTAATCGTGGGTTAGCATTAACCACCTTTTGAACAACCCGGCCCAGGGCATTGCAGTGGACTCTCCCTGTCAGCCTCTTCCTGCATGCGCTTAAAGACCAAGGGCTTGAAGACCGATCCCTTTAGGAAAGGCCGCTTCATCCATATTGGCATTGGCTGGCATCATCTTTGTGCAGTCCACTCTGTGATGACCTATCTCACTAGCAAGGGTAATGCACCAGGTCCCCTGTTCCTGTTACAGAATGGGCAGCCTCTTTCGTGTACTTGTCTCACGGACTGACTTTGGCAGATTATGGCCTCAGCTAACATACCTGGAAGCTTCTCTAGCCATAGCTTACGCATCGGGGCCACCACCATTGCGGTATGCAATGGAGTTCCTGATCATCTTATACAAGCCATAGGCCGCTGGTCTAGCAATGCCTATAAGCTTTACATCAGGACTCCATCAGAGTTGTTAGCAGCACTCTCCACTAAGCTGGCATAAAGGATTTACCTTAGTCACCTGCTCTGCCTCTTAGCGCTTGACTCCGGCTTATGTAGCATCATGCCCTAATACAAGTTTTTCCTGGGTCTTGTTGCACTATCCAGCATTTTGTCTCTTCAGCCTTCCCCTCAGCCATTGCTTCCACATCAGGGCTGCCTCCACCTTCGCTCGCAGTGGACTTCAGGATACCTTTTGCACTATTAGCACCACTCTGCTTAAAGCTGGCATAAAGGATTTGTCCTGGTCACCTGCTGTGCCACTTAGTGCTTGTCTCCTGCTTCTGTCACATGGCACCTTAATATAGTTTCCTAGACTTGCAGCAACATTTGGACATTGGCCTCGTCAGGTGTGTGCTGTTCATATTCACTATAACTATCAGATTCTAGGTGCTTGGAGTTAATTTGGGGATTGAAGGTTCCAGGTCACCATGTTCTTGGGTCCCTCCATTCTCCAAGCACCTGGAGAAAGGTTTCCTTTGGGTGGTTCCCGCTTCCAGGGTTGCTATGGTTCCCCTTCTTCAGCTTAGGGCTTTTTGCTCCCCACTTACCCTTTAGGCGTGACCTGTGGGGTAGCCCTCAGGGGATTCGCAGGGCTCTTATACTTCACCGCACTACTTGTGCAGTTAGCTGATCTTTCTGAATCATTTGCACTTTGTACTAGCAAATCTCTGCTGATTCTTGCTCCCTCTCCTCCCTCCCTCTTGGCTTGCTGGTTTCTTGGTAAGTATTGGTCAGGTCAGTTGTTTCTACTGATACCTTTCAGTGTGACAGTGCCAGTTAGCAGCTGCTTCTTGGGGGTGGTTCCCACTTCCAGGGTTACCATGCATACTTCCCTTCAGCTTATTGCTTTTTGCTCCCTGCTAACCCTTAAGGTTCCAGTTCCCAAGCTCATCTATTTGTGACGAGTTTAAAATGGGTTAACAAACTTGCAACTGGCCAAGCACTGTATTACTCACCTGGAGTCTGCAGACCAGTCTATACAGACAGTGTCATCAAAGAGGCCTGTGTAAGTTCTATGAACAGTGAAGGGTGCAAACTCTTTACTATAGTCAGGAGCATGCCAGACCTTGATTTGCTTTCCATGAGTAACAGCTATAAACCTTAAACAAAGAACAAAAGGTATAAAAATCACATTGATTTCTAATTCACTACATTTTACAAGTGGATATACCATAGGAAAGATCATACACCAGGTATATTTCCACTGTGCAGAAAGATGTAAAGACATAAATGATCATCACAGCTACGTACACATAAGGAGTTATGAAATAAGGGTGGAAAAAATTCAGGCTTGAATAGGTTCAAGGCTGTTAACCCAGATAATGGATTGGCTAAATGATAGGATTACTTTGCCAGGGTTTAACATAGTATGCAATATATTCTGTGTTGATTTACTTTGAAGGGCAGAGAATTAAGAGGCAAGAAGGGAACACAAAACAAATGGTTCAACAATGGATAGTCGCTATCTTGCACTGAGCACCTGGTAGGACTATGGCCGCAAAGTGTCATGGTTGATTACATACATATAGGCACGCAATGCGGGCATACTCATACTCTCACTAGCATATCAACATTCTGTATTAATTAATTTTTAACTTGTGAATTGCGATAGCAAGTCACAAGTTGTTGGTGGTGTGCAGATTATGTAACTGATATGCAAATGAGGAGTTGGTCATTCATCTGTTAAGTTTTTGTGCCATTTCTGCTGACCAGCAAAAAATCAGTGCATGGGTAGAAATCAGAGCATGCCTTCAGTAAATAGTGTGGGCACATAATTACATTATTTTAGATATTACATAAGTTTGCGTGTTGCACTAAAACTGGAAACTTTTATTGTTTGCTTTTCAGTCAGAGTTCATTGACAGCAAATTAGAAATAACAAACAGAACAAAGCATGAGCTCAATATAAGCCAAACATTGTGATCAATAGTGAGACAGAGGTGAAATTGATGGAAGCTGATATTGAATAGTTCCGAGGCAAACTTAAAGATTGACAGAAGGCAATCCGTATGTGGCTGCTAATATTGATGGTAATATCATATTTGATGGTAGCATTAAGTGGTACGGGCTGAACCTGAATTATGAAATTTTGCAAACCAAAGCGAATTTCACTTTGGGCAAGTAGGACGATTTTCATGAATGTAAATCGGTCAACAGAAGACAATCTGTATGTATCTGCTAATATTGATGGTAGTATCATATTTGACAGTAGTATTAAGTGGTACAGGCTGAACCTGAATTATGAAATTTTGCAAACCAAAGCGAATTTCACTTTGGGCAAATAAGAAGATTTTCATGAATGTAAATCGGTCAACAGAAGACAATCTGTATGTGTCTGCTAATATTGATGGTAGTATCATATTTGACAGTAGTATTAAGTGGTACAGGCTGAACCTGAATTATGAAATTATTTTTGCAAACCAAAGCAAATTTCACTTTGGGCAAGCAAGAAGATTTTTATGAACGCAAATCGCTCAACAGAAGGTAATCCGTATGTGTCTGCTAATATTGATGGTAGTGCTTATCATTATTTGATGGTAGTATTAAGTGGTACGGGCTGAGCCTGAATTAAGAAATTTTGCAAACCAAAGTGAATTTCACTTTGGGCAAGGAAGAAGATTTTCATGAACCCAAATCGAATGCGAACTTTAAAATTTTGCCTACAGGCCAAACTTTTGAGATTGTTCTTTTGTTTACAGTATGTATTGGGTTCATGCTGAGTTTACCTACTGGGTTTACGTTGAGGTGTCATATTACAAAGTCACACAACAGTCATTCAAATTTAGCTCGTAGAATTCTTCTCTTGTTAGACAAACGCGTCAGAGAATAAACAAGTCTGCAATTTAGTGAACAAGTCTGAATTTAGTGACCTGTGGAGAAAGATGTAAAGATCATGGCAGTTTTGTACATAGCTTAAGCAGTTGTGAAAATAAGACCTCAAATCAGGATTCAAACCCAAGACCTCTGCAGCACCAAGACAGAGGTGAAATTGATGGAAGCTGATCCAGAGTGAATTGCACTTTGGGCAAATGAGATTTTCATGAATGCAAATCGAATATGAGCTTTCGTATTGGCAGGAGTTGATTCTGAGAAGCTAGATATCATATTAAAAAGTGACATATAACAGTCATGCAAATGTGTCTTGTAGAATTCTTCTCTAGGTAGAAGAAACACATTGGGGAATAAACAAGTTTGCAACTATAGTTTTTGTTTTTTTCAACAACTGAAATCAATTGCGAGCTTTAAAATTTTGCCTTCAGGCTAAAATTCCGAGTTTATTCTTTTGCTTGCATTTTGGTTTTCATATCACATAACAGTCATGCAAATTGTTCTCTAGTTAGAAGTAACACGTCAGAGAATAAACAATGTTGAAACAGTAATTTGGATAGTTAGTGTCGCTTATTTTGTAGTAAAAAAATATTATTGTTCTCAATTGTTTGGAGGACTGCCAAAATTTTTGAGCACATTTTTTTGTTTTCATCTTGCATTCATATCAAAACACTAAGAGACATGAATGAGTTGGTGTCCTATTGC
>NC_138153.1:21848064-21853064 GCF_964199315.1 Orbicella franksi
GACAGGAGCGATAAAAATTGAACGATAAGGTCATTCATACATGCAACAATTCGTATGTTAATCAAACTTTCGGTGTGTTGATCTACTTAATTGTGACAATCATCTAGCTAAAGTTACAAGCTCACCTCAATGATCAAGCCTTAACTACTTCCATTTCTTGTGGTAGTAAGATTACACTAGCTGCATATTAACACGAAATCCCTTCATTTTAAAATTATCTCTTCAAGAACATCGAAACCCTTTCGGCACAAACACACCGCCATTACACATTCCATTCCAAATCACAGACACGGAAGAAGATTTTCTTCTCCAGCAAAGAATGAGTTGATGTTTTCCCGACACAAACACAGCACAAAAAGAAGACACGATGAGATTTTCCCGCTTTCAAAGAATCGGTCGAGTTCTTCAACAGGCGCAGAACTTGATATGTTTATTCAGCGTGGACCAATCAATTGAACTCTCGTATTATCCCAAATGACTTCAAGGTCAGATTTCAAGTTGCGTTGTCACGAAATGGCCAAACAGTTTTTACCCTTTTACTGTTCTTCACGTGTATCAACACCCAAATCAGTTTAGAATAGTGGAAACTACCTAGACGAAAATGCCAAGGAGTTCTTTGGGGTACATTACGGGAAATTTGAAGCATATTGTACGGTACGTAGGAGCAGACACAGACTTGTGGTGCGGCATGAAATATCTTGGAGTTTTTCGTTGCATGCAATGTAAACACTGCAAGGCCTCTAGCGAAATCTGAACACTGAACAAAAATGCAACCTGGGCGAGAATAACCGTGTTGAAATGAATCTTTTGATGCAAAAGAGCGATCCTGTTACATTTTAGTTTTCGCATTTAGCGCATACTTTTATGGTATGAGGTGTCACGCCGATCGGCAAGATTATGGCCGATAACCAGACCTGACAAAAGTCATGTCCGAATTTTACGTACTTGTAAAATGAATTTAGCCAGAATTACAACCATAACGCACCCTGAAAAATGTTTCGGTAGTGCGCCGTAAGCGAATAAATTCGGTTTGTACTCTATCGCGCTAGTTCACGCCATATGATCGGCGATAAACACGCCAGACAAATGTCTCGACCAGTAGTACTAGAGAGACAAAATCCTCTTGTCTCGCTTTGTCTCGCTCAGTTTTTGCCACAAAAATAGCATTATGGTCCGAATCGGGCCATAATCTCGCTCAGTCAGGTCACAAATTTTGGTACGGGGACAACATGTTTGATCATAAAATAAAGCTGTCATTCTAAATAGCGTCTTTTGTTCTCTTTCACGAAAAAATAAACGCTAATGAAGCAACACGCGCGGCACATAAAACAGCAGTCAAAGCATTTTCAAAAACATTCCACTAACATAAAACTAGTTTGACTTCTGTTGCCAACTTTCCTTTTTCCTTTAAAAAAAGAAGAGAAAGAAAAAATGCGCGTGTGACTTGAAAAAAATACAGAGTGGAAAGATCACTCCATGTATGTCTTGTGTTTGCAAGTTGAATCACTCCCGCCTTGTTTTCTTTCACGAAAAAAAACGCTAATGAAGTAACACGCGCGGCACAAGAAACAGCAGGAAATCCGTAACCAAAAAACATGCCGTTAATATAAAACTAGCAACATAAGACATTTTCTTAAGAAGTTGACTTGTTCCTTCTTTTTTCCTTAAATAACACACACCACACACACACGCACGCGCGCGCCTTAAAAATAGTGGTGAAAGGATTACTTGTGTTTAGAAGTTGAATCACTCCTGCCTTGTTTTCTTTCACACATTCTTTGTTTTCTTTTATGAAACACCCTAATGAAGTAACACGCATGGCACACGAATCACAAATTGTATATTAAACAATGGCCTTGTTTTCAATAGCTACGGGTGTTGTTTACGCAATCTTCTATCAAACTCTATTTGAGTGAATAACATACTTGTGAAGTAGCTTTGTTGTATGTTATAAAAATTCAATTTTTTTTTTGGCTTCTATTATACTGGAAAGTAATTTAAAAGCAATCACACAACTTTTGAATGAAAACAATAATTGTTTGTCCGCAATGCTAAACGTTTAAGTGGGCTATCACTATAAATTAGACCAGTAACCTGCATGTGCACAGTTAGAATACGCTTGTACTCGAAACACGAATATTCGCGATCATCAACATGGGAAAAAACGGCCAGATTCTGATACAGTGGGTGATGAAAGATAAGTGGAATGGAGTTAAGCAAAATGCCAAAAGAAAGGATATTAAGCCTGAAGAAGGAGCGTTGCGTTCTGGACAAGAAGTAAAGCTGAAGTGGAGCAGCCGCTGGTACAATGTTATTGTTTGCAAAGATTGGAGTCCCAAGAAGAGAAAAGGTACTTTTTTTATTGACACTAAGTTAATTTCTCTTCCTCAAGGTGAATTCCACTTACGGCAAAATCCGTTTTTGGTTTTCGTGTTTTTCTTAAAATCCAAATCTGAATTTCCCAATCGAAAACACCGTGAATCGATCTTGATGTTAATTCAAAAATTTGTCTCACAGAAAGTTTTGTATTTGAATTTCAGTTCGATAATCAAATTTAATCGATCGATAACTGCACGTAGATCATGGTTGGGTAGGATAACTCAGTAATTTCCTTCTTTTTTTTTCACAACTAACTCTGATGTTGTCAACAAAGAGAACGTGCCTGCAAGCAATGTGTCGCAGACTACTGGTGAAAGTGAATGGTACCAGCAGTTTCTAGACGAGCAAAACACGCAAGTGAATGGCTGGGGAGAGGAAAGGAGAAAGAGACTTGCCACTGAACAAACCACTGCACCTAACGTCCGACCGCTCCAAACAGCAGTATCACCTTTCGCTTCGCCGATTAGCAACCCTGCACCACCTGCACCAAAAGAGGTACCGATTGCAGTCGTCCCTCCATCCCCGTTGAAGCCCGAAAGAGAACTTAACAGTGCACTACACGCAGCCAAAAAACTAAAAGAAGAGCTTGAGCAGGAGAGAGCCACATTGAGAGAGGGATTTAAGCGGAAAGATGCGGAGTTAAAGCGCCGAGAGGAGCAGATCCAAGCAAACGTCAGCGATGATGTGTGGAAGGTAAGCGTATACAATTATTAGATACCGTTCTCGCACAAGTTTATGTTTCTCTTTCACGCTGTGTAGCGTAAAAACAGGAAAGCCGAGTCAATTCTCTAAAGAAAAATATCTTTGTAGATATGACTTTTCCTTGCTTCGATGATAATCTTCAGCTGTGAATTCGTTTATAAGTTCGGTTTGAATGTATACAAGCACTGGCGTTCATATGTGATTCCATTTAAAATTTACATACAATTTTAAAACAAACAACAGTTGGTTCTAAAAACACTGTTTTCAATAAGACGTGTTTTCCTATGGAAGGTCACAAATGCATCAGAGAATGAACAAGTCAGCAATTATAGTTTGGAGAATTAGAGTGCATTGGTTCATTATATTTTTGTTGTAAGATTGTTCTCAATGTTAAAGGTACATAATGCACCTGTGACTTAGATGTTGTGAATCGCAAAGGATACTACAAAAAGGGGTCAATACAAGTCGCAAAAAGGTTAGCATAATTACATCAGTCAACATTGTCAGGTCGTTGTCGGTGCTAAAAACAGAAAATAGCTTTCATGGATTTTATTTTTTGATCCATACTGTCAGGGAAACAAATGAATATGGTTCTCCAGCAGCATAACAAAAGAATAATGACATCACCATTTGTCTTTATGGTGAAAAAATTCTCATGAGTTAAAAATAACTTCGATCTGGCTAAACAAGTATTAACAAGGACTAGAAAACCTAACATAATATTGTTGTACTAAAAGCTTGGTAAACAATAACACAGCAAGAAGAGTAATCTACCTCAACAAGTGCAGAACAAGATTAACATAGCCAAGTCATTATTTTCCTGGTGAAAATCCAGGTAATCAAGAACTCAAACAAAAAAGAAAATTACAAACAAAAATTCCCTTAAAAACACATGATACAGATAGCCCCAGAACTAAGCCTCCTAGACAGACACTCTTTGGGCTCATCATGCAAAGAGTGTCTGCTGTAGGAGGCTGACCAGAGGAAGATAAATATCCAATGAACGTAACACATTTATTTACTACAAATGCATCAGTAGATGCTCACAACAATGCCCTATATACCATACCTCCTGAAAGTATTTACCCATCAGGACGCAGTAAAACCTCGTCCTTGCCGAAGTGCTCTGTCATGAATTCACCGCGGTGGGGCGAATTCCTCAACCTTGTCCTAGACGGATGTGACCAAACACCATGGCAAGCCAGACGTGGTATATCCAGTGAAGAAACAATAGAAGCTAATTTCTTTTGCTAAAAATTATTTCTTTATTGATTACTCTTACACATGAAACTTCAACTTGAGGCAACTAGCATCACTGGCTTTTTCACCGACAAAATGTAGCAGTGCTGGTTGTCAAATGCACATGCATGCCAGCAGTTACAAAATACTCCTATATTATTAGAACCTTGTTAATTCACTTGGTGTATTACTCTCTTCTTTTTTTTTCAAAATACACATCCAGTTGCAAGTTTATAGATGGCAATGGCTCAGTTAAAAAGCGAAATAACGATGTAATAATATATCGTGACTCCTTACATTTGCGTAACGTTCAAAACATGAACAAACAACTCGAAGGTTGCTTTTGTCACAGAACCAGTAAAGATATTTGCTGTTTCTTTCACTTTTGCCACACAACAATCAACGAACAAAATGCCAAAACAAAACATTTTGCTAATTCATCGAGTTGTTTCCAACACACGTGCACGGTAGCATTTCTGGGACTACACACAGTTTGCATTCTGTGGTTTGTTCCCATTTTGCCGTAAATGTTACATTGATCATGAACTCAATCTCAAATTCAGAGCAAACTGATAAAAGTTTCTGTAGTTATAAATCAGATGACAATAATTATAAACCGAAAAATTCAAACTGAGGGACAAAAAATACTTCTTGAAGAAGTCTGTCGGTATTTCACCCAC
>NC_138153.1:21858064-21888064 GCF_964199315.1 Orbicella franksi
AAAAACAAGTGTCAAATTACACTTTGTAACTAAAAAAAACAAAAATATCTTGTTATATTTGCATGCAACAACAAAACAATCGTTACCCACACTTACTACTGTAAACGTTAGAGCTGTTTTAAATCTAAAGTCTTGTTCCCTCTAAAACATGTCCTAAGAACTAGACGCGACGATTCGTGACCTCTAATTGAATTTACTCCTTGTGAAAAACAAAAGTATCAAGTTACCTTTGTAACTAAAAATAGAAATATCTCGTTGTATTTGCATACTACTAACTCACGAACTGTTTCAAACCTCAAGGCTCATCTCGTTCATTTAACTAAAATCCTCAGCCTAACCCACAGAAAATGTCGAAGTAAACCCAATATATGAATACTTCCTCCTCTTTTATAGAAGAATAAATATGGCCGCTCTGAACTCTATTGGGATCAAATCTTCTCACATACCATTTACCTTTACAACAAGAAATTTGATTGGCTGTTTATAGTAGATCCAATCTGATTGGTGTGACATACATACATCTCTCACTCACTCACTCACTCACTCACTCACTCACTCACTCACTCACTCACTCACTCACTCACTCACTCACTCACTCACTCACTCACTCACTCACTCACTCACTCACTCACTCACTCACTCACTCACTCACTCACTCACTCACTCACTCACTCACTCACTCACTCACTCACTCACTCACTCACTCACTCACTCACTCACTCACTCACTCACTCACTCACTCACTCACTCACTCACTCACTCACTCACTCACTCACTCACTCACTCACTCACTCACTCACTCACTCACCCATTGACCCGTCCATAACATACCCGACATGCCAACTAAGAGGTATTTTTTTTACAAAAAAAACTCAATAAATTACTTTGATTCATTTGGAATGCTGCCATTTCAAGAGCTTGTAAATCATGCCAAGAGAAAAAACCTGACTTTATTACATCAAAATAATCAAATACAAAATCTTCTGACAACAACTTGTGGCTATTTTTGTTTGTACTTTCTGAACGAAATGAATAAGGGGAAATCATATTTGGATTTGTTAAAAGTGTTTGACTTACACAATACAATGAAGAATGAAAACTTCACTGAGAGATATTTCAAAAATATTATATAATATATATTATATATGAAATCTTATTGCGTGAAACAAAAAAAGCAAACAGAATGTGTTTCAGGTAGTGAAAAATACATGAAGGCTAAAAGACTAATGTTAAAATGTAACTGTGCAGAATGTGGAATAACCAAAACCAAATTTGTGAAAAATCAAAAAGGTGGTGAAGCTTCTGCATGGACTGGTCAGTAGAAGAAGCCAATTGATTTAATAGAAAAAGGTACTTTAGCTGTTGTTAAAGAACCTGGAGCTAAAGAATCATTTGATGATTTTTGGAGTAGAAAAACATTTATTAGAGCTTGGGATAATATAACCGGTAATCATCCAGATCCAAATAAAGATGTTGCGTATAATGCACCAAGTACTGGAGATAATTATGTAGCACCAAAGAAACCGAAGGGTTGCAAGGTAATAACCACTTCTTATGATGGAAAAGGAAGAACTGTATCATATGGTTGTTCAAGATAAATAATATAATTAATATATATGAAGTCTTATTGTGTAAAACAGAAAAAGCAAACTGAATGTGTTTCAGGAAGTGAGAAATATGTTACAGCCAAGAATGGACAATTGATGATGAAATGTCAATGTGCTGAATGTGGAATAACCAAGACAAAATTCGTGAAAAATAATCAAACTGGAGGAGCTCGAGCAAGATATCATGGGCCTTCTGCCATTGACAAAGCAGCTTATGTGATGTCCAATTTTGTTACACCAGCTCCTAGTATTGCAGCTCTTGGTAAAGTTTTGGCTGGACAAGCTGTTAAAGGTGTGAAAGACAATATTGATTATTACAGAGGTGGTAATTTAAACTAATTCAGCCCTCACATGATGGGGGCAATATATTTCAACCAATGGACTTGGGTTACAAACTTGCAAAACTGACTGAAAAAGCTGAAAAAAGATCGAGAGGAAAAGGATTTACGAAAAAGGAATGGGATAAATATTATCCAGATTATCCAAAAGGTTATAAAACTGTAAAGACCAGAAAAGAATTCAACAAACATTTTCCAGGTTATTTAGAATCATTGGCAAAAAGTTCTCATGAGGAAGATATTAAAAAGAAAAAGAAAAGAAACGTCACTCTATCAAATGCTGCTAAAAAATATATCAAAGATCAATACAGGGACTTTTCGAACGATCATATAAATGAAGGCATAAAAATTGGTGATTATGAATACAAACCAAAAAGCGGATCAGGTATATATTGAGTTCTGTTGGAGATACAGCTGCTGAATTTTTTATCAGCAAAGGACTTCCTTATTTAGCCAAGAAAGGTACAGAAGCTGGAAGATATTATGTTTCTGAATTCATGAGAGATCCAAAATTACAAAAGAAAGCAATTGATTGGGGAATAAAGAAAGCAACACCAGTTATTCAAAAAGTTGGATCTGAAGCAATTAATCAATTATCAACCAAAGTGAGACCAAATTATAAGTATGAAACTGACAGAATGGATCTTGATGCTCATATGTACAAAGGTGGTGCAATTGACATCCACAAAGCTATTGGTAAAATACCAAAACCAAAGGCTGGATGGACATCAGGAAAGTACAAATATATGGGACCACATAATCCATTGGATAAACAACTGGAATATGTTAAAAATACGGGTCGTGTACAACCATATAACAAAGTGGATGAAACAGCAGCCCATCATGATATTTGTTACAACATGGGTAAAAACAAAGGAGATTGTGATTGACAAATGATTAAGTCGTTGGATGAAATTCAATATGGTGAAATGCCAAAATGGGGATCAACAGCAAGATTCTTGATTGATAAAAAACAAAAACTAGGTCTTGGGGTATCAAAAAATGGAAAAAGCCATTGAGTGAAGTAAACTGACAAGAAAAATTAACAGATGAGTTACATAAACCGATAAAACATAACTTTGCTGGACGGCATGTAATAGTCAATCGCATTGATGAAATATTGTATTCTGATTTAGTTGAAATGCAACAGTTTAGCAAAAGGAATAAAGGCTATAGATATTTTCTCATGGTTTTAGACATGTTTAGTAAATACGATTGGATTGTTCCATTAAAGGATAAAAAAGGTGAAACTGTAACTGAAGCATTCAAAGCCATTTTCAGAGAAGGAAGAAAACCACAATATTTATGGACTGATAAGGGTTAGGAATTCTATAACAAACACTTGAAAGATCTGTTAGAGAAAAATGGTATACAGATGTATTCCACTGAAAATGAAGAAAAATCATCTGTTTGTGAAAGATGGAATAAAACACTAAAAACCAAAATGTGGAAGCAGTTCAAGGTAATACACAGTATTTGGACATTCTACCTGAAATATTAAAACAGTACAACAACACCAAACACAGTACAATTAAAATGACACCTACAGAAGCCAGTAAAAAGAAGAATGAAGGAATTGTGTATTTTAATCTGTACGGTAATACAGAACCAAGGATGAAATCCCTTAAGTTTAAAGTTGGTGATAAAGTCAGAATAAGTAAGTACAAGAGAAAAGTATTTGACAAAGGACATACCCCAAATTGGACTGAAGAAGTATATACAAATCCAATCACTTACAAATTAAAAGATCTCAATAATGAAGAGATAAAAGAGAGTTTTTATGAACCTGAGCTGTTAAAAGCTTAACAAGATATATTCAGAATTGAAAAAGTCATCAGGAAAGATCATAAGAAAGAGCAAGCTCTGGTTAAGTGGAAAAGCTATAGTGATGACCTCAACAGTTGGATACCATTGAAAGATTCCAAAAAGATATAAACATTAATTGAGTAATATATATTGATATTACTCAAATGTGGTGAAAAATAATATAACCTATATATGATTATATGTCAGGTGTGTTGTTTTTACTACATCTATTTTTTGCTATTTATTTAGCCAAGATTTAATATATATCTTGGGTATTTATTCTTACAACAATTTTATCATACATTTGATCGAACTTTCATCATTAATATTCATATTCACTGATATATTCAAATTTATATTTTTTCTTTTTGTCTCTTGTGTATGCATGTTTATGACCATATTTTTTTTATCACAAATACTTTTTATTGAACTTTTATTCACACCTAATTCTTCTGCTGCAGAACTCATACTTTTATGATATGAAACTTCTTTTGTATTACAATTGATGGCCTTAACAGTTTTAGCTTTTAATGAACAATTGTGATTGTAAACTATTTTATTAACTTCACTTTGAGTTATCAATTTAAGATTTTTTGATCTATTATCCTTAGAATTTCTGTTTATATGAAAAACAACTTTTTCTATTTCATGAATTAAACCATTATAACACTCCCAAACAATTCTACTAACATAAAGTTTCATATTTTTTGCAACATGTAACATGTGTTGCTGGTGGTGGAAAAATGACCATCCATTGGTTTTCGTCTTTTAACATTAATTATTCTACCACTTTTCGCAGCAGCAAAATTTAAATTAATGGAATGAACCCTATATTTTACATTATTAACTACCATATCCTTCATACCAATATATTATTGTCAACATCTCTTTAAGTCACTATGTATAAAATACATATAAAGCCATATTAATAATAACTGATATGGAGAAAACTCCTGAAAAGAAAATCCATTATAATTCGACATCATGGTATTGTCCTGTTTGTTTGAATAATAAAGATTACAAACTACATCAAAGAAACAAAGATTTTTTGAAATTGGAAAATGAAATAATGGAATTAAAAAGTGAAATAGAATTTTGGAAACCGAAAACTTCTGCTGAGGTTACACTCATCAAAACGCGATAGTGATACTTTATTTCATTCATAACTACCTATTTGATGATGATCTGACCTTATTGTTTTCATTCTATGATACATTTGTGAACCATTGAATAGAGTACTTTTATAATCAGTATGATTGATATTCTTTTTGATTACTATTTTTTTGATACCTTTTGCTGTTTTATTATTTTCTCCATTTTCCTTAATATATGAATAAATCTTACTTCTGAAGCCAACAAATTCTGTTACTATCTGACCACAAGCTTCGTCTTTGAATTTTCCAATTACCTTTTTGTTTGTTTAATCATAGAATTTACTATCTTCTGGATAATCACTACTATCAAACTTGTCTTTATTTTTCCAAAATCTTTCTAAACATCTTTTGTTTGAATTTCATATGTTAAACTATCTGCATCTGTAAATAATAATTGTGCTTTATTTTTGTATTTCTTTTTGATGTAATTGTAGCGAAAGTTGTATATTAATGTTTTACTGATGTCAAGAATACTCATTCCAATATATGCTGGTTTATCTAATTTTAATGTTTCTTTGATTTTATGAATGGCAACTAAATGTTTATTGAAAATTTTGGATGATACATAAGTTGGTTTGCTTGCTAATTTAACATGTTGTTTTTCATCAGTTACTAATCTAACATCTACTCTTTTTCATAAATTTTCCATAGTCTTACCAAACACTGAATTATTCATCAATTTATAGAAATCTTTTTCAAATGAATTTTTTGCATTTTTTCTTTTTTCTGTATTAAAATCAATATATGGCTTTAACCAAGGAGATTGATTGAATTGAAGAAATCTATGTACTTTTGTCATTTTTAATCCCAATTCAAGATATAATTGTAAATTTCTATAATGTAAAACATATTTTTCTTTATTATTTAATGTTGGTATTAATTTATGAACCTGCCCAATAGAAATATTGAATTTGCCTTTTATTTCTTTACAATAATCTGAAAGCATATTTTCTGTTACTTTTACTTGGTCTGGAGCTAATGGAAAGTCATTATGTAAATCATGTAATTCTTTTGGACATTCCAAATCAACTTCAAGAATAAAACCTTTTTCATTTTTTTCTGTAAACTTTCCAAAATCTAATTTATTTATTTCATTTTCTGTTAACCATTTGAAATTACCTGTAGGTAGATATTGGGACATTACAAATCTGTAGAGATTATTAGCATCAAGATATGTATTATATTTTGAAGGTTTCGTTTTATCATAATCTTTCATGTACTTATTATTAGCTTCACCAAATCTATGAGCAATATAACTTGTTCCTGCTCTCATATCCTTCTCAGTAAATTGAAACATATCAATATCATTCATTAATTCTAATTTAATGTCAGTCATTTTCAACATAGCATCCCATGATAAGCCAGGAGATGTAAAATAATGAGCAGGATCAAGTTTATATTATTCAAAACATGTTTGTCTGAAATTTTCAAAAACATCAGATAGTAACAGAATATCAGACAATAACTATAGATCATGATATTCTCCCATATTCTTGAGATTAAATCCTTTCCAAACTTTTTTAGCATGCTTATAATCATCATCAGAGATATGTTCATGATTGAGAATACTATAAAATTGTTCTTTTGAAGGTGATTCTGTTTCATTAAACTTTTCAAATGAATCCATATGTTAATAGGGATAAACACCTTTCTTTGACATTAGATCAAGTGCTTTTCCTTTAAAAATCTCAGATGTATATTTAAGAGATTCTTTTGGTAAATTACTCACTAGTTTATCCAGACTGGAGCTCACGAATTGGAAACTATCAGTAAATACAAGATTATTATCTAGCATAAAAGCCATATATTTTTCCATATTATTTGGAATTGCATTTATCAACATTTCTTTTTCCTCTCCATTTTTATTCATATATTTATGATTTTTAGCTATTTCACCTATTTGTTGCATTATGAAATGACTATCATAACCTCTTAAATTATGAAATATAACTGGTATTTTATCAATAAATCTAAAATTAAGATTACAACTCTCGTGAGCAGAACCTCTGTATTTTCCAGTAACATGACAATGATCGCGAACTCTTTTATCTGTTTTATTATATTTTTTGTTGCAAATATGACATACTTTTGCTTGTTTAAAATTCTTTTCATCTTCATGTGTCATCTTATAGCAAAATGCCACTTTATAGCCATAACTACAATCTGTGTGTTTTTGATAGGATTCACTATCATTTGGTTTACATGAATCCACTTTTTCTGTGATAGCTTCGAAATCTGCATATATAACAAACAGTACTTTTAATTGCCTATGATGATTTTTAAACATTATTTTTTCACCTTTTTGTGCCATTTTAATGGCTTGTTCACCATTAATTACTATACAATTTTCTTTGTAATCATTAAGAATATCTTCTCATGAAAAATGTTGAAGACAAATTCAAAATGGTGTAGGTAAATTCAAATGATCATTAAACTTTTCTTTGGAAATATAAATCGGAAATTTTGGTTTATTTTCATATCCAAAGACATTAATATTGATATTATTTTGTTTTTCAATTTTATTATAATCATCGACTTTAACTGGAAATTCAACATTAGAATAATCTAAATGTTTAATAAATTCTCTGTCAAATTTCTTTATTCTATCTGGATGAACATCTTGTGGATTTAAATGTCTGATATGACACCATTTGAAACATTCATTATCTTTAATTTGTAAGTTTATAAGGCCTTTCATATGATGTCTTAATTCTTTTGAAGTTGGATATATGATTTTCCCTTCATTGGCTTATATTTAACAATATTCAAATAATTTTATTGATTATCCAGCCAGATCCTTCTGATAACCACTGACCAATCTTTTTCAGAATCTGTTCTTGAGCAATTTTTAATTATTTGAATCAATAATATTTGTAACAGTTTGAGCTTGACTATTGAAATAAGCTGTTTTACGTTTTACATAATGCTTTCCACCAGTAATATCAATTTCAACTTCAACATCTATCATTTTTTTTCATTATTAGAAACTTCTTTAATAAAAGTTATTCTCAAAGATTCATAAAATTTAAAATTTTTATTATTTTCCAAGTAAGATTTATTGAAATAGCGTTCAATTGCCTGTCTAGTATTTTGTAATTGAATTAATGGATCATTTTTATTTTTTAAATCAATCTCATAAGTTTTAACTGAGTCTTTTAGAGCTTGTTTAATAGGTGTGATTTTAGTTCTTGGAGCAGGAATTGGTTATTTAGATTTAATAGTTCCAGGTTTTGGAATTGGTTTGTAATTATCTCTAAATTCAGAAGGTGGTGCAATTATATTTTCCCCACAATCATGTACCATTTGTTTAACACTTTTACCAGGTGCTGGAATAGGTTTTTTGATTTTTGTTGATCTTTTAATAATAGATCAATTAATCGTTTTTTTGATAATTTATTCAATTCTGATTTATTCATCATTACTATATTATAGTTAGATTTTTTTAAATAATTTTCATTTTAAATATTCATTACTACCATTGTATTAATGTCAATTTTTCTTTAAGTGTCTTTCAAAAGCTCTGTTTTGCCACTTGGTGAATGATTTATTGATTTGTGGAGGCCTAGGACAGTCCATTTTATGCTGTTTCTGAGGGTTGGGAACCATTAAACTTGTCCAGGAGTGGGCTTAAAATGGAACATGCTCTGAGAGGTCTGAAAATGGCATTTTCGAGTTGGGGCCCAGTGAGGGTATTTTTTTGATTTGCGGGGGCTGTTGAAGGGTATTTTTTTGCATAATTTCTTTAATGTGGCATTTATATAACTACTCAACTGTAGTGCTAAGAAAACAGTTAAATTTTAAAAGCGCAGTTATAAGATCTAACCCAAACTTCCTCTCGGCCAAATCCTCAGCGGGTCTTCGAATCATGAAACTTATGATGTTTATTTGCCAAAAGCTGTTCAGACATTAATGCACTGAAAATTTTATGAATACTCTTTACTTGGTACAAAATATATTGTCTTTTTGTGTTATTGAAGCGCTTGATTCCAAACGAGTATTGAATACATAAAAAGCAATTATGTTATTCATGGAATGTGTTGACATTGCAACTTTCTCTTGGGCAGCCTGTTGTATAAGATCGTGCTTGTTTTGAACTTTTATTTCACCAGGAGCAGCAGTCATTGATCTAACTGTAATTTTCCAAGTATTTTTCGTATTTTTAAACAAGAGAAGTGAATTGTCGTGCTGCTTTATTGAAACGAGTTCAGAGATCAGAAGGAAAATTAAATATTTGCAAGCCAAGCAAAGAACGTGTTAGAAGGTGCAAGGATTATGTCATTGGTAGAGAAATATTAGCATCGTACTAAAGATAGCCGTGAATAAAGTAATTCTTGAATTATGTGACTTGTGTCACTACTTTGCTAGCCCTTTGCTCATGGAAAAAAAACAATGAAATTTAATCGTGACTTTTAAGAAAGAAAGCTTATTATCGAATCGTTTGTATCATTCATGCCCATACATATCGCAAAGAAAGTTCCAGATTAAGACCATGACATCATCATAGATTTCACAAATGGTGTAGTAATACAATTTGTGTTGATTTGTGTTGGTGACCAGACCCACACTTCCTCTCCTCCAAATTTTCAGTCACGCAACCTGTGATGTTTATTCGCCAAAAGCTGTTGAAACATTAATACACAGACAATGTTATGGATATTGTTTGCTTTATTGTGTGTAAAATATATTTTCATTCGGTTTTATCGAAGCATTGGATTCGAAGGAAATAATAAATACGCTAAAAAAGGTATTACATCAGCCATGGAATGCACTGACATTGCAGTTTTCACTTTCGCTATGTGTCAAATGAGATCGTGTTTACTTTGCAAGTTTATTTTGCCAGAAGCGTTGGTCACTGATTTATTAGCAATTTTGTGAGTATTTCTTGTGGGTTTCAGCAAATGAAGTGAATTCTTTGGCTGTTTCATCGCAGTGAGTTAAGAGATCTGAAGGAAAATTAAATATCTACTGAGGTAAACAGGATCTTGCCAGATCTTGCAGCGCTTAGGACAATGCTAGAGGAAAAAAACACAACCATTCTAAAATTAGCCGTGGATAGCGTAAACCTCGGATTGTGTGACTCACGTGAGCAATGGTGCAATAATGCAGTTTGTGTTGATCAAGTGATGTGGTGTCTACAGTAATCAACGAATCATCAAGGACTGCTTTGGAATGTGCACTGCGTTGCGACTGTAGTGCTAAGACAACAGTTACATTTTAAAAGCGTGGTTAGAAGATCTAAAAGATCTTGTTCTACACAATTTAATATATACATCTAAAATAAAAATAGGTCAGCAATGCATACTTGTCAGTTTATGCTTAGTTTCATTCCATTCGGTCAGAGTCTGTTTTTAAAAGTCAGTATCTGGAAATTTAATTGCTAAAAGTGAGGGGGCAATCTCTATAAAGATAAAGGTGTTACTTTGAAACTGGAGACATTGTATTTGTGGTAGAAAACTTGTGGCCCCTTGGTCGCATTCTGGAAGTAAAACCAAACAAGAGAGACAGGCTTGTGAGGAGAGTCAGGCTGAAAACCAAGTTCGCAGTCCTGGAATGTCCCATTGACAAGATCGCTCTTCTAGAGGCTGCTAGACTCCATGAGAGCAGCTAAATATTGTCGATCTTGATGTCCTCAATAGACTGCAAGCAGTCTCTCTTTTGCTCGGAAGTCTGTGGGGAAGAATGCAGTGAAGAAAGCAAAACAAGTGTGACTGGGAAGCCGTGAGCTGCAAGTAGCACGGGCGGCTCACAGCTTCACATATCACGATCGCTCACTCATGACTCAACCCTTGCTTGTGTTGTTTCCTTCTTTGCATTCTTCCCCATGGATTTTAGAGCAAAGGAGAGACTGCTCGCAGTCTACATGTAGGTTCTCAACCAAGAAGTTTGCTTGTAACGTCAGAGAACAGTAACTGTTGTTTCTTTATTGACTTGATTGTGATGAACCATTTTGAATGGATTTAGTGACAATATATTACTCAAGTTTTTCCATAATCACTCAACTAAGTCTTTATGCATTCATTTTGCATTGAGGGACCGGTAGGTAGGATTCAAACATGTGTGACATTTCCCCTACATGCGTTACACTTGATTTAAAATTAAACTCATCAATCATAACATAAACATTAATAAACGTAAAACCTTTATTTCAACATGATAAGCTCGTGGGGTCCTGTATCGTGGGGTCCACAATAAGCTCGTGGGGTCCTACATTAAAATATGTTAATTAAAATAAATTAAACGCATGTAAAATACACGTGATTCATTGCATAAGATTTTCATTCAGTACGTATTATATCATGCAGCAATCGTGTCAATTGCATTAAGTTTCAGTTTAGGTCATCAGTTACTTCAATCTACCAGTTCACATCAATAGGAGGAAATATCTGTTAGTTGTTTAAGTTTATCTTTCTTTTATTCTGTTTGTCACCTATTCTTAGAATTATTGTAACCTATTGCTTTTTAGTCGAACACCACATGATTCAACCAGGTGCGTTGTAGAAATTACCTCTAAATCAAAGTAAGCAATTCGTTTTCAAATCACCTCTCGGTCTGATGTTTACATTAGTTCAAAGGTAACCGCCGCTCTAGTTTACCAAGGCACAAGGCTCATTAGGTTAGCCTCCTCTTCCTATAAGTTAAGTAACATGTTCAGTGTCAAGGACTCAATCTCCAATGCGCTCCATTCCCAGGTGGTTTACAAATTAACATGTGCAGGATGTCATACCTGTTATGTCAGTGAAACCACTAGACATTTTGGCACCAGGGTTCGTGAGCACTTACTCTCGGATCGCAATTCTCATATCTATAAACGTCTTCAGGGTTCTGAGTCATGTAAGAATCTATGCTCTTTTAATTGTTTTTCCATCTTAGACTCGGCTCTCACCAATTTCCAACTTAAGATCAAAGAAGCCCTTCACATTGATTTGGGAAAGACCCACATTGAATAAACAACTCAAACATGTTAATTTAACACTCCTACATTAATTACTATTTGTATTCAGCATTTTTCACAGATTTGTACTCCCACCTTTTTTGTATCCCTGTACCTTTTTCACTGATTTGTACTATTAAAATTCTACATGTTGTAATTTACACCAAATTGCTACCTACTTCATGCAAAGTCACTCACTTGTAAACATCCTTTAACTGAAGATGGATCCTGAGTATCCAAAGCATGTCTTTACATGAAGCATGTAAATTTAAACGGTGTGTAGTCTTTTTTAAATGTTTGAAAGGAAATTATGGCCATGAATTCAAGTCAAGAATCAACCACGCGCAATTGATACAGGCGACCTACATGTAACGTGACCCGGGACAACAAAGGAATTCAACACAAAAAATCCTTTAAACTTTACACAGCGAAAGCAACCATTACCTAGTAGATCAAACAACTTACAGAATACATTTCTTTTTCTCCAAAAAAGAATTCTATGAGATACACGTACATCTGTATGACTGTTATATCATGTCTGACGTTAACTCAGCATGAATTCAAAACGTAGCCAAAAGAACAAGTTTAAATATTGGCCTCTAAGCAATTTTAAAGCTCCCATTAGATTTGTGTTCATAAAAATCATCTCACTCATTCAAAGGGAAATTCCCTTTGGTTTGCAAAATTTCATAATTCAGGCTTTGCATCAATGCTAAGTTCTGTTATGTTATTTTTAATTTAATGTCAATGAACTCAGACCACAGGGGACATGAACAACATAATCATTTAAATTCATGTAAAATAGTAAACTGTTATTCACTAGGCCAATGACCTAGCTGAACATTCTTTCTGGGTGTTTGTTTACAGACCAACATTCTCTAGCTAAATGTGACTTCTGTTTCCATTCATTTAACCCACTAACCAGGCGATTCAAATTCCAAAACCGCGCAACTTTCAGAAATCACTGAGAGAGGAAGCACTTTCAATGACTTCACTAACCAATTCTGGTTTGAAACCCTTTTACACAGAAATTTCGTTCAAAAATGGTGAAAAGAGAACTTCAGACTATTTAAACATACATACATACATATATATTGGTCCAGATTTGGCTCACTTTTTTGCCATGAAAATAAACATTGTCGAAAACACAACCAAATGAGATTGACACAATCTGGGCATCATGGGGTGTGAGATACCAAGCGACCGCAAGTGGACTTGATATATCTGCCATCTCAACCTTCGTTACCGACCTAAACCATGGTTGATCACAAGGTAAAGCGAACTTTTACCTTGGTTAACATTCTGTTGTCTCGGGCGATGTTAACAATTTTCCATGAAAGGAACACATCACAATGCTTTTCATTGCCTGTCTTGCCTGTAAATCAGCTAAAAGAGCTACACAGTCAATAATAAATTTGGTCCAGCCCCGGGTGCATCGTAGCAGAGGTAAAGCTACTTGTCAAGTTATGTATTAATGAAAACAGCTTTGGATTGGCAGCTGAAGCAAATTGACATTTAACTAGACAGTGTTGGTCTGTATTTTGTTAAAAACAATGGTACATGCTTGTCATAAATTAGCAGGGATTAACAAAGTCTGGATGCTAAATTTAGGTCTGATAAAGGTCAAACAAGAAACCACAGTACCGCAAATAACTTTATTTCACCAAAGGTGCCATTGTAGTAGTTATTTGTCCCTTTATGCTCCAATTGATTTGCATATCCAACAGCTTAAGGATCACAACATATCTGCCTGTTCGTTCAATGACACCTTTTAACCTGTTCCAAAGACGTTCCCCACTTAGTCAGTTCCTTTAATTTGCTCTTTCAGTGACCTCAGAGGTTTCTCTTTGAACAGACTTTTTCTGTCAAAGAGCTTTCAAATTTTCTCCAATTCTCTTTTACATGTACAAATTGGACAAGGCAGTGGTCTCTTAGCCTGCATCACAGACACTACCCACTGCGGGTTACTTACAGGTAAATTTATGTCTGCAACACAGGCTATGATCTCTTTGTTGACAGGAAATCCCAACACAGATGAAAATTTCACCGCTATATTTTGCTCTTTTGAATGAACACCATCGAATAAGTTGAACTTTCCATATCCAGATATTAACAGATTCAAACTGAACACTCGACAAAAATTAGTTACCAATACATTATTTACAATATAATTAAACAGACGCTACTTGTTTGGTTGAAGATCTTGAAACACCGCTATTCCTCAGCCAGCAAATATTTATGTGTTGTTTCATGCATCGCTGCGCCACATGCAAACTTGTCAAATTACAAAAAACAAGCAGATCCCACAAAAACCGGTTTGGTGAGCTATTTGGTTTCAAAATCGCATGGTAGCAAGGCTTGTAATTGCCAGGACAAGAGGTTTTTTTTTTCACCATTATGATCACAGCTCCCCCGCTCGTAGATGGCAGCTTTACAACGAAAACAATATCTCCAAACTGCACTCTATTTCAGGCCAATCCATTGTTCATATAACTGAGGGTTTCAATATTGTATCCTATTTAAAACTAAAGCTGCATTCCTTGTCTATTTCTGCAATCAATGATCCACTTACTTGCCACATGGACTGAACTTTATGTCAAAAACAGGCTTTTTGAAGTTGAAATGATGAAGAATAGTCTTTGTTTTCAAATAAGCTAAGAGGCACCTTCCATCTGTAATAAATAATACCAACAATGTCTTGATATTTTATAGATGATAATTTCAAAGAAAAGAATGATGGCTGAGCTTAATGGTCATGCTGACTCCATCCATCACAATTTGAACAAATGAAATTCTACATCCAGGCCAAAGAGGTCCACACTGCTGATAATGATTTACCCCTTCACCAACCTACAATTCTGACCTAATCAGCATTCTACGTTAGGTGGGAATATTTATTTTTAATATATCTAGTACAACCCTATGCACCACTTCCTTGGAAGACTGTACAAAAAAGACTGGTATAAGGGTTGTACACCTTAAAATTATAGGAAATAAGAAGCTGTATGACCCTACTACAAAAGTGTGTGGCCTCACAACTACTTTGAAATGGAATTAAGATTTTGCAAAACTGATTAAAGCTTTGAAACACAGCTCCATGCATTATTGAGGGGATATTATATTGTAAGGAATTTTAGCTTTTAATTGTCTCATTTTCAAATTTGTGTAATGCTTGGTATCCAGTCATCTATTTTTTGTATAATTTCATTCCAGTTGAAAATTTTTCTCATAAAATGCATTTTCATGTGTGTCAGTTGAAACTAATTTTCATTTTCCTTGCAAGTCAACACCCTGACTCAAGTTCTTAAATTTAGTTCCTTATTAATTTCAACCCATAGTTTAGTTTATCTCTAGTAAATCATAGCTCCTAGTGTCAATCAAAATATGTAAATGTACTTGTATGAAACAGTTTCGTAAATCCTCCTATAAGTAGTTGCATAACAATCTTATTTATGTATTAATGGTCTAATATAAATATAGATGTGGTCCGCCTAGATTAGCCCAGGCTACGTGCGGGTTCGCACTGTTGCTATTGTCAAGCTTTTTTAACTTAATGTGTATATATTTCTGTAAAATTGTAAATATGCGAGTCATAATAAAAGTTGTAATAAAAAGTTGTAAAGTTGTTCAAGACATTGGGAGTAAACTGTATAGCATAGCTGCCAAAGAACACATAAATCTCTGTACTAACCATCATCAACGGTAATGATTATCCTGCCATCTGGAGACAAACAAATTCTTGATATGTTCTTATGATTTCCAAAAGGTAGGGTCCATGACTTGTTACTAATTATGACATAAACATACAAAATAAAAAACATTATCCAACTACATTGGTCCAAATGTACTATCATTTTAGACCAAACCATAAGTCATTTAAGAAAATTAAAAATGATGAATCACTAGTTTGAGTGATTTCAAAGAAACTAAAGAGAGGGAAATGTTGAGTCAAAACAATTTTCCAACATATTCAGGTTAGCAAGGGCAAGACTTCTTAGAGTTGATCATTTCTACAAGTGAAACTTATGCCTTGTGTATTACCAACCTTCTAAAACAATGATAATTTGGGGGGGGGGGGGGGGAGAATGGACAATGCTTGAAAATATGCTTTTAGTTCTCGCATTTGATGAAAGATTATGATCTGTGCAACACTGACATTTGTCTCAACTAGCTACTCTTATCTGGGATTGTAGTTGGTACAGCCCCAGCTAAGTAGAATATTACGGCATGTTAGTCATATAATTTCCTAAATAACATGCCATGTATTTCACAAAATGGTATATTTACGAAGTCCATAAAACAGAAAATAGTTGCCATTTTCTTCCTGTTTATTATTCAATTCATCCAGCTATGGCATACACAATACAAAGACAGTAATTTATTAACGCCTCTCTTGTGAACACTCTAATCTTGTGAACAACCAACTGAGGGCTACTTCCCACCTTCAGCAAAAAAAATCAATTTTTCTTTTATTTGACAAAATTGAAGTCAGTCATTTTATCTAGTGTTTACAAAAGAAAAATCTTAAAAATCTCGAAAAGCAGCCAACTTATCTAGAAAAAAATGCATTTTCAAATAAAGTTAATAAACTGGAAAAGTTGCCATAATCTCTTAAGTGGAGGAAACTGCCATGGGACTTTTCCCGCAGACGCTCATCTTGAAGCTCGTATTTTGTGTTATTTGGTTTGTTCATATCACATATTTGACAAATTTGCAAATAGAAGCCCTTTGCGTTCCACTACATTGCTGGCTTCGCTTGTTTTGCCATGGGTTTTTCTTTTGCCTTTGGCTACTTTGCCCATTTAAATGTCTTCCTCTTCAAGGCTACAGCGAGATAGAAAACATGTTGCAATGCGATGTTTTTCCCGGGATTTCCCAATCCATTGTCATTGATGCCAGGAGGCAAGATAAACTTCTGGTGTGGGGCGAGTTGTTTACGAACCTTTATGAGCTGAAATCTCGCATATTTTAAGCTGTTCCAACTTTAGATGTGGATATCTAGTTTGTTATGGTTGCGTTAAAACTGGGGCACATACAAATTGTTTCCCAAAGGACACCCGTGAAGGTGGGAAGTAACCTTAATACAAATACAATAATAACATTATGAAATCCTGAAAGCCAAGCCCATTGTGTAAGCCGCTATGCATTATAGCTTCTTTTTAATAGCTGTTAATAAAATTTAAGACTTTCCAATTACCAAGATCTACACAGGAGGGGGATCTTTGATCTCGAAAACTCAAGCACGATGTGGAGGTTCAAATCATCTTGCCATCCCTTGGAAAGTGTGTGAATTATTTGTGGAAATTATAACCCATTAAGAAAATTTCCCGTAACCTTTAGTCATGAAACCTTGGCCTTTTATGTGACTTGTGTGACTATCCAATGAAAGGTTTCATTACAAGCCGATCAATTTGAAGACCACTTCTCGTAACTTACCTATAGACCTAAGACAAGCATCTTCACTGACCGATTTCAAATCTAAATTAAGTCACCACAGTTTAAAGTAATCTTAATTTTAAGTAAACTTTTAGACACAGCCTCCATGAAAGCAGTTTTTTTTTTTGCTTTAATTTTTATTGTAAGTAGGCAGATAGGTACATAGCCCAGTAACTTTGTTGACTGATGGAAAAACTGTGTATAAATAACGTTATCTTATCTCATCTTATCTTAAGCTTCAACATCCCTCCCCCTTGGACAACCCCTCCCCCCCAGCATTTGAACTTTTGAAGATTGGCTCATTCAAATTCCTGGGCGAAAATTGTATTCAAATACCCTACCCAAGTGCCTTGTGTGACCAAGGAAAGCTATAAAATTGAGCAAAGTTGTGGATTAGTTTTTGGCGCCGCTGTTTTTTCACTTGCAAGCGTCACTCCACGGTGTGAAAAATTTATGATACTAGACATGTTTAACAACTGAAAGCAATTAACCTTCAAATGAATTATACAGTTGAACCTCCAGTTGCGACCACCTCTCGTAAGCAACCACCTCTCCTCAGCGACCAGTTCTCCAAAATACCATTGAACAGTTTCCAAGTCAAATCACTATATTTGGAACCTCTTGTAAGCGACCACTTTTTGTAAGCAACCGCGACCACTTTTAGAGCTAAAAGTTTGAACTTTTTGTTTGCTTTAAACCTCCCATAAGCGACCAGTTGATCGATAATAGAGCAAAAATTTGACAATAAGGTGTTGTAACATTATCACATTTCTTAGTTGTACAAGAGACAGAAATTTCTCAATGGGAAGTACCTGATTTTTTTCAAAAGTGACTTTTCACATGAATAAAACATTTAAAACATGAAGTTACCTTTTGCTAATGAGGCAAAATTTTGACCCAACATGGTCTAAGCTCTCGTAAGCGACCACCTCCCATAAGTGAATACTGAGGCTTGACATTTTGGGTGGTTGCTTACGGGAGGTTCCACTGTATTTAAAATATAAAATTGTTTGAGAGAGGTTGTTGAAATTTCACAGCATTTGTTCAGTCACTATTCAATAGCAATTCATGCTCTGCAGACAACAACAGTTTTATGAAAAAGGCAAGATCAGCGACCGTGACTTTCTACACATTGACCAGCAATTGATTTGAATATTCAAGCTTTAAAACCTAAAAATCACAGAACTTAAATAAAGCTCTTGCAGCCCTTGACTTGTCAGCCATTCACTAACAAAAGTAACATCTTTTCCTTTAAACTTCTCCATACCTGGAACAACCACATGTATTCTGCTGGAAAGACTTGACACTTCCGGTTCCCAACCCACCCAGGCAAGGTTCAAATTCCCCACACCCACAAAGGCCTTTTGCACCAAATTCCCTACTCCCCAGGGGCACAGATGACAGAAAAAAGTAGTTAAATTAAACTTGCAGCCACAGTTCTGGGCCCTTTGAGCTTCTTATTGATGACAATTAGGGAGATATAATGCAATGTGTTATACTAGCACCAACTATTATGCACCATTTGAACAGGGCTCTACAAAAGCTACCTGATGTTTGAGAGTTGTTCCACCCTGTACTCACAACAACTTCCCCTATTTGATGAAATTTTCTTAAGGGGCTACGGAAGTTGACTCTGATGGCATGGGTCATTGTTTGATCTTTGGGTGTAGAATAAGGCCCTACGTGACTGTTGATGCAATGTCAAACTCTCCTTTCGTTTCACAATGGAATGCAAGGCAGTTTGGAGGGAGAATCTAGCAATTTATCAGGAGTTATTTAGGGACTTTTCCAGGCCCCCCTTTTTATTGCGAGGGTACGTGAAAATCAAGCAACTTTTTAAAGGAGTAAATTTTGACTTACCTTGTAGATACGGGGTGAGGGTGGATTTAAAATGCAATGGCCAAAAAGTTACGATTTGCGCTTGAGGTTACCTCGGGGCTAACACATTTTGCGATTACGTTTCTGGTTATCTTATACTGTTGTTCAAATTTAGAAAAAACTTACTTTTTAAGGTCAAAAACAGATGCTCTGTTACCAACTGGACTCACAACACAATCACCATCCGCAGTAAACACTACGTTTCCTTGTCGATAAACAGTACCTAGTATATTTGAAAACTGAACACACAAATTAAAATTAGAGAAACATTCTTAAAATTGCAACCTTGTTTAGTACCATAGTATAATACCTTGAAAGAAAGAGCCATTCTTCATTCCACAAATGAGCACATGGTCTACGCCATTATTGTAAAACAGGTTAGAAGTTAGAAGAGAGAACCTGGGAATGAAGGTACACTATATTTCTCTTGCTACGACGTATCTTCCCCTGCATGTCGATATTCGTTCAGCACATGTATGGAGCTGCACGGACTTGTGAAGTTCTCGTCTTTGTCGCAAAAAAAGTTTGGTCGATGAACTCGGGCTTAAAAGTTAAAAGTCTCCTTAGTGGTAAGCATTGATTTTTCCAATGTATACTGAGTTTATTGCAGCCAGATAATGAAGAGTACCTTCGTCAGAAATGTAAAGAAAAATGGAGGTTCCATCTTCCGGACACCCCAAAACGCAGACCATGCAGACTACAGACCGTGCAGACCATGCAGACCGTGCGGACTGAGTACTTTTTTTCTGGCACTTGACTCACTTTTTTCGCTTCTAGTGACAAAATAGTGTTCAATATGTCCTAATGTTTGTTATTTATCCGCAGGCGGCACAAACTCAACGTTTGACTGTTGATTCACGCGTTTAATAGACTTTCTATGGGAAATTCCCTTTACTGGTCCTAAATATACTAAAATCAAGCATAAAAATAAACTTCTATATATTCTGGGCGCAAATTGCGTCAATTTTCGACGAGTTTTTGGTTTTATTTATTTTGTCCAATTTGTTGTTGTGTTTTTTTTGTTTTTTTTGTTTTTTTTGTTTTTTTGTTTTGTTTTTTTTTCCATTTTCTTAGTCCTTGTTCTCCTCTTAACTGGATCATAAAACAAAGCAAGGACGGTGACTTTAAGTGACCTCGTCCCACAAATCGCTTTTGCTTTGCAAAGCACAGAATTGCCATTAGACTAGGAGTATTTGATTCCCTCTTTCACTTAGTTGAACATGACTGTAAGTAAACCTTGAGGGAAAAAAAATGCTCACATGAAATTTTTTCCTCGAGGTTATGCGTCACGCACAATGGACTAAGCAAAAGAGGGACCACTCATAGTCTAAATCACCGTAAAAACACAACTGCCATAAGGACAGATAAATTAACCATCGCCTCAACTCGTCACGGCAACCGTACTGTGCTGAGAATTTCAAATGCTATTCAGTTTTCTGTGATCGATCTTTCCATGCGCTAGGCTTTTTGGCGTGATCACAGTCACACTCTAACAGCCATTTGGAATTACACTTTGTATAGGAAGAGTAGAAAATGCACAAGTTACGTGTCACATTACATTACAAGTGAAGTTTATTTCTACATTTTAAAATAGCTTTACTTAAGCATATTTAGGACTATTAAAGGGAGTTTCCCTTGCAAAATCTATAACACATCAACAGTCACATACCACCGAGTTTGCACGGCCTGTGGATAACAAACACTCCAATATATGATTGAACAGAACCAAAAAATATGCGAGTCAAAAGTAAACGCAAAAACAAGAATAAGAAAAAAAAAAAGTACTCAGTCTGCACAGTCTGCATGGTCTGCATTTTGGGGTGACCAGACTGAAATAGCCCAGACCATATCTGAACACTGAATATTTCTTATTCCCAGGAGGTATTTAATTCATCTTTTGCCAGTATTTTTTGACAGTGTTTCAGCAGCTAGTAATGGTAACTGGACCAAGATGAGAACAATTCAGGAACAAATCTCTCAAGTAATGTCAAACTGGTACGAGCATGCTGCAAAGCCAATGTAAAATTACGAGCACAAATTACTCCCTGAATTGCAATTTTATGACAGGAGGTCAAATATTACTGATTAATCATGTTAATTGATTAATAACAAACATATTTTTTATGAACTGCTGTTGAACAGAAAAGTCAGCAAGAATATGCGTTAAATTTAAATTCCATGCTACATGCTCTGATTAATACAAGGTTCCGGCTACCACATGTGCGTTAATTGCAGGGCTTCCCCTAACAAGATTGTCTAGCCATGGAGTCTTCTCAGGTGCTCAAGGAGTACTTATTAAGCAACTGAATGGCAGCAGCAGATATAAAGGGTATGGAGTACACTCAGGTGAATCACCAGGCAGTAAATATGGGGCAATCATTACAAAGACACAAGGATCAACACTGGATAGACCTGTTGTTGTTATTCTTGGATGGAACAGTTCCAGAGGTAAACATCTAAAAAAGTACAGCAAGATATTTGAAGCAAAGAACTTTGACAGTATCTGTGTTCCTGCCAATCCATTAAACACATTTTTTAGAGCTGGAACCAAGGTGAAGAAAATCAGCCTTCATATTTTGGATCTTCTGGTTGAACTTAACTGTCAAAGGAGACCTGTATTTCTTTATGCATTTAGTAATGGTGGTTGCGCTATGTTCTTTCATATTATGGAAGGCCTTTCATATCCTACAGAGCCATTCTATCAGGCACTACAAGTTGTAGGAACAGTCTTTGACAGTTGTCCCATCAATCCAGACATTAACAGTTTAAAAGCCACAAAAGAGAGTATTGTAGATATGGTTGAAAGTCCAATACTCAAAAGTCTAGTGTGGTATTCTTTGACAGTGTTTGTTCCTCCAGTGATTTACTTCAACAGCACCGTGAAGCGCTTCATGTCTGATTTAACACAATCTCCACTGAACTGCGGACAGTTAATATTCTATTCTAAGTCAGATAGGTTTGCTCCATACCAAGACATTGACTCTTATGCCCAAGCACGGAGAGACAAGGGAGTCAATGTTATATCCAAATGCTGGGACAGTTCAGAACATGTGAATCACTACAGAGAACATGCTGATGAATACCTTAGTGAACTGAACTCTTTCATTGACCAGTGCTTAATTAAATACCACAATGAAAAAGAGTTGTAAGTTATTGCCAGTTTAGGTATATATTATTGTGTATTTGATTTGACATTTGTATATAAATATAATGAGATTTTCTTTTGAAAATCATCCCTAGTTTACACCTGGGAGAGGGACTTGCATATGAAAGGGGTGGGGATGCTCTTCGTCTCCCTTAGGGGTGTAAATTTTGGATTTTGGTCTCACTTAGGGTGTTCTGGGCAAAATGCCATCACATGTAGCCCATATGTAGTCCATATGTAGCTGTGAAGGTCTCGTTTAGCGTTTCACATGAAGGAATATAAAAGTATATATTTAATGTTTTAAATATGGTCTCTTTTAGGGGTCAAAAAATCTGGGCCACGCCATGATTGGTCTCCTTAGGGGTTTAATTCAAAATTTCCGCTGAGCATCCCCACCCCTTTCATATGCAAGTCCCCCCCCCCCCCCTCCACCCCGGAGTTCACATGTAAACCTTCATTTATTTATTGCTGTTCAAAACTGTGGAAGTACAAGTTGAAACTATATGTGCATGTAACTGAGCAACTGTTAAGTTGAAAGTTTTGGCAAGGTATTGTGTTTCAACTCACCATATCAGTAATTCAAATTTATGATTACAAATAATGATTGTAAAAGAGAGTCATGTTTCCACTTAGAATAATGGGAAACACGTCACTTCAATTTTCAATATTTCCAAGGTGGTGCATGCCCCTAGACCCCCTAGCAAGGTGACACCTTTGTCATAAGAACAGATGGCTAGGCTTTCTGGAGTCCAACTCTTTGGCAACATATCTTAGCCTTGTCTATGCTGCATTTACATTTCTTTACTAAACCTTCCAGAGCCTTCTACAACACCTGTCATCTGTGAGGTTTGTGTGCTTGTAACTTTGTAACTAAATTTGTTTAGCTGCAGATATTATCAAGCAAGTAGTGTAAATGTAACAGCATTGTAATATGTAATTTGAATTTCTCCTGGATGTGGAATCTGATGTACACTTGAGCCTACTTTGGATTTACACTGGAAGAAGAATAAACTGCATTGAAGTCCACTTATGAGGGTCCTTGGTCTGTCTGGATTTCAGCTGCCTAAATATTTTCAGTATTTAGTGTGGGAATTGGCCGTTTCGAAATTGTTTATTGATGTGAGTTTCAATAAATTTGACACCACAACAAGAAAGATTGTATTGAGATTGACCATTTGACCAAGTTATGGACCTTGAAACATGGTTCAAAATGCATACATGTAGATTGTCAAACCACAGGGGAACCATACAAGCGGCGTGTCTGTTTGTATGTTCGAAATATAAAGAAATGTATGGGAATATTTAAAGAGTCTTAGTAGCGTAAACTGATATCAAGTAGTGTCCATGTTAAAGCTCAAAATAAACTTAAATCCACCTCAGTTGTTGTGTATTGTCGTTTCTGTGGCTCAAAATGGCGAATTTGAGCGATTTGGTGGGTATTGCATTGACTGTTACTACACGTTATAAGAAGGAGACATTGTTACTACACGTGATAAGAAGGAAGTCTGGGTCAACGCAAAACCCATCAAATCGCTCAAATTCGCCAGTTTGAGCCACAGAAATGACAATGCACAATAACTCAGGTAGATTCACGTTTATTTTGAGCTTTAACATGGACATTACTCAATATCAGTTTACGATATTATGACTCTTTGATATTCCCATACATTTCTTTATATTTCAAACATACAAACAGACACGCCGCTCGTATGGGCTCCTGTGGTCAAACGACTCTAATTTTGAGACAGTGTTACTGAAAACCAACCTCATTCCCAGGGTCTCTCATCAAAACCATACAAACTCTTAAAATATTCCAGAGGTAATTCTATCAGTTTTGTGAGAGTAGTAATGGTAGCTCATATGACCGGTAACCAATCAGGAGCCGAGAAAGACAATAGGCTATTCTTTGGAGAACAATGGATGCTATTGTTCTCCAAATCCAAGATGGCCACCACAAATTTTAGCCAATAGGAGCCGAATTAAGAATTCAAGATGGCGGCGCCTACGAAAGTCGGCCATGTTGGAAAACGGCCCACCAGCCTCGATGGAGGACTGGGATCGGTCTCACGGATTTCCATGACAACACAAATCACACCAGGGTCACGCAAAAAAAATGTCATGCAACTTCAAAATTGATACTTACAGTGTCCTGTGGTCCTAAATGACAGAGGTCCGTCCGGCAAGTGGCCAGACTGAGAGACTTGGGTCCGACTTTGGCCTATACAGGGTGTGGCAAAGCATCATGGACGATGACCTCATCGGTAACCAATCAGAGTGAATTAAAGTATTTACAGTGGTTGGCTTCCCCAGTCCCCCTCTCTTAAGGAGAGCACTAAACCAAACATCAATGTCAAATGTCACGAACTTTAATAGCAAATCTTTTGCGCTAACATTATAAGATATGACGTCATTGCCATGTTGATCAAGTAAAAAGACCAGTTTCTATCGTCATCACAATTTTTCAAATGAACTTTAATGTCCAAAACGTTTGCGCCAAAATTACAGAAAGCTGGTCATTGTGTCTCAAATCAGATAACACTATGAAAGAAATGCAACAGAAATAATTTGATCTAGCGTAAATGCAATCTTTGAAGAGTAGCGAATAATAAGCAAAGACAAAAATTTATAGGGTAAAAGGTGAGAAGAAAAATAAAAGTAGAAATGAATTGCTAATAGCGGTTTGCAATAAAATCTAAACTTCTTGATCTCGACTGTTCTCTGGAGAAAAGAATCATTCAAATCCATACGCTATTTACGAACAAGGTGTGTGTGTGTTGACGAAGGGGGAGAGAGTGTCATGTTAGATGAATGTTATTTTCTCATTATAAAATAATGTTATCATTGATCATTGCTTTTAGGACATGTGGTGGCTCCTAAAGGAGCCGTTTTTTGTTTTGATGCCTCAGAAGTAAGTCTAACGCATTCATGAGGAGTGCGATAGTCTCTTCCTGTTCTGCTATTCTTTTACGAAGAAGCAACTCCTTAGAGTGCCTGATATATTTCTCCGGCACTCTTGCCATGCAGTTTTGGTCTAGAAAAATCTTCATCTTCTTCAGTCCTACCTTCCTGCTGATCTTTGGTGACGGTGTACCATCCACTAAAGAGTTGCTAGGAAGAGAGACATCTTTCTCCACTTCCAATAGCGCTTCTGAAACATCGAAATTTTTAGCACACTCCATTATGAACATGAGTCGTTGTACTCAAAAATAAAAAATGCTGAAGTATTTATACCCTTCAGTGCTTAACGCATAATCAAATTGCCGTGCGCTTTGTTGTCCCTTGGGCTATTCAAAATGCCGCGTGCTTTGAAAGCATTAATGAATAGGTGTACCAACCATCCCTTGATATGTGTCGGTATGACTGAAAAAAAATTCCTATGATTTATTCTTGTCAGTTTAGTTTTATAATTTTGGAATACTCTTGGCGTATTTCCCTGGTGGAAACATGTCTTGGCACAAGCACAACACGGTGATATTTTGATGATGAGAGTGTTTGGTGGATAAGTCTAGCAACGCTTTGTCCTCACCTCCCTCTGTCATCAGATTGTCTAATACGAGGAATCCACCCTTCGGAAACCATGACTTGAGATGGTCTGACTCTGGAATCCCCTCGTGAAATTGCACACCAGCGTCTTCCATGTCTCGGAATCCGTCTCGCCACGCCCTGTAGCAATAATGAATCGTTGGGGGAGGGTTTACAAACAATTCCTCCAAGTGATCCAAGAGTAACGATTCGGTAAAACAAGTCTTGCCACAACCAGAAGGACCCACGATCAAAATACTGGAGGGTGTCTTGAACCAAAACGCTTCTCCCATTTCTATTCTACTAGGGATCCCATGGTGCTTTTCGGTAGGAAATGTGATATTTGGGACATCTCATGTCTTTTCTGATCCACTGCGTTGACAACTACGTTTTTCGTGACGAATTCTACTGTCTGCACAAGAGAATAGTCTATGACAATATCGACAATAAAGGGACGTGACTCCTTGCTAGTTTGACTCAAAATGAATTGAGGCAGTTAATGCCTTAGTTTTATACATGATTAATGATGGAGTTGACGAGTGTGGTGGAGGTGGTGGCGGCAGTGGTGGTGGTGGTGTAGGTGGTGGATGTGGCTGTGGTGGTGAATGTGGTGGATGTGGCGGTGGTGGTGGTGAATGTGGTGGTGGTGGTGTTGGTGGTAGTGCTGGTGGTGGTGTAGGTGGTGGATGTGGCTGTGGTGGTGAATGTGGTGGATGTGGCGGTGGTGGTGGTGAATGTGGTGGCGGTAATGGTGGATGTGGTGGTGGTGAATGTGGTGGTGGTGTAGGTGGTGGTGAATGTGGTGGTGAATGTGGTGGTGGTGGTGGTAAATCTGGTGGTGGTGGTGTAGGTGGTGGATGTGGCTGTGGTGGTGAATGTGGTGAATGTGGTGGATGCGGCGGTGGTGGTGAATGCGGTGGTGGTATAGGAGGTGGTGGTGGTGGAGGAGGAGGAGGAGGAGGTGGTGGTGGTGGAGGAGGAGGAGGTGGAAGAGGAGGAGGAGGAGGAGGAAGAGGTGGGACCGAGAATCTGAGAAACTGGAAACAAGTTTAGTTCCCAACACTTTGTGGAATACTGTCGGTCAAGACTTTAAGAGTTAGAATTATAATCAATTCTTTCTTTGGAGTTATTATTCAATAAACGTTATAAAGACTCAGACTATTTGTTTTGCTTAAAACAATTTAATGACATTACTGTTCGGTATAACCCCTTATCCCCCCGTCTGCTCATTGGTTCCTGACCACGTGATATCGCCTACCCCCCATCCCCCATCCTCTCATTGGTTGTTAACCACGTGACATTGTCTATTGTTTCGTGAATACCCGTTTATAAGTCAATCGCTCTTGATAGAATTCATTGAGTTATTTTTTTGTAAAAAAAATACCTCTTAGTCGGCGCGTCGGGTATGTTATGGACGGGTCAATGGATGAGTGAGTGAGTGAGTGAGAGATGTATGTATGTCACACCAATCAGACTGGATCTACTATAAACAGGCAATCAAATTTCTTGTTGTAAAGGTAAATGGCATATGAGAAGATTTGATCCCAACACAGTTTAGAACGGCCATATTTATTCTTCTATAAAAGAGGAAGAAGTATTCATATGTTGAGCTTACTTCGACATTTTCTGTGGCTTAGGCTGAGGATTTTAGTTACGAACGAGATGAGCCTTGAGGTTTGGAACAGTTCGTGTGCTAGTAGTATGCAAATGCAACGAGATATTTTTATTTTTAGTTACAAAGGTAACTTGATACTTTTGTTTTTCACAAGGCGTAAATTCAATTAGAGGTCACGAGTCGTCGCTTCTAGTTCTTAGGACATGACTATTTAGATTTGAAACAGTTCTAACGTTTACAGTAGTAAGTGCAGGTGACGATTGTTTTGTTCTTGTTGCATGCAAATATAACGAGATGCTTTTATTTTTTAGTTACAAAGGGTAATTTGACACTCTTGTTTTTCACAAGGGAATAAATTCAATTATAGCTGACGAATCGTCACCACTCTTTCCCACGAGATGTTTGCTCTCTTTAGTTACAAATGGTAACTTAACACTTGTTTTTTATATGGGAGTAAATTCAGTTAGAGCTGACAAGTTATCGGCTATTGTTCCCAGAATTATAAACAAAAAAAGCTTTCATTTCTGGACGGTTTTTAGTCTCTTCAGTAGCAGTTTATTTTTATTTGATGGGCATTTTATGACATTCTTTTCAGTCCGATATTTTAAAGGTAAAAAGTACCAAAACTGCTCAAATGTTCTTTAAAGACTGCGTGGCACCAAGTTAAAGAGCAATTTAATTAAATCAGACTTTCAATGTGTCAGAGAGGTTTTTTTCTGTTTCTTTCTATTTTCGGTGAAGTAGTGTTGTTGTGTTGTGTTGTGCTGTGTAAAAGGGTGAACTTACGACACGCATAAGATGCGGAAAGGTCTCTTAACTTGAGTATTTTTGAGGAAAAATTCCTCTTGGGGTTGGAAGGGCTATGTGATCAGTGAGTGAGGGAGTTATGCATGTGCACGTGTCACACCAATCACAATGTGGGTTTTATCAAAGAACGAATCAAAGAAAAAAAATACGATGGTATCTACATTAATCTGGAGACGTGTCAGATTACTGTAGTTTGTTCAGTCAAACATTTTATGGCTTACTATTTAGCTGTCTTACCATTACCGATGTGACATCGTATGTACATCATAAATTCCCAGTTTTTTTCTTGCTGTACATCACAACCAAAAAAACCTTAAAATTAACCAAATCATTACTGTAAACAGCTCCATGAATGCTCCTATCTCCGAGACTTCACACACACAAAAAATAACTCTTGCACACCTTGCATGCCTATGTTTTTACTTGTGACAACGTTCAGCACACGTCTTCTTTTCTAAACATAACATTCTTTCCTGTCTTCGTGGCTATGGAGTTGAGCGATTGCTAGTTGTGTGACACTTTGGAGGAAAGGACTATGTTTGAGGTAAGTGATTTATTTTTGGCGCTATTGGAAACCCGCTTAGACAACTATAATTGTTGAATTAGGAGCGATTTGCAGTGTTTGTAAATGAAGTTAAATCTTTAGTTCAAGCGCGAAACGTTTGTTTGAAATTCCTTTGATTTTATTCTCAAGGGTTAAGATACAGTCTATCATGATTTCAGCTTCTAAACATGTGCTTTTCGGTTTTAATTTATTCCATGTTTCATCTCTGACTAATTATGTTAATTCTTCAATGGTCGCCCAAAATTCCTTTTGTTTGTTCAAGATTCCTTTGAATGATGCTTTTCTCAAGGGAACAGTCGAGATCAAGGAGTTTAGATTTTATTGCCAACTGCCATTAGCAATTCATTTCCACTTGAAGTATTTCAATTACATTTTTTTATCTCACCTTTTGCCCTATAAATTTTTGTTTTCGCTTATTATTCGTTACTCGTCAAAGATTGCATTCACGCTGGATAAAATTATTTCTGTTCCATTTCTTTTGATAGTGTTATCTTATTTGAGACACAATGACCGGCTTTCTGTAATTTTAGCGCAAACGTTTTGGACATTAAAGTTCATTTGAAACATTGTGCGATGATGATAGAAACCGGTCTTTTTACTCGATCAACATGGCAATGACGTCATATCTTTTAATGTTAGCACAAAAGATTTCCTATTAAAGTTTGTGACATTTGACATTGTGTGGTGTTTGGTTTAATACTCTCCTTAAGAGAGGGGGACTGGGGAAGCCAACCACTGTGAGTACTTTAATTCATTCTGATTGGATACCGAAGTGAATTGTCCCATGATGCTTTGTACCACCCTATATAGGCTACACTCAGACCCAAGTCTCTCAGTCTGGCCGCTTGCCGGACAGACCTCTGTCATTTAGGACCACAGGACTATGTAAGTATTGAGTTTGAAGTTGCATGACATTTTTGGCGTGACCCTGGTGTGATTTGTGTCGCCATGGAAATCCATGAGACCGATCCCAGATCCTCTGTCAAGGCTGGTGGGCTGTTTTCCAACATGGCCGACTTTCATGGGCGCCGCCATCTTGAATTCTTAATTCGGCTCCGAATTGGCTAAAATTTGTGGTGGCCATCTTGGATTTGGAGAACAAAAGCATCCATTGTTCTCCAAACAATAGCCTATTGTCTTTCTCGGCTCCTGATTTGTTACTGGTCATATGAGACGCCATTACTACTTGTGAGAAC
>NC_138153.1:21893064-21950564 GCF_964199315.1 Orbicella franksi
TTTTAGAGGAATACCATAATCCCAATTTTCTAAACTACCGTCAAACCTTGGTTTTCTTGATAGTTTCTTCCAGAAAGATTTCCTGAAAAAACCGGTTTTTGTATACTGATTAGCTATCTTTCCAGAATAATAATCTTTGAACATTTGCTCTGTTTGAGGAAATAATGTTTCAGTTATATACATTTTGCCGATAAAAGTAAAATATAAAACTTTAAGGTAAAAGGCTGTTAAAATTGAGACTTAACGTTTTCGATCTGTTCGATCATCATCAGAGTGAAATAATAGGCATACGCTCAGTGTTCTTATAGTTCAGGTAATGCCAGTTATGTAATACCTGTTCCCATGGGGAACAAGGTGAGGTCCAGTGATTGCACTAGTTTGTTTAGTTCTGGACAGAAGCGTGCGATGTAGAACGCTTCTTTTATTCTTCTTTTTAACCATGAATGGGCAGTGGTTAAAACTTCCCACGAGAACTTGTGGTAAGGGTGTTTTCTGATGTGCTTGGCTGACTCCGACTGCTTATTAACATCTGAATGTTCATTAACACGAACCTCGAGGTTGCTTGCTGTTTCGCCAGTGTATGTTTGTCCACAAGTACACTTGCTTTTGTAGATGACATGTGACGGGTGTGTGTTTTTGTCTTTTAACTTGAAGATTGACTCCATCTTGCATGTTTGCCACATGATAAAGAAGTTGAACCACCCTTTGGTGTACGTGTTAAGTTTCTTTAATAATTTTCTACTCTCTACTTCATTTGTTCTGTAGAAAGGGAGACGGATCCCGACTTAAGGTCTTTCATCGAACCAGTGGACAGGAATTATTGTTTCGTCGCTTTTTGGGTTTTCAAAATCACGGATAACTTCATTTACCAATTTCTTGGGGTATCCTGCTTTGATGAATGATTGTTTGATGGCTTTGACTTCTGCTTGCCAATTGCTGGCTATTCGTTTTGCTCGATGTAAGGCACCTAGAATAGTGTTGCGCTTCCACCTCTCTGGGATGGCCGATTTCCAATTTCCAGTACTTAATATTTGAACGTAATATCTTACAGAAGGTGAGCTAAACATGACTTTTCTGCCATAGTCTATGTCCAAATACTGAGGAAATCAAATGCAAGAAGACATTTTCACGTTCCTTTTGATTATCTGGTCACAGCCACTTGCCTACTGTTTTCGTTTCTAGCAGGTTAGTGTTGTGATTATCAAGATTTTGAGAACGTTAGTACTCAGCGCTGATGAAAAGACCGAAAATAATTTTTATACCAGGTTTTACACTGACATTTCTTCTTTCGAAATGTTAGAAACTTAGGTGTTTCGGTGTTTTAACGGGTAGCGAATTTGCCGATTGAAAAAGTGTGCATAATTAAGAATTTTGAGCAAGCGAATTTTAGTGATTTTAAGCGGCTCGTCGTGGCCTTGAAAATTAACCTACAGAAGAATAATTGGTCTCAAAAGAATTGTAAACCCCTTAGTAATAAGTTTTTAGGCTCAAACTGGAATGTTATTGTGATGCAGATTGAACAGAGTGAAGTTTATGATAAGGTATTAGTCACTAAATTTTGCGTGTTTTTGACCAAACGTGGGACCGTAACGAATTTTTGATTTTTTGGCGGGTTTAAAAATTATTTCAAGAAAAAAAAACCCACCTCGTTTCTAGGCTTACCATAGGCTATCTCTGGGAGGAATATGAAAAATTTGATTTTTCATCATGTACCACATATTTTCGATATGGCTCGGTCCTAGTGGACATTCCCTCTTAATAGGTTTGAACCAAAAATAATAACGCAAACAGAGTATGAAAGCAAATTACCGAAGATAACCAACAGTACAGATGCAATAAATGTGAATTGTGAAGCTATCACAGATTCATTAGTTGATGGACGATCTTCTAATACAACAGCTGTAATACCAACAGACAATTTGGAAGAAAGAGTTGCCAATGCGAATTTCAACAAAGGTTTTGTTGCTCGTAAGGCGCTGTCAGGTGTATCTGCAACTGTGAATACCGAAATGCCACTGAACAGATATTCCTTTTTCGAGCGGCTTCATGATGAATTACTTCCCAGCTCAAGACTTAAGATCAATTTAACCATTGAATCCGATGGTAACTTGATTTGGCAAGCTGCAGATGCTTGTAGAGTCATAATCACAAAAATGCAGCTTATAGTTCCTCGTGTGACATTCAATTCAGAAGGACAGAAACTTTACTTGAGTAATCATCTGGATACACGAAAATGGACTTATCTCCGCGAAAATATTGAGAGAAGTAATAGTGTGAAACAAGCTTCTGGAAGTTTCAGAATATCAACAGGAATCACACGACCGAGACATGTATTTGTCTTCATAATCAACGACGCCTCAATAGAAGATCAAACAGCCAATCCATTTCTTTATAATACATTTTCTGTGAGTACAGATCCACGAACTTTTACTTCATGTCATCTGGAAGTTTTTAATGGTAACGAATTTCCTGAACTTCATTACGATCCAAGCACAGAACCAACCAGGGTGTTCAGAGATGTTCTGAAAGACATTCATGGAAACAACGATTACAACGGTGGAACACTTCTTAACAGAAGTAATTTTGGAACCATATTTCCGCTTGTTTATTTTGATCTCACGAAACAAAAAAAGGAAATCAAAGACGGCAAAACCAAATTGACATTCAAATATAAATTAAGCGGCGCTACAACCACGGATTATTCCATTTATGCTGTAACACTATACGAGCAAGATGTTGAACTGAAAAAGATTGATGGTAAAATAATACTCAGAACTTAAAATAACATTTTAATCACATATATTTCATAAAATAATTTTTATGTAATGTATATTATATATAAGTAATGACAAAATATTATCCTCATGGAGTAAATCTTTCAGATGGCCAGCGGACAAGACTGGCAAATGCTTATCAGAATAATTCAGCAATAACCATCAGACTAGCTGCAAATGAATTGACTGGTCCTGATGAAATGATGTTGACGAAGAGTCAAATAAATGAATTCAGGAAGGCAATGTCAATGGGTAAAGGATCAGACATCAAGATTTCAAAGACACAGATAAGAAAAGCTGTTCAACATGGAGGGAGTCTTTGGTCAGCTCTTTTCTCACTTCCACCCATTATTGCGAAAACTGTTGGTTTAAGCGCACTGGCTTCTGAAGGTGCTTCTCAAGTGGTCAAGAAGATAACTGGCAAAGGACAGACTGGTGGATTTTTAGTTCCCCAAAATAAAATCGATCAATTGATAAAATACAAACATCTTTTGTCAGCTGGTCAAAAACAGCAAATTGTTAGCGCCTTACAATCAGGTTCAGGTGTTGTAATAAAACCAACCAAAACACAATCAGGAGGTTTCCTCGGGACTCTTCGTGCTTCAATAGGTGCACCATTGCTACTAAAGGCATTGACAGGAAAAGGATTGCATGTTGACAGACGTCGTCCAAAAAGATCATTACCCGTTTACGTACCTCCAAAAAAGGAGGAAAACACCACCATCCACCGCCTCTTTTAGGGACATGGGACGACCCCACCGGAAAGGGTTTGCTATTAGGCAAAAACAGCCCGTTCAACTCAATACCCATACTCGGACAAATTTTATAAACGAGCCAGTATAGACTTATGATTTGTTGAACTTTGTCAAACAACTTGGAACAAAGTATTTCAGAGGTGTTTTCAGCCGTGATGATTTACCAAAAATAATAAAAAGAGAATGTGGGATAATCGGTCTTGACAGTAAAATCGATCCTGGTACTCATTGGGTCTGTTACAGAAATATTGATGATCACTGTGAATATTTCGACAGTTTTGGACTGAAGATGCCAAAAGATATTCAGAAATACATGACAACAAGTAGTAAACAAATTGTATGCTCTGGTGATAAGATTCAAGAGTGCGATAGTGTTTTACGCGGCTATTGGGTTTTGTACTATCTGTTGGAGAGACAAAGAGGAAGATCTATTTTGCAAACCATACATAGTTCAAAATTTGACATGACAGACCAAAGTGTTAATCACAGATTCATCATAAATTATTTTAAAAATATGTAATTCATATGTATATGAAGTCTTATTGTGTGAAACAAAAAAAGGTTACTGAATGTGTTCTAGGAAGTGAACATTATGCAAAAGCCAAAGATGAAAGAACCATGATGAAATGCACTTGCACTGAATGTGGAATAACCAAAACCAAATTTGTTAAACAAACTGGGGGAAGATTATTCGAAGCACATGATCTTGGAAGATACTTGGCAGAACAAGTAGCTCGTGCCAGTAAGAATTTAAACTACGTAGCCCGTCCGAATGGGCGGGCATATTGAGTTCTGTAGCAGACACTGGAGCTGAATTATTTATCAGTAAAGGTGTTCCATGGTTAGCCAAGAAAGGTGTTGAAGCTGGAAGATATTATGCTTCTGAATTTATGAGAGATCCGAAATTACAAAAGAAAGCAATTGATTATGGTTTGAAGAAAGCAAAACCTTCTGTGTATACAGTTGGATCTGATGCAATCAATCAATTATCGACCAAAGTGAGACCTGATTACAAATACAAAACTGATAGAATGGACCTTGATGCAGACACGTACAAAGGTGGTTGTAATGACCAGCCACGAGTAAATCCAAACATACACTAATTTATTGAGTAAAGAGCGAATACATCAAGTGATCATAGAGAAATGCCAATCACAACTTTCCTCCCCTCTAGAATTACACGTTATTCATCCATAAACTCCTCATGTAAATTGGAACAACTAAATCAAAAACTATTTGTCCTCCATTTCAACCACAGTTCCTGTGATAAAGTCACAATTCACACAGGTAGTCTTTCATGTATCCAGGTATGGCCCTTTTCCGCACAGGGCGTGTCCCCAGAGAACTCGTTTTAACGGGTGTCTGAGTAGGTGCTGCCGGTGGAGACTCAGGAACCTCAAGTTGGTCGCTAACACCAGGGTTGGGTGGTGTTGCATCACATTCAGGCAAGACCACTTTTGTCACGCTGAGTGTCACACTTGTAACTGGCTCCTCCGCCACATCATTCTCACGGTTTCGAACATGGTCGTGGTGTCGACGGATGATTGTCCCGTTGCTCAGCTGAACTCGAGCTGACACTGGACAAGTTTTCTTCACGACAGTCCCTGGCGTCCAGGCCTTCTTGTTCCGGAAATCCTTAGCATAAACAGCCTGGCCCTCCAGAATCTCCCTCTTCTTAGCATGTTAATCATGTGCTGCCTTCTGCTGGGACAGTTTATTCCTAACGCGATTTGCTACGCTTGGAACAAGCTGATTCAGCTGTGTGTGCAATCTCCGTTTCATGAGTAATTCTGCTGGTGGAACTCCGGTCGTACTGTGAGGGGTGGTGCGGTAAATAAGGAGGAATCGTGATAACTTTGTTTGGACAGTTCCATTCTCCATCTTCTCATAGCCTTCTTTAGAGATTCGCACAGCCCTCTCTACCAAGCCATTTGAGGCAGGATGATAAGGTGCCACTTTGATGTGCTTGATTCCATTCTTTTTCATGAACGCCTGGAATTCTGAGCAGGTAAAATTGCTGTCATTGTCGCTAACGAGTGTTGCTGGTAGGCCATGTGTAGCAAACATTTTTCTCAGCATTTCAATTGTGGCAGTCGACGTGATAGACTTCGTGCAATGCACTTTCAACCACTTCGAGTACGCATCCATGACTACAAGGAACATTTCTCCTTTGTAAGGCCCTGCATAGTCAATGTGAATTCTTGACCAAGGGAGTCCCGGCCACTCCCAGAGGTGTAATGGTGCTTCTGCGGGTATACTCTGGTTTGACTGACATTTGTCGCAGCCCTTCACTTTCTTCACAATCTCCTGATCCATGCCTGGCCACCATGCGTATCTACGTGCCAACGCTTTCATGCGAGATTCATCCGGGTGGGCCTGATGCAGCTCAGTGAGTATTTTTGATCTTCCTTGTGCGGGTACAACCACTCTGGCACCCCAAAGTACATCTTCTACGCTTAATTCACTTCGCTTGGTGAAGTAAGGGTTTAGCTCTGCAGAGTTGTTTTTGGTTGGCCATCCTTCTAAGATGAAGCGTAGCACCTGTGAGAGGACTGGATCCCTCTTGGTCCACTCTTTGATGTGGCCACTATGTACAGATGTGCCTTTCAAATGTTCCATTAATGATCCTCTTTCGAGGCCTGGTCTGAGCTTCCACTAACGATACTACATTAAGGAAATAACACACTGGCTGTGGGTAAAATTTGGGTGGCAGGGAAGGACGACTGGGGAGTAGGGGCCCAGGAAAGGGGCCCTCCTGGGGGAGTACAGATCGGGTGATACCGGGGGTAGCCACCCTGGAATAAAAGTTCCAGACCTGCCTCCAGGGGTGAGGCCCATATCCCGCAGTCCCGGGCGACTGAGGGAACCAGGAGGGGGAGCCCCTCCTGGGGGGAGTACAGATCAGGTGGTACCAGGTTAGCCACCTTGGAATAGGTAATTTCTCCGGACATGTCTTCAGTGGGCTAGAGCCTTACTGTTGTGTAAAGTGCAGCTGATGGGTGCACTTCCCTGCCACCGTCCTTTAATAACAAACAAAAGAAAGTCACCAAGTACAGTCTCTGTTCATTGCACCCTGAATGATAAGGTCTAAGGCTTGCTAAGAGACAGATAACCCTAGCCTATAGCCATTAATGGTATAATTATTATTATTATTTTATAATAAGCAAATGATATCATAAGTATATACGGATAAATGTTTTCTAAAAGTAGCGGAATAGTAATGTTCAGTGTCTATACACGACATCCTGAATTGTAGTGTCAAAGCTTGCCCCCATTTTTTTTTTTGGGAAAGACAGATTATTAGCCTTATTCATGGTGAACATTTCTATAGATCTAAATGATTTTGTTTATTCGCTTGAAGATGGTCCTAAAGCGTAGTATCAGGGGTTCAGATGTGTATAGCAAGGGTCCCAGTCATGGGAGGGTGGGAGGGTAAAAGAAAAATCAGTGGCGAAGGATCGGCACAAACGAGAAGACTGAATACAACGAGGAGCGTGTGCTTGACTAGAGGTCAGGGGCATTAGGTGGACACGTGAGAGACATGACTGGAACCATTGATACACTGTCTTTTACAGATGTAGATAACAGTGGCTTTACTTAGGAAATGAAAGGTTTGTTGTGATATCCAAAGGGGATGATTGTTTTCAACTGGGAATCCCTGATGGACTTTGATATCAGGAATTGGTGGCATGTTACCTATGTTACTGGGATTTACTTATGAGCGTGACACGAGGTTCATAGTGTTACATGTCTCTGAAATGAAGTGTTACAATGCAGAATGTATGTGCCTGTCTTTGAGATATTGTCTCTCAGGTCTCATTAACGTCAGTTTATGGATGCCATAAACTTAAACTTAACAAGTTTGTTTCATCAGGAACTGGGACTGACTTGGGCATCTCAGGCAAGGGTAGCCTACTTGAGCCATCTACATTACCATTGGTCTGACTAGCCTTGTACGATATCTTGTACTCGTAAGCAGACAAGGTCAGTGCCCATAGCTGGATTCGCGGTGCAGCAAGCGCTGGAATCCCTCTCTTCTCATTCAACAAACCCTCCAAAGGTTTATGAATGAGTGTCCATAAAGAAGCTGATGGAACTTCTTAATTCCGAAGATTACAGCTAGCGCCTCCTTCTCTAAGGTCGAGTAATTTCTTTCAGCTTCGTTTAGAGATCTGGACATGTATCCTACTGGACGTTCAGTTCCTCCTTCCATTTTGTGGGATAAGACCGCTCCCACACAATAATCGGAAGCATCAGTGGCAAGGATAAGTTCCTTGACTGGGTCAAAATGTAGTAGTAGCTCAGCTGACTGCAACAGTCCCTTAGATTTTGCAAAGGCCTCCTGTTGTTTCTTTCGCCACTGCCATGTTGATCCTTTCCTCAAGAGCTGGTGTAAAGGCTCCAGGATGGTTGCTACATCAGGTAAGAATCCATGGTAATAGTTGAGCATGCCCAGGAAAGCTTGAAACTGACGACATCCTTTGGCTCCGGTGCATTCTTCATTGCATCAACTTTCGCCACCACAGGTTGAATGCCATCGCCACTGATTACGTACCCACAGTACGAGACTTCAGGTTGCATGAACAGACATTTTGCCAAACGTAGCTTTAATCCTGCTGTGAAAAGCCGACTAAGCACTGCTTCTAGGTTGGCTAGATGATCTGGGTCATCCTTGCCGTTGACTAAGATGTCATCAACTCGCACGACAACATGGGGGATGCCTTGCAATAAATTCCCCATTGTACGTTGGAAAATTCCAGGTGCTGACGAAACCCCAAAGGGCAGTCTATTTATATTGAAAGAGTCCCTTGTGAGTATTGATTGTAGTGAATTTCTTCGATTCCTCATCCAATAATAACTGTTGGTATGCCTGTAACATATCCAGCTTGGTTAATTTATTTCCTCCACCTATTGTGGCAAGCAAGTCCTCAGTCTTGGGGATTGGATAAGTATCCAACTTTGGGACTTGGTTAACAGTACACTTATAGTCGCCACAAGTACGCACTGATCCGTCTTGTTTCACCACTGGAACTATAAGTGCTTCCCACCCTGTGAACATCACCAGAGATATTATGCCTTCGCTCTGCAATTGATCCAGTTTTTTTCGACTTTCGCTTTAAGTGTACGCGGTACAGGACGAGCATTCATGAAGTTGGGTGGAATACTTGGGTCAACATAGATTGTGGCTTCTGTGCCCTTCAGTGTAGCCAGTCCTTCGCCAAAAACGTCCTTGTGTGCATCTAGGATCTTCTGCAGCTGAGGGATGCCCTCCTGGATGTTGAAAATACTGTTCCAGTTAAGCTTAATCACTTGAAGCCAGTCCCTTCCAAGTAAATTGGGTCCAGGATTCTTCACCACCATGGCTGGTAAATTATGATTTTGATTCTGGTGCTTGACAGGAATCAGTACTTCACCCGACACTGGTATATTCTTTCCTGTGTATGTGCTTAATACGGCCTTGGAACTCTTCAATTCCAATTTGTCACGTAGCTTGTTTTACGTTTCTGCATTCAACACGGTTCTGGTCGCACCAGTGTCTATCTCCAAGTTGTGTGGTTCACCACAAAGTTCCACAGTCTCTTCGAATGCCTTGGGTTTGCGTTGTCCGCGAATGTGGTACATTGTCGCTGCATAAACACCTTCTTCCCCGGAACCTTCGTCCACTAAATGTAGGCTGCTTCTTCTTCCCTGGCTTGCTGTCTCGTGAACCGGTATGTTTACCTTCCCGCGTTCCGGAATCGGTTCCTTTGCCCGTCTTTTTCTTTTGCCTTTTCTCGCCACGACACACTTTGGCTAAGTGCCCTCGTCGTCCGCATTTAAAACACTGAGCATCTCTGAATCGACAGGCTGAAGCTTCATGTTTCTCCCCACAATGGTAACACTCTGAATCTGGACGACAATCTTCAATTCCGTTCTTGTCTCGAGCGTCGACCTGATTAACGCTGCCGAGGGTCACGTCGGACTGAATATCAACCACGTACTTCGCTGCCAACTCCTCTCCCGAAGCAATCTCCTCGGCCTTCTTGAGTGTCAACTCTCGTTCCGCTAGTAATCGCCGCTGGATTCTCTTATTATTTATACCACAGACCAAACGATCTCGTAGCATTTCTGGTAACGTCTCGCCAAAATTACAATGTTCGGTTAGCTTACGCAATTCCGCCACGTATGCCGCAACTCCTTCGTCTTCGTTTCGATTTCGGCTATGAAATTTATAACGCTCCACTATCTCACTTGGCTTCGGTGAAAAGTGCTTCTCAAGTGTGGCGACAATCTTCTTAAAAGTTGTCTCCGCTGGCTTCGCTGCTTGAAGTAAATCCCTCGCAAGTGCGTGCGTTTTACTCCCGCAAACACTGAGTAGAATTGCTCGGCGTTTCGCCACATCTTCCACCTCATTCGCTCCACATACTGGGTCCATGATTCTTCTGATTCTTTGAATTCGCCTATTTTTCGGTAGGTCGCCATTCCTGTACGAATCTAGAATTAAATGTCTCGTCGCCAAATGTGATGACCAGCCACGAGTGAATCCAAACATACACTAATTTATTGAGTAAAGAGCGAATACATCACGTGATCATAGAGAAATGCCAATCACAACAGTGGTGCTTTTGATATTCATAAAATGACTGGTAAAATTCCCAGACCAAAGGGTGGTTGGACACCTGGAAAGTACAAATATATCGGCCCATACAATCCACTGGACAAACAGCATATGACAAAAACACTGGTGAGGTAGTTGAATGGTATGTACAACCATACAACGAAGTTGATGAAATTGCCGCTTATCATGACATTTGTTATGATATAGGAAAAAACAAAGGTGATTGTGACCGACAAATGGTTCAGTCATTGGATGAAATCCCTTATGGTGAAAAGCCAAAGTGAGGTGAAACAGCACGATTTTTAATCAACAATAAACAAAAACTTGGTCTGGGAAACGGAAAAGGCCGTCGATTTGGCAAGAAAAATTAGCGGATGAATTACATAAACCAATAAAACGTAACTTCACTCGACGACGTGTAATTGTAAATCATATTGATGAGATATGGTGAGCTGATTTAGTTGAAATGCAACACTTTGGTAAATGGAATAAAGGCTATAGATATCTACCCATGGTTTTGGACACATTCAGTAAATATGGTTGGATTGTCCAGTTGAAGGATAAAAAAGGTGAAACTGTAAGTGAAGCGTTCAAAACCATCTTCGAGGAAGGTAGAAGACCACAATAGTTATGGGTTGATAAGGGTAAAGAATTCTATAACAAATACCTAAAGGACTTTATTAGAAAAAATGGTATACAGATGTGTTCCTCTGAGAATGAAGAAAAATCATCTGTTTGTGAAAAATGGAACAGAACAATAAAAACCAAAATGTGGAAGCAGTTTACTGTTCAAGGTAATACACAGTATTTAGACATACTACCCGAAGTATTAAAACAGTACAACATTACCAAACATGGTTCAATAACTAGTGAGACAATCTCAGATAGTGCAGAGCGCAATTGATAGCTCTGATACAGTAGTCCCATAAGTACTCACCCCTGCTCGGTTCACTTCCGGTTTGTGTCTACCTTGGTAGTCTGCTACGGCTTTTCCCCTTTGCAGTGTGTATGTTTCAAGGTTGTATTTTCATTCAAGGTCCAAACATTACGCACAAATTAATTACTACTGTTGCTTTAAGTTGATTTTCGTTCATTTTAAATTCAACAATACGCTGAAGCAGCAAACGTGACAATTTAGCTCTTCACGCCAACTTTGTAACTTGATACTTGTGTTTTCCTCGCAAAGCCATGTAATATGAAATCCCTGTTTTCTCCAAAACATACGGAAGATGTCCTTGTTTTTTGGAGATAAATGCAAGAAAGTTAAATATCTGATGTAGTGATGAAGAAACGGAACAGAGACGATGTTTTACTAAAAATGCAAATTTTTACCGATGAACAAGAACTAATTTAATTATCAGATAGTCACGAAATACCACTTTCTTTTTCTGTTGCCACCTTTGTTGTTAACAATAAAACAATTCAAAATTAACACACAACGATATTGATGGCTGAGAAGCTTTTCAACGAAAAGTATTGAAGATAAACAGCGCTACTTGGCCGATATGAATGAGTCTCCTCAAAGACTGATTAAATTAATTTGAACTTTCATTAGGTGCCACGGCGTCTGCAGCAATATTTGAGCATTTTCCTGGTTTCTTTTGTTACAAATTTACAATTTGCGGAGTATTAAAGCCACTAACTTGAGAACTTTTTGGTCTCTCTTACAGACACAATTAAGGCAAGAAATAAACAAGTCGCTAAGAAGAAGCAATATATTTGAATCCTGACAAGCACACTATTGTAGATTGAAAACAGCAGATGATATTTGTTGAACCGACCTGTTTGTAATTCTAAAAGCTACGCAGCCACAGTAACGTTTCACTTTTGCAATAAAAAGGGACAATTGGCGCTACCTGAAAAATAACTGCCGTCCTTGGTCACATGACACGATATATAAAATACTGCGTGTAAAGATAGTGTATAACACTAACAATGCTAGAACGCATGCGTCTTACATGTTGAGCTCTACCATAAGGAAAACCACTCAACATTTGTGCGTGATTCCGTATGCAATGTATCCTTCACCTAATATAGAAGCCACGAACCCTAACTAATCTACGCATGCGTTTAGGGCAAATTAGTTTTGTTCTAAGGAGAATGGTACCACAAGGAGAGCAAGGGGTTACCTGAAACAAATATATAGCTTTGCAATGTTCAAAGTTAAGCGACGGCGATGGAATGTGTTTTACGTAGAGTACACATGTACCTTTCCCACCCTACTCCCACTACTTTCTTGCCTCTAGACTAATCATGAATTAATTGAAATTAATTAATTAAACAAACATTAAAGTTTACACCTTAGCGCCATAGGGCCATAGTGCCATAGCGCCATAGCGCCATAGCGCCTTAGTTCCTTAGCGGCAGGCAACCCCCATAACCATCCCAATAGTGCACTCTGCACTAAAAATGACACCCACAGAAGCTGGTAAAAAGAAGAACGAAGGAATAGTATATTTCAATCTCTATACTGATAGGGAAACATCATCATCAAAACCAAAGTTCAAAGTAGGAGATAAAGTCAGAATAGGCAAGTACAAGAGAATATCAAAATATCTGCGGTACGTAGTTTACCAGATATTTGTTTTCTGCACGTTCTGTATTTGGTATTCTTATTGTGTTATACAATTAGGTGTTTCAGTTACGCAATACGCGTTAATTGCGTGTCGTATATATAGCTGTTGTCAGTTAGTGATCTTCCTTCGGGTCTGCTAACGCCACACGCTACTCCACTGTCCTTTTATTTTTATGTTATGGATTTTATTTTCATGCTGTTGTGTGTCTCCCCTTTTTTCAGTGTGGAGATTTCGGTCATTTGAGCTTGACATGCACGAAACCTGCCAACACTTCAAAGAGTAACGCTCGTCGTGATTGACTAGATGGCGGTTCGTTGGCCACTGATGATGCTGATGCCCAGCAAGTTGAGTGCGATTTTTAGTGCAGAGTGCACTATTGGGATGGTTATGGGGGTTGCCTGCCGCTAAGGAACTAAGGCGCTATGGCGCTATGGCGCTATGGCCCTAAGGCGCTAAGGTGTAAACTTTAATGTTTGTTTAATTAATTAATTTCAATTAATTAATTAGTCTAGAGGCAAGGAAGTAATGGGAGTAGGGTGGGAAAGGTACATGTGTACTCTACGTAAAACACATTCCATCGCCGTCGCTTAACTTTGAACATCGAAAAGCTATATATTTGTTTCAGGTAACCCCTTGCTCTCCTTGTGGTACCATTCTCCTTAGAACAAAACTAATTTGCCCTAAACGCATGCGTAGATTAGTTAGGGTTCGTGGCTTCTATATTAGGTGAAGGATACATTGCATACGGAATCACGCACAAATGTTGAGTGGTTTTCCTTATGGTAGAGCTCAACATGTAAGACGCATGCGTTCTAGCATTGTTAGTGTTATACACTATCTTTACACGCAGTATTTTATATATCGTGTCATGTGACCAAGGACGGCAGTTATTTTTCAGGTAGCGCCAATTGTCCCTTTTTACTGCAAAAGTGAAACGTTACTGTGGCTGCGTAGGTTTTAGAATTACAAACAGGTCGGTTCAACAAATATCATCTGCTGTTTTCAATCTACAATAGTGTGCTTGTCAGGATTCAAATATATTGCTTCTTCTTAGCGACTTGTTTATTTCTTGCCTTAATTGTGTCTGTAAGAGAGACCAAAAAGTTCTCAAGTTAGTGGCTTTAATACTCCGCAAATTGTAAATTTGTAACAAAAGAAACCAGGAAAATGCTCAAATATTGCTGCAGACGCCGTGGCACCTAATGAAAGTTCAAATTAATTTAATCAGTCTTTGAGGAGACTCATTCATATCGGCCAAGTAGCGCTGTTTATCTTCAATACTTTTCGTTGAAAAGCTTCTCAGCCATCAATATCGTTGTGTGTTAATTTTGAATTGTTTTATTGTTAACAACAAAGGTGGCAACAGAAAAAGAAAGTGGTATTTCGTGACTATCTGATAATTAAATTAGTTCTTGTTCATCGGTAAAAATTTGCATTTTTAGTAAAACATCGTCTCTGTTCCGTTTCTTCATCACTACATCAGATATTTAACTTTCTTTCATTTATCTCCAAAAAACAAGGACATCTTCCGTATGTTTTGGAGAAAACAGGGATTTCATATTACATGGCTTTGCGAGGAAAACAAAAGTATCAAGTTACAAAGTTGGCGTGAAGAGCTAAATTGTCACGTTTGCTGCTTCAGCGTGTTGTTGAATTTAAAATGAACGAAAATCAACTTAAAGCACCAGTAGTAATTAATTTGTACGTAATGTTTGGACCTTGAATGAAAATGCAACCTTGAAACATACACACTGCAAAGGGGAAAAGCCGTAGCAGACTACCAAGGTAGACACAAACCGGAAGTGAACCGAGCAGGGGTGAGTACTTATGGGACTACTGTATCAGAGCTATCAATTGCGCTCTGCACTATCTGAGATTGTCTCACTAGTTTACATTTATTGTCTTCCTTTAGCGACGAATTTAGTGTTAAAGGCGGTAGGAATGGCGTCAAAGATCGCTTGAAGTCCTCGCTTAACTTCTGGGTTGAAACATTAGATGCTTCAGATTTTGTCCTTGACATGATTAGGCGTGGTTACAGGTTACCATTTGCCCAGTATCCCTCGCAGTGCTTTCTAAAGAACAACACATCTGCGCTTCAGCATCCAGAATTTGTGGCCGAAGCAATTACCGAGCTTCTTAGTAATAGTTGTATTGTTGAGCATGTCGTTCCTCCGTTCTGTGTGAATCCTTTAACAGTCGCGGAAGGAGAGAAGTTGCGTCTTGTTATTGATCTTAGGCACGTTAACAATTGTTTAGTTAAACCCAGATTCAAATATGAAGACTTGCTCTCGCTATCCCAAGTTCTGGATGAAGGGCACTGGTTTTGCAAATGGGACCTTAAGTCCGGCTACCATCATGTTGATATTTGTCTTGATCACCAAAAGTATCTCGGTTTTGCTTGGCCTTTTTCCGGCGTTGTTAGATATTTTACCTTTGCAGTTCTTCCTTTCGGCCTCAGTAGTGCCTGCTTTTGTTTCACCAAGTTGATGCGCCCGTTAGTTAGACGCTGGCGTTCTATGGGGCACACCAGTTTCATTTATCTAGAGGACGGTCTCGGTAGTCAACCAGATAAGTGTTCCGCCTCGGCAGCAAGCTTAATTCATCGCAAAGAGCTTTCTTCGTCTGGTCTTCTTTGTAATGAGGAAAAGTCGCGCCGGACCCCAATGCAGATTGGCGAGTGGCTCGGTTTCGTGATCGATTCTATTTCATTGTCATTCCGAATTCCAGAGAAGAAAGTCTCCAAACTTAAGGGCTTGTTGGATTCTGCGATTCAGGCGGGGTACTCTTCATTCTGTCAGTTAGCGAGAATCGCTGGTACTATCATTTCAGTTGCTTTGGCAGTCGGTCCGATTTCTCGTCTTTTGACCAGGCAGATGTACTTCGCCATTGAAACCAGGTCAGCATGGGACAACACCATTCATTTTTCTCCCAGTCTTCTAATCGAGCTCAAATTTTGGTACTGCAACATCGATTGCTTCAACGGTTATTCTATAAGGCCACCATTAGCGACCCATACCGTTGTGTTTTCTGATGCAAGTGATGTAGCTTTGGGAGGTTTTTCAGCTTCTCTAGACGGCACCGTTGTCAGCGGCATGTGGGAACCCGAGGATATCGGCCAAAGTTCCACGTTCCGCGAACTGAAAGCTATTTATTTCGTGTTGCTTTCCTACGTTGCTCAATTGAAACACAAGAGAGTTTAAATCTTTACTGATAATCAGGGCGCCGCCAGAATTGTTGCTATCGGAAGCTCGAAAACTAATCTCCAGGCTCTGGCTATGGACATTTTTAATCTCTGTCTTATTAACAGCATCGTTCTGGAAGCGCAATGGATCCCAAGGTCGCTTAATGAAAGGGCAGATCTTCTCAACAGATTTGTTGACAAAGATGACTGGTCCGTCAATCCTTCTGTATTTCGAGTGATTGACACCAAATGGGGTCCTCACACAATCGATCGGTTTGCGTCGCATTATAACGCCCAGGTTCCAAGGTTCGATTCTAAATTTGCCTCCTCCGGCTGCAGCGGCGTTGACGCCTTGGCCCAGGATTGGCGAGACGAGGACAATTGGGTCTGTCCTCCGTGAGTGCCATCGTGCCTTATGTTAGAGTTCTCTCGTTGTGCTCTGGTTACGACACTTTGATCGTCCCACAGTGGCCTTCGGCCTATTTTTGGCCCTTTTTGCATGACAGCTCTTCCCAGTTCAAGTCTTTTGTTAAGGGAGTGTTTGAGCTTCCTTGTATAGAAGACCTCTTGTTGGAAGGTCCCGGCCAGAGGCAAATTTACAAGGCGCGTCCCTCGGTCTTCAGTGGTTGCCCGAGATTCAGAATGTTAGCCTTACGGGTAGATTTTAGGTGAGCTTTCGTCATCCTTGTTTACCATGCACGTCTCTTTTCTTTCAGCTCTACTCCTCAGCTTGTCATTGCTAATCTTTTAGTTTGGCCTCGTTGCGGACGTTTTGCCTGATTTGGCAGTGTCATTTTGGTCAGTAGTTTGACCTCCGTTTGTTTTGCACCTTTTGCCTGATTTGGCATCGTCGTTTTGACTGTACGTGTGTTGGACTAAATTGTTTTTATGCTGCGTTTGCTATTTTATTGTGTTTTGCCTGATTTGGCAGTATCTCTTGGGCCGTTTTGATGGTTTTTATGGCATCTCATTTTCTGTTTGTATTGTGTATCTCCTTTTTTATGTTATTCTACCTTTGTTTTTTGCTTACTCTTATTTTATTTTATTTTATTTCATGTAGACGTTCTTCAATCGAGGATTTGGCGTGATGCAAATTCTCTGGTCGATCCATCTTTGCGTAGGCTTGTTCCAAACCTTCTCCATTTGCAGTTGGAGTCCAGAGCTCCTTCCACCGTGCAGAAATACAGATCTGGCTGGCTGAAGTGGTGTCAATGGGCAGCTTCTAAGATTGGCGTTGAAGTTATTCCAGCAAAGCCTCTGCATGTCGCGCTCTTTATTAGCGAGCTTACTGTAATTTCAGTTAACAATAATACGGGGATATCTTCTATAGAATCAGTTCTTTACGGCATTAAGTGGAGTCATAGTCTGGCCGGGATAGTAGAATGTCCTACTAGTCACACCCTTGTCAAGTCATCCTTAGAGGGCGCTAGAAGGAAACTTGCACGTCCCGTTCAGCCCAAAGAACCTTTATCCGTCGACACAGTTTGTAGGATCGCTGATCATTATATTTCTAGTAGTTCTCTCGCTGTTATTCGTTTTCTTTTCATTCTCTTAGTTGGCTTCGTTGGGTTTTACCGTATGGACGAAATTCGTAATTTGTCTGTTAAAGATGTCTCTATTTGCAGTGAATACAAGTCAGTTTTCATTCCAAAACGCAAGAATGATCAGTATAGGGAGGGGCATACATCCCTCTTAGCAAGGTCTCATAAGGCTACTTGCCCGGTTTCTATTACCGAGAGGTTACTCAAGCTTCTTCCTTCATCTTGTGAGTGATTTTCCCCCCTCGTTAGACGAATTGTTAAATCTAAGGAGTATTTTCATGCTACTAAAGGCGTTTCATACACGACGCTTAGAGAGGAATTTAGGAAATACGTTAAACCATTTGTAGATGACATTGCTAGTTACGGCACTCATAGTATCAAGTCTGGCGCCGCTTCAAATCCTGCGTGTAGGAGTATTTCTGCTGATCTGCTGGACATGCACGCCGGCTGGAAATGTACCATTTCAAAGAACAGATACATTAAGCACACTGTTAATGATCGCTTAAAAGTTGCTCGATCTGTTGCTCTTTAGTTTCGGATTTCATTTGTTAACGATAAATTATTTAATCAGTAGTCTCGGCGGGGGACTAAAGTCGTGCCTGGCCCGCCCCAGATTTCCTATCCGTTTTTCCCACAGGGTTTTTTAGGGTAGGTTTTTTCTGGCCCCCCTGGCACGGCTTTCTCTAGTTTACATTTTCAATTTCTCTTTTTGTAGACGTTGTTAGTATCTGCTTTAATAAAGTGGCGTTATGGCGTCACTCAGGCCATAATCCAATATTCTCCATGAATTGCTGTTTTGCTGTATGTCGTTCTATAGATTAGGTTAGTGCAGAAAAGTATTTGACATACCCATAATGATTCACCCTTCCAGTCATTGGTATTTGTCTTTTGACATGAATGATATTACCATCTTCTGGTGCTGCATATAAATCATAAATTGGATGAGCCTTATAATTTTTATTTTCAACTTTAATCGTTGTCATTACAATATTAAAAAAGTCACGTGTTTAAGTCATTATTGAAAAATGTATTTTCAAGCCACTCAGCGTGACTGAATCAAATATATAAATATATATTGCATAGAGTGGAAAACAAAAAAGTAGGACAATCGTCAGAAGAAAAAAAGCAAATACTGATTGATATTGTAATTTTTGTAGTAATGGTCATAATTATAAAATGACTGGAAAACACAATCATTTGAGACCAAAGAAACATTAAAGAAACGTCGACATCACAAACGATTTTCTGAAACGAAAAAATGAAATCGTTGATGATGATTTTTTGAAACCAAAAGGCTACCATCGAGTGCACTACATTCTCAGAAGGGACTTTCCCAGGAATGAGTAATGCGTTTATTATTTTCGTACTCGTACGAATCAATATCCGCGGGACTTCCCCTCGGAAATGAGTCATCTAATTTCTATTGTTATCAAGTGGTATACCGTATCAAAATTTTACCCATAAATTTACCAACTGATAATTTTTATGATAAAACGGCTGTGTTCGATAAAATATCTGATAATCGCCATACTGATCGACCTTACAAAACTCCTTTATATTTTATAATGTCCATATGCATAACTTGTTATTCCATTATCAGGGATGAATCTTTTGTCATCGAAACATGACAATGACACTTTATTGAGCTCATAACTTCCCAACTGATGTCCTTCGCTTCTGATGGTCTTCATTTTGTGATACATTTGCTTGTTATTGAACAGTGTGTTTTTGTAGTCTTTATGTTGAATATCCTTTTTTATAACAATCTTCTTGATTCCTTTTGCAGTCTTACTATTTTGGTTGTTGTCTTTGATATATGAATACTTCTTCGATCGCAAGCCGATGAATTCTGTGATGATCTCGCCAGCCGCTTCGTCTTTGAACTTACCAATGACCTTCTTGTTTGTCTTATCAAAAAACGGACTATTCTTTTTGTAATCGCTGTAGTCGAATTTGTCTTTGTCAGCCCAAAAGTCGTTGTACACGTCTTCTGTTTCTATTTCATATGTTAAGCTGTCTGTCTGTGAGTAATAATTTAGCTTTTTCACCGTATTTTTGCTTGATGTAATTGTAATGAAAATCATACATTAACGTCTTGCTGAGATCAAGAATACACCCAGGTGTATAAATGGGTACCGGCGAACTTAATGCTGGGGGTAACCCTGCGATGGACTAGCATCCCATCCAGGGGGAAGTAGAAATACTCCTATTCGCTTCATGCTACAGAAACCGGGATAAGCTCCGGCCTGATGGGCCACTTGGCTCGCATGCAGACTTTACCTTTACCTTTTTACAAGTCAGACATCTACTCTTTTACGAGTATTTTCCATTGTTTTTCCAAATACTGAATTATTCATCAATTTCAAGAAATCTTTTTCAAATTTTTCGCTTGAGTTCTTTTTTTGTGTATTGAGGTCAATGTATTCTTTCAACTAAGGAGATTGATTAAATTCTAATACTCAGTGTACTTTTTTCAGTTTTCAAACTAAATCGAGATACGAATTTCGATAGTGGAGAACATATTTATTTTTGTTGCTCAAGGTTGGATTCAGTTTTTTTACTTGTCCGATTGACATATTGTATTTGTTCTTGATTTTTTGACAGTACTCTGACAGCGTATTTTCAGTTACATTTACTTGCTCAGGCCCAAGAGCATAATCGTTGTGAAGATCGTGTAGCTATTTTGGGTATTCCAGATCAACTTCCAAAATTAGTCATTTTTTACTGTCTTCTTCATTCTTTGATATATCAGGTTTTTCGATTTTCTTCCATCTGAAATCACCAGTTGGTAGATACTGACTCATCGCCCAACCGTACAGATTGTTTGCGTCGAGATACATGATGTGTTTCGAAGGAGCATTTTTGTCGTGATCTTTCATATATTTGTTGTTAGCTTTTCCACATCTATTTGCGATATATGAAGTACCACTACGTACACCTTTCTGAATGATTTGAAACATATCAATGTCATGCATAAGTTCTAGTTTAATGTCAGTCATTTTCAGCATAGCATCCCAAGAGAATCTAGGGCTTGTGAAGTAGTGACATGGATCTCATTTATAGTATTGCAAAGAAGTCTTTCTGAAATTCTTAAAACAGATCTGTTAACAGTAGGATGTCAGATATCAAATACAGATCGTGATATTCACCCATATTTTGTAGTTTAAATTTCTTCCAAATATTTTTAGCGTGTTCATAGTATTCATCTGTTATATGTCCATCATTCAAAATGCTATAAAATTCTTCTTTTGTCGGCAGTTCTGTTTTATCAAATTTTTCGAAACTATCCATATGGTCATATGGATACACGCCTTTTTGCGACATCAAATTTCATTTTTTTACCTCTGAATCTTTCTGATGTATATTTCAATGATTCTTCTGGAAGGTTGCTGACTAGTTTATCAAGACTTGAGCTCATAAATTGGAAACTGTCAATAAACGTTAGACTATTACAAAGCGTGAAAGCCATATACTTTTCCATATTATTAGGTATTGCATTTATGTTCATCTATTGCTCTTCTCCTTTCTTATTTTTGTATTTGTGTGATTTTTAGCTATTTGACCAATCTGCTGCACAATAAAATGGCTGTCGTAACCTCTCAGATTGGGGAATATTACTGGAATCTTATCAGTTAGTTGGAAATTAAGACTACAATCTTAATGAGCTGAGCCTCTGTATGCAATGTGGCAATGGTCTCTTACTCTGATGTCTTTATCAATGTATTTTTTACCACAAATGTGACACTTCTTAGCTTTCTTGAAGTTTTCTTCATCCTCATCTGTCATTTTCAACGGCTCGTTGAAGTTATTTTTTTCTGATCTGTCTGCAATAAGTTACTTCATATAACATCTTCTCCATGAATTTATACACAGCATTTTCACCTCTGTATGCCTGCACTGGTTTAGTGGATTTGTCACCGTAACAACAAACGACTTTGTATCCGTAAGTCTGTGATTTTGGTATGATTCTGTGTACGATTGTTGGTCGCTTGGTTTACAACCTTGTACTTTTTCTCCTATAGCCTCAAAATCAGCGTATATCACAAATGGCACAGGTAACTGTTTGTGGTGGTTTTGAAACATGATTTTTTCACTTTCCCGGGCATTTTGAAAGCTTGTTCACCATTGATAACCATACATTCAGTCTTGCGTTTTTTGAGAATACTTTCTTAACTGAACCATTCTAGGCAATACATACAGAAATGTTTTCTATGCTCATGTTTTGTTTGATTATACATGAATTTATTGAAATCTTTGATTAGAACGTAATGTTTGTCAGGTTTTCATCTTCTGTTATTAGTAATAGGTTCATCACACTATCAAACTTTTCTTTTGAAACATAAATAGGGAATGGTTGTTTTGCTTCATATCCAAATACGTTTATTTTAATGCTATTTTGCTTTTCTATTTTATTGTACTGTTTAACATCGACTGGAAATTCAATTCCTGAATAATCTAATTGTTTGATAAATGTTTTATCAACTTTTTCGATTCGCTGTGGATATTTGTCTTGTGGGTTCAAATATCTGATATGACACCACCTGAAACATTAATTATCTTCGTTTTTCATATTTACTAAACCTTTGGCTGAATGTCTTAATTCTTTTGGAAGTTGTATATATGATGAACCTTTCATCGGCTTGTATTTGACTATATTCAAATAATGTTTGTCAACTGATTCTATTATCCATCCTGATCCTTCTGATAACCATTGTGCAGTCTTTCTGACAATCTGTTCTGTTGCTGATTTCAATAATTCTTCAATTTCAATATCATTTGTAATTGTTGAAGTTTTACTGCTGAAATAAGCTGTTTTGTATATTGTATCTTTACCTTTTGGTTTTTTGAAAGTTAATGTTGCAGTTCCTAGGGAGTAATACTTTAAATACCCCGACAAACACAAGCAATAAACACGCGTTCTATGGCGTAAAGGGGGGAACACCGCTCCGCAATCGACGTGACAGATGAACTTCCATTGCGTGACCAAATGCCAAACTTATCTCCCCGGCGAGGCCAAAAGCTTGCGCGTCCTAGAAGCGTAACTCTGAACGGCACTACGAGCTGACCTCCGGTCAGCATCGTGCTAGAGTGTAGACAGTTCTCAAGCCTTACTTATCTCCCCAGCACTACGAGCCGACTCCGCCGGCACGTGCTGGATAGGAAAAGAAGAGGCATAAAAGAGCGTTCAATAGCGCCACTATATTAGCGAAAACGAAGCTCGGGGAAGTCGCTGCAAGACTTAACCGACAGCGTGTTACGAGAGGTGAACCCCAGTTTATTATTTATTTTAATGAACAACAACAATAAACCTCCAAAGGGAGGCAAGGGTGGGAGTTACAATTTCGAGGGCTAACTAAAAGTTACAGTGGTGATATAACGAGCGAATGATGCTAAAGTCCAAGCTAAGGCTCTTTTATAGGTAGACTGATGTCTGGGTTTAAACCAATATAAAATCGTGTACCATGAAAAGTACAGAGCCCATGCGACCTTGAACGAAACAAGAATGGGGCTATTTAAAAGACTAGCCATACAAAACGCATGATATAGAAAGACTTCTATAATGTTCTAACGCCTAACAGTTCTATTGCGTTACGTTTAACAATAGTAAGCTAGTGACTGTACGTAAATAGCGTCAAGCTCCATTAACTGCGCTTTAACGATTGACTTTAAAGCTTTATTATTTTTATTGTCTCAACCAGTTTCAGTCCTTTCACTTCATTTAATAAACGTTTGAGATAAGTTTCGATCCATTTACTAGTGCTGTTTAGCTGTATCAATGGATCTTTTTTTTTAATGTCAACTTCGTATGACTTAACAGCACCCTTGAGAGCTTTGTTGAGTTTTATTTTTTTTGTTCTTGGTGTTGGGACTGGCCCAAATTGAGGTGGTGGTGGAGTTATTTTATTCCTTGGAGCCGCAATAGGAAGATCTCTATATCGAGGCGGCGGCTGTGTTGTTTTATTTTCATACTCCTTAACCAATTGTTTTACACTTTTTCTTGGTTTCGGAATTGGCTTATTTTCTTTTTTCAAGAGCAACTCAATTAGCTGCTGTTTTGATAATTTATTGAGATTATTTCTATCCATACTATATGATAATATTATTTTCTTATATAATTTTTCACCCTTCATAATAATATACATCGGTTTCTCTTTAAGTATTATTGGAAAAAATATTTTCAGGCCTCTTAGAGTCAATAGGGTAAAAAACGGTTCAAGTTTTAATTTTATGATAGTAAAATGGCTTATGTTTTTAATTTCATGAAGGTAAAATAATTCATGATTTTAATTTTATGATGAAGAAATACGTTATGATTTCAATTTTACAATGGTAAAATAGTCCATGATTTTGAAGTCATAATAGTAAAATGGCGTATGATTTTAATTTTATGATAGTAAAATAGCTCATGATTTTTCAAGCCTCTCAGAGACACTAGGGTAAAAAACGGTTCTAATTTCAATTTAATGGTAGTAAAATGGCTCATGATTTTAATTTTATGACAGTAAAGTAGTTCATGATTTTAATTTTATGATAGTAAAATATGCTGATTTTAATTTCATGACCATTTTTTGGATTTTCATAGGCGCCACTGAGGGGTGTGAAAATCCATTTTTTTGGGTCAAAAAGTGCCACTGAGGGGCTTGAAACTGATGGTCTCATACCGCAATCTCCTACACTACTAGCGCTCGCACAAGGATCGCAAAAAAAAAAAAAAATGCCGTCAATAGAGCGATCATCGTTTTTTACAATAACTGTCTAATTTTTCGCGCGCTGATTGGCTCATTTTTGTCATTAGTAAGAGTGCAGACGGATAAAATTTTAATTTACGCAAGCCTTCAAGTTCAATTTTCAGCTGTCAAACTGTCAACTCTTTAACCAATGAGATTTTATGGACTTTTTTAAGTAGCCAATCAAAAAGCGAAAAAAGCTATTGACAATGCTCGCGTCATTTTAAATAAAATTCACTTATTTTGTTTGCGGCAAGTTTACGGCGTCTTTTCCCCTCATTTATTCCCGGCATTTGACCATTTTTGGGTCTCGTTGTTGTAATAAAAATATTGACGTCAATTTTTTATGCGTCTGTCCTCTTATTGATGAGAAATTGCGTCATAACATTGTCAAAGTTTACTGCGGAACAATTCGCCTGCGGCTCGTGGTTCCACAGCCACTGCACGATGAAAAATTGCACTCTCGGAAATACGCCTAGTTCTCAAGAACCACTCATTAGAATTAAATGAAATTTGGCACGAAAATACTTTGGGAAATGAGTAACTGGAGTATAGAAAATAATAGAACTTTAACAACTCTAGATATTCAAGTGAATCTTCGACAAGGTATAATTAAAGATCTCTCTGTTAAATTATTAGCAAAACGGTGTTATCTTGTGAGAATCGTTAAAAGCTTGTTGCATGCAAATTATAAAGAAAATCTAATGACTAGATTTTCTACAAATAAACAAAACCGATTTTAAAGCCCTGTTTATATTTGTTCATGTTGCCATGGCAACGGCCCATACGTCAGCTTAATCATCAAAAAACCAAAGTTTGTGTTGTTAACTTACTTGCTGCCATTTTTGACGACCGAGGGATCAAGGGTTTTAGAGAAAAAGGTGAATGAAACACTGGTATCAAAAACTGTGTTCAGCCACCTTAAGGACGGTGCTTACTAATACAAAGGTTTTCGCGCCAGATTAGGACCACGCGGAAAAAGTAGATCTTTGCAAGGGCTATTGGAATCCACAAAGAAAAATGGGGGTAGCCCGCTTTTTTCCGAGATAATTAGCCTTGAATCTCAGCAAAAATGCTGACAGCAGCATTTTTCTGAAAAAAGAAGGAAAGGATATTTCTTCACAGATTCCCTAGAATTCGCCTTTACAAACAGAAAAGCAAACACATTTAAAAAGATCTTTAAACTACATGGCAATTGGTAACATGATGACCATTTTTGGTATGTTTTTGATAACAAAATCGTTGCAACAGCGCTTTTAGCGTCTCTAACAGTCTTACTCTGGTTCAGCTAAAATATAGTCTAAATACCTTTTGCTCACAACCAGAAACTAATCACGTGTTGAATAGGCTTGCCACTTCCATTTCGTAACATACAATGTAGGGGTAACCACGCGTTTTTTAAAGTTATTGATCTTTTACGGTGCCCATTACATTTTTTCCTGTCACCTCCTCAATAAGTAAGACATTTGCGTATCTCGCACTTTTTTTGCGCGCGCACTACGCCATCTGCAGGTACATGTTTACAGTTGGATTTCAGTACAATTTTCGGCAGATAACAGATAGGTTTTCAGCTGGAAGATGTTAACAGTTAGTGGTTAGCAATATGCTGCTATTCTGGTGTTCCTGGCTTAAGTACAAGTTCATTAAACTTGATTTGGTCACAGTTGGAAAATTTTGCTTTCATTTTGGTAGCATAGTTGATTGCGTCAATGTCAACCCAGCGCGCGCGTGGCGCTTAAACCATGACGCAGAACGTGTGCGCACTAGCAAAAGTAGGCACCGTCATTAAGAAGCGTTAAAACGTTATGGCAATAACGTTGAGAGACAATGAAGAAAAATAACCATCTGTCCGCTTAGTTTTACCCTTTCGAACGTTTACCGTGATTTGTGTGCCATAAGTACCCTAAAATATCAACTAACGAACTGAGTCACGTACGATATACTAGTAGCAGAAGCATATCAGGTGATATGCTTCTGCTAGTAGTTATCATTTCTTACATTAAGTATCGAGGATGACATTCGTTATGTGAGTGGCACTATCAGTTGTCAGGATTGATGGCGATTGGAGAAATACCCTTGTCTTTTGAATAAAAACTTGTTGAGATTCGTGACTGTCACCCCTGAGCCGACCCCAACCGGATTCCCCACCTAACTGACCTAACTGAGAAACATTAGAGAGTATTATATAAACAAACAGCTCTATTGGAAAACCTTGAGAAGTTCTTCAATTCCAACTCAGCGAACAAAAGAATAAAACCAGAAATATGTAGAAACCGAGGAACAGAAAAAAAACTAACGACGGGGAATTCATGAGGTCAGCTAGGGGTGACAGTCATGACCCAGCACAGCCGGGGGAGTTTGTATTTAGATACTCCTTTTCACAACTGTCACTCCAAGCAACCCCTAAACCTAGGAGAATGGGAAGCAGTGAAAGGTAACACGTGAGCGCAGGTATTTGTACAGTACCATAACATTTGTCCCAAACAAGTGGAACAATTGAATTACTAATATGAAACCTCACTGGGAATAAGATGTTCACATACTTAAGTTAAGTAGATAAGTTAATAAAGATGGTGAGTTTTAAGCTCGGTAATGAAATGTGAAAGTGAATTAATCAACATGCTCAACATGACACGCTCTTGTCATGTTGATTAATTCACTTTCATATGTTCACATACTTGTTTAAGCGGATTCGGTCCTATCTATCAAAAGAGTCACACGGAACAAGACAAGCAGTAATCACAAGCCTCATCCCAGATTTACAAGTCATAATAGAATGACTTGTTTAAAGGTCAGGTCGCGACAACAAATAGCAAATTACATGTTTGCCTAGCCAGCAATTGTTTTAAACTCATATTCATTTAAAAACCGAACTACAAGCGGGAAGAGTCACACCATCATGACTTCACAGATATAAGCAAATGACTTGCCTCAATAGCCATAATAAAATTCGTGATCTTCAATCTAACAACGTAACGCGCCGAAGGAATCTGCCTCTCTCTCTCGTGAATCGGGTAACCGCTGTCGTTTCGCCTACAAGTTGATTCGCCTACATCAAAGTCGTTTCGCCTACACGATCTGAGTCGATTTGCCTACACTAAATACTTATTACTAAATACTAAATAATAAAGTGTATTATCGTTAGCGTGCGAGCTTGCGTGAGCAACGCTCATGTCGACGAATCAACCTCAGGGCTGTGCGCCCATATTTCTGGTCAATGTCGAGGAAAAGGTTGTCGTTATTCATCGTGGTAGACGCAATAATAAAGTGTATTAGCGTTTGTCACACGATGTAGTCACTTTAGATGTAGATCGCGACGTTTCGACTGCTTACTGCTAGTCTTCTTCAGGCGATAACGTCGACTGATTGCACGGTAACATTGTGATTGGTGCACTTCGATCCTCCTATTGAGAGCCCGTCGCGGAATTTGAATCCACCGCCGTTTTACCTTATGTCCAAGGAGTTTCGGAGTCTCTCCGCCGCTGCCTAGAACAACAAGGCATTTCGCACCGTCTTCAAGTCCGACACGACACTTCGGTCACACTTAGTGTGACCAAAGGACACCGTCAACCCGGCTAAACAAGATGGTTTTGTCTACAGGATTCCCTGTGAGTGCGGCAAAGTCGACATCGGAGAAACAGGGAGATCTATGCAGGAGAGGATCAAAGAACACGACAGGGATATACGACTCGCCCGTACCCAGACCTCCGCCGTTTCTGAAAACACCCACGAGACCGGCCACTATCCTATCTGGAATGAGGTCAAGTTTATTGATCGAGATCCTTACTGGTACACACGTAGGGTCAAGGAAGCTATTTACATAAGACTTCACCCTAATAACATCAACAGGGATAGTGGAGTTGAAATTCCTGAAGCATGGATGCCCACGATCGAAAAACACAACAACAGGAGAACGGTACAACAGCGGACCACTGAGGGAACAGCTACTCGTCGGAACAATGGAGCGATAGGAGGATCGAAATGTACCAATCACAGCCGACCTTTGTGACATAAATGATACCGTGCAATCAGTCGACATTATCGCCTGAAGAAGACTAGCAGTAAGCAGTCGAAACGTCGCGATCTACATCTAAAGTGACTACATCGTGTGACAAACGATAATACACTTTATTATTGCATCTACCACGATGAATAACAACAACCTTTTCCTCGACAAATACTAAATACTTATCTCAAAATTGACAAATAGGTTTACAATAATTATAGTAATTTTTTTCGGAAGAGAAATTCAAAAGCGACGACGCAGCTATACCGAACTCGTCATGTACCAAAAGAACAGAGAATTTAACTTCACCTTTAACTTGAAATGATCTGTGTGTGCCTACTTTTTCGAAGCGAACAATAGACTAAGTTCAGATGGTCACGCACTCGTATTTTGTTTTGTTATGAACGTGAATCGAGTTCGAGAATTTTTGCGTGATTCTCCTTTCGACCTCCCCGTTACCAAAAGAAGTCTGACAGGGGGTGGGTCTGGGGTATGTTATCATGGATCAATGGATCAGTGAGAGATGTATGTATGTCACACCAATCAGATTGGAGCTACTATAAACAACCAATCAAATTGCCGCTTGTTACTGCGCCTTTCAATAACATGCGGACCTCAAAATTCAAAGCTCAACCGACAAATGCCTTTTTCGCCACCGCGAATCAAATGTTCGGTGGTTCCTCCCAGTTTCCGAATACTGCCGAACACTGTTTCGTTGTCTGAACTGTGCTCAGCGATTTGATTACCTCGCGCTCAGCAGTAGTCGGAAGCTGGGAGGAGCTGCCGAACATTTGATTGACGGTGGCAAAAAACGCATTTGTTGGTTGAGCTTTGAATTTTGAAGTCCTCATGTTATTGAGAGGCGCAGTAAGGTAAATCATGTGTGGAGATTTCATCCTGCGCCATTACCGGTCAGCGGTATATGGCCAGTCATGTGATGCATCACCACTCCTGGTCCGCCATCTTGTATTAAGTTGCGGTTGTGCTATCCGCCTGGGAATAAAGCCGTTCTACTCAAGTGATTCGTGTCGTTTCTCCCGGTATACCCTTCTCGCTGGAACGGTGGTAGCTTGTGGTCGTACCTAGGCCTTCTTTTATTCCTCGTCCAAGCTAAAATCAGCCCGAAAAACCGAGCGTAACAGCAGCGTATCCTGTCGTTGTTTCAGCACGAATCCCTGTCCTACACAATACAGAATGGCTTCAACTCCGCGTGCACCGAAGCAGTGGTGCCTTTCAAAGGTGGAGACGATTAACAGCTTTGAGAACTGGAAGCAGAACTTGTTATACTGTTTGTCCTTGGATAATAACTTTGCCCCTTTTCTGGCTGAAGGAGTTACCTGGCTGAAAAAGACGAAAGCCCAGCCACTAAGAGGATTCGAAGACGACGGTGAAGACATCGCAGCTCCAAAACGTCTAACTGCTCAGCAGAAGGTTAGCTTTCTAGAGCTTATGCTTGGCCAAATAGCTAACTACTGTCCAATTATTTCAAGGAGCACTTTAGTTAAAAACTCGACCTATCTAAAGTTTATTTGGCAAACGATCAGACAGGACTCTGGCTTCCAAGTTACAGGGGCTCACTTTATTGATTTTTCTGATATGCAACTCGAGGCAGGCGAGCGCCCTGAAGATCTATACCAGCGGCTTATGGCCTTTGTTGAGGACTCACTCCTTCGAACCAGTGGCCTAAGTCATCACTGCAAGAAGACGAAGAGCTCTCCCCAACATTGGAAAACCTTGTTGTACTCACATGGTTGAGACTTATCCACCCGAGTTTGCCTAGGCTTCTCAAGCAAAGATATGGTACTGAACTGAGGTCCCGAACACTCGCTTCTATCAAACGAGAAATATCACAGGCCCTTACTTCCCTTCTGGAAGAGTTTCGAGCCTCCGACGATGCAAAGATTCTCCGTACGGCGGTCGGTAATGAATAGCATCGCACTCCACCGAGTAGCAAAGGTGCGGTCAAGCCAGGCCCCAGAAGGCCTCGGCCAGGCAAGGTTTGTCCCCTCTGTAAGCAAGCCGGCCGCTCAGATATAAGGCATTTCCTCAGCGAGTGCACATAGCTACCCGACAGTGACAGACGTTACATGGTCAAGGCTCGCCAGATCGTTGGCATCCTAGAAGCAGAGGCAGAACCAGACGACACCTTTGATGGAACCCCTACTGCTTGTGATGGAGACGAAAGTGATTATTCCAGCCCAGGCGCCGTAGTATACCGAGTCCAGACCCGCCAGTCCCCATATTTTGATGTCTTCTGCCATCACCATGTTGTGCGAGTTACCGTAGACAGTGGAGCTACAGGAAATATGATCAGGCACGCCACTGCAAGAACGCTTGGGTCTCAGATAGTGAGTAGCGCTCAGTCAGTTCACCAAGCAGACGGCTCTTCCAAACTTCACGTCATCGGTGAAACCCGGATTACCTTCACCCGTGACAACAAGGAATTTAAGTTCGAGGGGCTGGTGGTCGAAAATTTGGATGTCGAAATCCTCGCCGGCACTCCATTCATGGAAACGAATGACGTGGCCGTACGCCCAGCTAAGCGTGAAGTGATCCTTGGACATGGCACGGTCTTCACTTACGGATCATCCCCCTCCTCTGGTTGCAACGCTTCCGCCCGTCGCGCATTTGTGCTCCGTGCTCCGCCGTCCAAGGAAACTATTTGGCCTGGCGATTTCATCGAAATGCAACTACCCGAAGAGGCCCATCCTGATTCAGAGTATGCTATAGAGCCACGCACCGATTCTCCCAGCTTTCGGAAACTCCAGCAGTCCTATATATGGCCCCAGCCGAGCATCGTTTCAAGTGTCGCTCGAGAGATACGCATTTCAAACCTCACAAACGAGCCTCGCATGCTCAGGCGCAATGAACATTTCTGCCAAGCCACACCCGTCTTCGAACCCAGCGACGACTCCATTGAAGTACCACAGCCTAGTGTAGCTTCGCCTCCCCCTTTGCCAGGCAGCCACTCGTCGGTCGTGAAGATTGATCCTGACAACCTTCTGCCCCCAGACATACGAGTCAGCCTCAGATCACTGCTAAAGGAGTATGACTCAGTATTTGACCCTAAAATCACGGGTTACAACGACGCAGCTGGCCCATTAGAGGCGAAAGTAAACATGGGTCCTATCGAGCCCCCACAACGCAAGGGGCGCCTCCCTCAGTACGCACGTAGAAAGCTCGTAGAGCTGCAAAATAAGTTTGACCAGCTTGAGGAGCTCGGTGTCTTCCAGCGTCCTGAAGAGATTGATGTCACAGTAGAATACCTAAATCCATCATTCCTTGTTAAAAAGACCAATGGTGGATCCCGTCTCGTCACGGCCTTCGCGGATGTTAGCCGCTACAGTAAGCCTCAGCCGTCCTTGCTCCCTGACGTGGACTCTACTCTCCGACAAATCGCACAATGGAAGCACATTATCATCTCAGATTTGACCAGTGCATTTTACCAAATACCCCTTGCACGCGAGTCTATGAAATACTGTGGTATTACAACTCCTTTTAAAGGGGTAAGAGTCTCTACGCACTGCGATGGGGATACCCGTCTCAGAAACCGCTTTAGAAGAGATCATGTGCCGCGTCCTGGGTGATCTCTGCAGGAGGGAATCGTCACCAAGATTGCAGACGACCTCTACTGCGGAGGCAATAGCCCTCAAGAGCTACTCCAAAACTGGAAGAGAGTACTCCAGGCACTTTACAGGTGTGATCTGCGACTATCGGCATAAAAAACAATCATCAACCCAAAGACCACTACCGTACTTGGCTGGATCTGGAGTTCCGGTACTCTCTGTGCTAGTCAACACCGCGTCAATACTCTAGCCTCCTGTCCCGCGCCAGATACAGCTGGTCAGATGAGATCCTTCGTAGGTGCCTACAAAATCTTATCTCGTGTGCTTCCTGGATGCTCCTCACTCCTCGCCCCACTAGATAACGTAACCGCTGGACGTCAGTCCCAAGAAACCATCGCCTTAACGGATGAGCTCCGGAGCTCCTTTGGAAGCGCCCAACAGGCACTCTCAACCTGTCGCACCATTACCCTCCCCAGACCAACAGACCAGCTCTGGATTGTGACTGACGGAGCCGTCCGCAAACCAGGTATAGGTGCCACCCTTTATGTCACCCGCGAAGGGAAACTGCACCTCTCTGGCGTCTTTAGCGCCAAGCTGCGTGGTTCACAGACAACATGGTTACCGTGCGAGGTGGAAGCACTATCCATTGCAGCCGCAACCAAGCACTTTAGCCCGTTCATCATTCAGTCATCCCTAAATGCTTGCATCTTGACAGACAGTAAGCCCTGCGTCCAGGCCTATGAGAAGCTATTTCGTGGTGAGGTTTCGACAAGCCCTCGCGTCTCCACATTCTTGTCTGTTATGAGCAGATATCAATCATCAGTCAGGCATGCATCGGGCTCAGCAATTTTACCGTCTGACTTTGCTAGTCGTAATGTTCCCTCTTGTGAAGATGAGAGATGTCAGATCTGCTCCTTCATTAGTCGTACGCAAGAATCCGTAGTCCGCTCCACGTCTGTGCAAGATGTACTAGCAGGCAGTGTGCGCCTACCTTTCACAAGCCTTTCGGCTTAGTTGGCAGTACAAGCTGAGTGTGCTGACCTCCGACGCACGCACGCACACCTTGTTCAAGGCACAAGACCTTCCCGGAAGACCACCAATGTCAAGGACGTGAAGAGGTATTTGAACGTCGCTACCGTTGCTAGCGATGGACTTCTGGTAGTTAAACGCAATGAGCCTTTCGTGCCAGTCCGCGAATGCATAATCATTCCACGCCAGGCGTTAGATGGCCTGTTAACTGCTCTCCACATACAATTGAGTCACCCCACCTCCCACCAGCTCAAGAATGTCGTGAAGCGTTACTTGTATGCCCTAGATATGGACAAGGCTGTTGACCGAGTCACCAGTGGCTGTCACTCTTGTGCCGCGTTACGCCAAACCCCTACAGTTCAGCAGGAGCAAACAACTTCCGCACCTCCCAAGGCAGTGGGCCAAGCATTCGCGGCAGATGTGATCAACCGCAACCGACAGCTCATCCTAGTCCTCCGAGAGACAGTGACACCGTTTACCGTAGCTGCACTCGTCGACAATGAACGTCACGTGACCCTACGTGATGCCTTTATACAGCTTTGCCTCCCTTTGCGTCCAATGGATGGCCCTCCAGCAATGATACGCACCTATCCTGCCCCTGGGTTCAAGGCGTTAGTTGACGATCCGCTTCTTCATCAGCACAGGATTACACTAGAGATTGGCCAGGCAAAAAATCCTAACAAAAATCCTGTAGCCGAAAGGACAGTACAAGATCCTTTGGGTGGAGCAGTAACCACACTCGTCTTGTCCGTAGCAACTGCCGTCTTAAATTCTCGAATCCGCTCCCATGGACTTTCTTCGCGCGAAATGTGGACTCAGAGGGACCAATTTACTAACGCCCAGATCGCCTTCAGTGACAACTCCCTCAGTAGCACTCAACACCTCATGCGACTCAAGAACCACCTGTATAGCGAACAGTCCAAAGCTCCACTGGCACAAAAGCGCCCAGACCCGTCCATTGTAGTTGGTGACCTCGTGTACCTCCACTCAGATCGAAATAAGTCCCGCGGCCGCGACCGGTACCTAGTAACATCAGTGGACCCCCCGTTCTGCAACATCAAAACGTTCATCGGATCTCAACTCCGCAGCTCATCCTATCGCGTAAGGCTCTCTGAATGCTTCAAGGTTCCAACCGAGATGTCCGCACCTCTACTTCATCGCACACCGCACTCTGATAGCCACGATGATGATAATACCGAGGAACAGGCCAGACCAGCGGCACCTCCTGATATCCCAGAGGACATATCAACACCCCACCTTACAGCAACAACCAGAACGTTGTACCAGTCCTTGCCCAGACCCCAACTGAGATCGTGACCGATTGCCCTGACCTACCGGTTCCTGATGAGGATGATGAAGCACAGTCTGCCCCAACAGAATCCAACCTCGCTACGGATGCCTGCCAGCGAAGGTCGTCTCGCCCTCGACACCCCCCTGAGCGCTTCAAGGACTATGTTACGGACTTTCGATATATATAACACTCTGCAGCGTATTACGAATGACCAGTAGTTAGCCCGTTTATGTTACCGACCTTACATATGTTATCTTGACTTCTTGAAGCTTTTTCATTGATTAGTATAGTTATAGTTGAAAGACGATCATATATTAGAGACTGTTTACCTGTTACGTAGAGGACTTCCCCTAGTTTAGTAGCTATTCAGCCTACACCCTTTGTTCCAGTTCTTAAGAAATGTAAGAGAACAAGAGAAAGAAAGGTCGCCATATACCGGTCAGCGGTATATGGCCAGTCATGTGATGCATCACCATTCCTGGTCCGCCATCTTGTATTAAGTTGCGGTCGTACTATCCGCCCGGGAATAAAGCCGTTCTACTCAAGTGATTCGTGTCGTTTCTCCCGGTATACCCTTCTCGCTGGCGCTGATTTTAGAACGGCCATCTTTGTTTTTCTACAAACAGAAACAGGTATTCTTCTGACATTTCCGATGCTTCGTTTACTATGGTTGAACCCAGGACTTTGTGGATCAGTTTCAAAATAGTTCAGAATTCGATAATCAGCCGAAGAATCGTAGTCTTTGGAATACACTAACATGTCATCAAGGCTTTGCCCCGGGAAATTTCGAATGAAATGAGTCTTAGCCGCTCGGTAACATTGTGAATTCTAGGACAGAAACGATTGTTTTTAGTGCAGAATGCACTATTGGGACGGTGAGGGGGCTTTCGTCCGTGATGGTATTCGCCAGGCTCCCATCAGTATTATTTGCATGACGTGCAGTTCACGAAAAAAGGATTGATTCCAAACCATTTATGTCTGCGCAAAAGTTTCAGTTTGTGAATGCAAGTTTCAATTAAGTAACGCTGTTCACGGAGTAACACTGTCTTCTCGTTGAAATGTTCCTTGGAATCGATACAGAGACACTCCTTTGAAGTGGTTTTCTCTCTCAAAACCAAAGAAATTACGGACGGCTAGTTGAAATTTGTTTTGGTTGCAGGCAAATGCAACGACATATTTTTATTTGTTAGTTTCAAATAGTAACTTGACACTTTTGTTTTTCACGCACGAGTGGTTGCAATTAAAACTGACGAATCAGTGACTCTTGTTCACACAGTCAATAAACAAACAGGAAGCCAATCTAGCGGTAGACTACGAGTAGTCACTCTTACGCTTAGTCCGTCGTGCGTGACGCGAAAAAAAACCGCGAGAAAAAATGGCCGCGCGAAATCCGGGGGGCGAGGAGCGCGCCTTTGTGGTTTAGAATAAATTCAATTATCGTTTTGTTATGATCTCCCGAAAAAAATATCATGAGTAGGAGTAAAAGGGGAGGAGTGAGGATTGTAAAAATTTTAGAGATTCCCCGTTTTAGAGAGTCCTCGTTTTAGAGATTCCCCCTTTGAGAGATTCCCCCTTTTAGAGATTCTCCCTTTTAGAGATTCCCCCTTTTATAGATTCCCCGTTCTTCGTTTTAGTGATAGCCATTTCGCCCTCGCGGCTACGCCGCGCGTACTTGTGCTAAAACGTGAGCCTGCTTGCAGGCTATTGACCAGCAAACGTGACAATGTTTCTTTTCCGGCCAACGTTTGTAACTTGATACTTTTCTTTTGTTTCTTCATAAAGGTATACAACACGAAACTCTTGTTTTCTCGAAAACATAGGGGCGATGTGCTTTTTCTTCATTGCTGGAAAAAACTGGTATAAAGTAAAATATCTAGTGAAAAATGGAACAAGAACGATTTTTTTTTCAAAACGCTAATTATCATTTCACGGATAAACAAAAACTAATCTAATTATTAGATAGCCACGTCTGACGTGTCGAGTAACGGAATAGCGCGGTCTTATTCTGTTGCCACCTTTGCCGTTAGCAATAAAACCACTTCAAATTAATACACAATGATATCGATTAATGCAACTGAGAAGCGTTTCAACGAGAACCTACAGTACAAACTATTTTCAACGACTGACTCTGGAAAGCTGGTACACTAACTTGGAACAAACGCCGATGTCAACAACTACCCGCACCTTACAAATGACTTTATCGACGACGTAAACGAAACCGCTAAACGGACGTCTAACAGACCAACTTAATTTGACTAACAGTAGGATTGATTTGAATAACAATAAGACGGATCGAAACAGACCAATGACTGATGACAACTTTACACGAGTCTTACAGGCAATACTATCATGGCTAAACTGACCAATCACTTTTGTAAAGTATTCTTTCAATTTAGTATGGCTTCCTTTATCTATTCTGTAGCGTGACTCAAGAACTAAACATTCAAAAAATGGCGGTCCTGTAAACGAGGCGCACATAATTATTGAAGGCGGGAACCGAAACGCATACAAAACATCTCTCTTCTTACAGAATGAACGAAATAAACAGTTAACACAACTAATCGCGCCTTAGGGTGTTTTTCGCAATTGGTTCATAAGTCAAGTCTCACAGGTGGCTTTATAGCTCGACGGGATCGGGTGATGTATGGTTCATTGCAAGGATCCTGGGTATGTGGGTAGGCTGTTTCTGGTTAAGCATCGCATCTGATTCGGTGTCTTCAAGAATTTCGTGACCTTCCGAAGTGGTTGTGGATGTTTCTGGTTTGTCACCTTGTCCCCCTGGATTTTCTTTTGCGCATAGGGATCTTGCTGTCAATAAGTGACGTCTGGTCCTGCGATACTCACTTCCATTGCTGGTACGCACAGTATAAGACCTCGGGGTTCTGTGTTGGCCCAGAACGGTGGCAGGCTTCCAGCTTCCTGACTTGGTTTGAACATGAACTTGTTCACCACTCACAAGGGGTTTCAGCTCTCTGGCACCCTGATTATAGTAATGCCTTTAAGTGGCCTGTTTGTGCTCCATTCTCTCTCTGGCAAGATCAGGATGGACAACACTTGGTCTGAGGTGGTTGCTCGTGGTGGGGAGTATAGAGCGCAGATTTCTGCTCATCAAGAGTTGGGCTGGTGTAGCTAATGCATCTAATGGGGCATTTCTGTATTCTAATAGACTCAGGTATGGATTTCTTTTCTCCAACTTGGCCTTGTTCAGGAGCTGTTCTGCAGTGTGGACGGCCTTCTCGGCCAGACCATTTGATTGAGGGTATGTGGGACTGCTTGGGACGTGGCTGAAATCCCAGTCACTGGCGAACCGCGCAAATTCCTGTTCGGAAAATTGGGGGCCGTTGTCGGACACCACTTTCTCAGGGATGACGTGTCGTGCGAAGATGGCTTTCATCTTGTTGATTACTGCCGAGCTAGTCGTGGTGGGCATCATTTCCAATTCAAAATATCTACTGTAGTAGTCGACTACAATCAGATAATGTTCATTGTCAAGTTCAAACAAATCAGTTGCGACATTTTTCCATGGACGATCAGGTAGCTTGTGTGCGATCATTGGTTCCTTGGGATTGGAACTCTGGTGTTCCGTGCAGGCTGGACAATTTGAGACAACATCTTCTGACTGTTCATGCTGGGCCAAAACATGACCTCCTTTGCTCGATGTTTTGACTTTACCATGCCCATGTGTCCTGTGTGGATTCGCTTCAACATGTCTTCCCTGAGCGCTGAGGGAATTACTATTCTTTCTCCTTTGAACACTAAGCCCTCCATCACCGAGAGCTCATCCCCGTAGTTCCAGAAGGGCTTTACTGACGGTAGGCAACTGCTTCTGTCATCTGGCCACCCCTCTTTGATGACTGCAATTAACCGTTGCATGTCAGGGTCAGATGCTGTACTAGCTTGTAGGTCTGACATCTTTTGGTCGGAGACTGGTAGGTTCGCCACAACTAGATGGACTTGAGCATCGAAAGCGTCATGTGTGTGATCGGTTTCTTTAAGGTGCAGACGCGACAACGTGTCCGCTACCGGAATGTCTTTACCCGGCTTGTGGCGAACAGTTAAATCATATTTCTGAAGGCGTAGCATCATTCTTTGCAGGCGGGCTGGGGCTGCAGAAAGGGGTTTCCTCAGAATGGCCTCGGGGGGGTTGTGAGCTGTGGTTACTACAACATGTCTGCCATAAATGTATTGATGGAGGCGCTCAGTGCCGAATACTAGTTGTAGTGTGTTGTCGAGTAGGTTTATTCTGCTTGTTCATACACACCGCGTGGATGTGTGTGCTTTTCTAGATTTGCATAATGTGCTAGCCTACATAAATATGCATACACAAAATATAACATACAGTAGGTGCTAATTCTCACGTGCCAATAGGTTACATCCCCTTCTCTTAAAAAACTACGTCAGTTGAAATGAAAACATACAATAACAAAATATTCATTCGGGCCAATGTCTCAGGTACAAGTATCTTGTATATACGTTGACAATGAATAAAATTAGAATATATAGGGATTTTCTGTCTAGTGTTCATGTATCACGCTAATAATAACTACTAAAGAAAGCGTCAGAGATTAAGTCTTTCCGGTGCACGGATTTCACGTCCCGCGCGAGATTTTCTTGTACCTTTCTCGGCATCTGTTAAGGTGGGATATTGTGGATTGGCGCTTGAGGGCCGTATAATCAAATTGCCACTCGATGGGTTGTTTGCTGAATTGCCTGCTGCGGTGGATTCTCGTGGATTGGCGCTTGAAGATTGTGCAGTCATACTTCCTTGAGGAATGGAACCTCGACAAGTTGTTTGCTAAGTTGTTGGAAGCATTATTTGGTCTAAGATGGATTCTCTTTCTTCGTAGTTGAACACCAGTTCCAGTTTCTATAAGATATGAGCGGGGTGTCTCTCCCTGATCTATGACTCTAGCAGAATTCCATGTCTTTCTTACGGGGTCTTATACATAGATGGCTTGGTCCCTGTGTAGTTTAGGGAGTTCTTTGGTGTGCCTGTTGTAATAGTAGCATTGGTTGTCTTGTTTCGCTTTGAGCCAATTTCTAACTTCTTCTTGGTTCTTTGATGGCTGTATCTTACCAGGAAGTGTGGATTTGAATACTCGGCCATTCAGTAATTCAGCCGGTAATGGTATATTGGAACTCAGGGGCGTTGTTCGTAGAGCCAACAGGGCTAGATCTATGTCTTCTTTAGTTTCTCTGCATTTTAGGATCGTCTTCTTAACCGTTTGGACTTGGCGCTCAACGAACCCATGGCCACGTGGGTAATGGGGAGATGACGTCACAATTCAAAACCATATTGACTTGCCAGTTGTTGGAACTCGCCAGATGTAAACTGAGTACCGTTGTCGCATTGAAGAGATTCTGGGATTCCATTTTCTGCGAATGGCATTTTCATCTCATTAACAACGGCTCCGGTTGTGAGGTTGTGAAGCTTCTTGACAAATGGGAACTTGGAGTAGTAGTCGACAACTATGAGGAACCACGACTGTTGGACGTAGAACAGGTCTGCGCTCAATGTTTGCCACGGTTTTGAAGGGATCTCTGATGGCATCATGGGCTACTTTTGTTGGTACTTCTGGAAAACGCAACATGAGTTTACAAGGTTTTCTATTTCTTTGTATGCGTTTGGCCAATAAACACAGGATTTCGCTCGTAGTTTGCATTTTTCTATACCAAAGTGCCCTCCGTGGATTTGCTGCAAGATGTTGCCTCTCGAGGATTCAGGTACTATAACACGGTTTCCAGGAAGTATCAGCCCATCTTCTACTGATATGTCATCTCGTAGGGGCCAGTACGGTTTTAGCGCCGGAACAATTTTCTTCCCACTATCGGGCCAACCTTGTATAACCTGACGGGATAGAAGCTGCAGGTTTTCATCTTTTGCAGTTTCCTCTTTGAACTCTTCCATTTTAGCTGGGGTGATTCTCATTAGGTGGTGAACTTTCACATTCATGTCTGATACTTCAAATTCATCCAACGGCGAAAGGCGTGACAGGGCGTCGGCTGTAACCATTTCTCTTCCTGGAAGATATGTAATAACGCAGTAGTAGGGTTGTAGACGCAACAGCATTCTTTGAAGGCGTGGAGGTGCTTGCATCAGGTTCTTTTTATGGATCTGTTCTAGGGGGCGATGGTCTGTTTTAACCACAAAAGATCTTCCAGAGGTACGAATGGAATTTTTCGCAGCCATAGACCACGGCTAATAGTTCCCACTCGATGTTAGCATATCTGGTCTCCACAGGGGTTAGTGCTTTCGATGCAAAGGCTATTGGCTTGTTGTTTTGGAAAGGAGCTGCGCCCAAGCCCTTAAGAGGCAGTCCCGCTAAAAGCGGTCCACTCGACTTCGGGACCAAAAATAATTTTCCTTCATTTTTTGTCAGTGAAAAGGGTCTGACACATATAGAAAAAAGCAATTTATTATTTTCCAATTCCTTATTTTTGCTTTGCTACGAGCCAAAATTGAATTTTGGCCGAACTGAGGTTGCCGACCGTGATCAGAAAGGTAAAATTCACCGATTTTGTGAAGCGTGCTACGTCGCCTAAAATGCAGCTCACGGAATTTCGTTTTCATACGAATTTTAAGGTACATTCATTACTTTGACAGACGAAATATGGAAACTTTTCGAAAAATTCTAAGCTTACCAGCGACGCTGGAAGACACCCTACTCCGAGGCCCTTGATCACCTACTAAAATTTAGCCAAATTTGACGGGGAAAATCTCAAAAGTTGGGTCTAAATGAAGCCTAAAAAGCACATCACAGTAAATTTCATACCTTAATAAACCGTTCTATAAGTCCAAGCCGGTGGGTATCTCCCTGGATTGCACGCGAGAACAGATTAAAATCTGCCACAGTCAGTGTGTTTACATAGCCATCGCTCGTGTCAAAGCTCATTTGTATAGGTGAAAATACATCTTCTTCCGTTCAGGTTCGTTTATTGACCTTCTGAGTAGTGGCAAAAAGCTTCCTTTAATACTTGTGTACACTCTAGATCCAGGTGAGGTGAAGGTTGCGTTAAAGTTGATCAATTCTCAAGACTTGCGAGACTCCAAGAGTAAATAATGGCGCCGGTCTGCAGAAATTAACTGTAGCCGTCATCCTGACCCTTCAATAAATTCTGCCGCAGAGGTAGCACTAGGAGAAGAAGAAAATCGTAAGTTTTCATTTACCGTTTAATGGCAACTGAATCCTGTACTACTGCCTAGACTACTGGGATCTTGAGGGCTATATGCCCGAATTTGAAAAACAACAACAACGAACACTTGCCGGTTGCATCGCTGTGAAATGAACCTGAATGAAAACGACACGCTTGAACGGAACTATGTTTTGCGATGAATGATGGGCTTTACTTCTGTTTTATGCTTGATGCTTGTCTTTTAGTATCTTGCACAGCGCATAAAATAAACTTCGGGATCCGTTTATCGGGCCGTTTATACAACGAAAGCTGCACCGGCTTCGTCAAAATGTCACACAAGTTGTAACGTGACCAATTACCCGAGAGGGGGATACTCCCTTATGTGGACTGTATAGGTATCTGTATGTGAGGCCCCAAAGGGTAGGGTTTTTCAGCCGTTTGGGTCATAAATAGGGTATCGATTTTGGCCATTTTGGTTATAAATTGGGTATGGTTTTAGCACTCTAGTCTTGAATTGGGTATGTTTCTTAGCAGAAGCTACTTTTTCATCATTATCAATAGGACCTTCAACAAAAATCCTTCATAACGTATGTTTAGGGCAACCGTGTCAGCCGCAACGGTCATAAATAGGCTATCGAATTTTAAGTCAGGTAAAAAATAGAGTAGCAAAAACGCAGATTTTGGTCATAAAGAGGGTAAAGGTTTTGGGAAGAGGGTCGCACACCCCCCACTCAACTTTTCTGGAAGTACCCCCCTGGGCCAATTACCAGGGGTCGAGGGCAAATCCCCTAACCCGCGCGCGCCGATCATTAGATTTGGCAGATTTTCTCATTTCAATATTGATAATGAAAAAGCCGCCCATTAATTTTTTGGACTAGTGCAGTCTTTTCAGTATGACCGAACGACGACAATCATTGCACCTTTTCAATTTTTATCTACCTTTCCTGGGAAAATATAAGGAGTTGCTAATACATGAGGGCGGAGGAAGCAGACATGGACCTAAAATTCACTTTTCCTTTCCCGTTATCAGCCGTTCGTTTTTCTTAGAAAGCACAATGGAAGAAAATCAAAAGATGGGACCAAGAAACCTTCCAAAAAACGTCCATATCGAAGTGCGTTCAGCTGTTGAGAGGCCGATTTCTCACTTTGTGTTTATAGGACTACTACCATTCCCATTTTTTCTGACGACACCAGAATTATTGGCCATAAAAATAGTTTGTCTTTGATTTCTCCGCCTCGGGAAACATATGGTTAAGTGATGGGACATGCACTCTTACTGGTATGGGACTCAAGTGAGGGTGTGGACTTTGAACGTAATTGTCCTAAAATGCGATAGGCTTTTTATTAAAGGTGTTATATCGCATCCGGCATACATCAGTGTTACATCCTCCTGGTGTCTGTAAAAATCATAATAGCCGAGAGAAAATACATATTTGATAACATTTCTACATATATCATGTATCGCGACCATTAACATACGTGAATCAAAAGTATTGTTGATACAGACTTACATTCATAACCATCACTGAATAGGACCTAGCAGCAATTAAACAAAAGATGCAATTGAACCCTTTCGCCCGTAGTTCAGCCCACACCACTGGCCAGAAAAGGCTTGTGTGACAGTTACACTGTGACTTGTCGACGCTGCACTGAGATTGACGAGCTACTGAATCTATTTATAACATTCTTTCACCATGTCCTTTAGCTTTCAAGTTCATTAAAGAGGATTTCCGCTCTCTGGCTTTGAGAGGAATTTCAAAATGATCTCACATGGCCTTGAGCATCGTGATATTGAATCCCATGGTCGGAGCTTATCGTTTAAAATCGAGGGCCCCTGCTCAGCGATGAAGGAGCGTATTTTGAATTGGGGGGGGGGCTTACAAGCGAGCACCATAGGCGCTTACTTGTAGAGGGTCTGGAAATATTTGTAAAATTATTATTTGAAGTATTTTTTGCTTGAAATTGGGGTGGATAAAGCCCACTCAAGCTCCCCCGGCTCCGACGTCCCTGCTGCTGTTGAAAGAAGTTGATAATTATACCCCAGTTATGACCAAAACGGCTGAAAAACCAGACGCTTTGGGACCGCCCATACCTACATAGCCCATATAAGGGAGTACTTCCCGGGCACCAACGCTTGAGTCCCATACCAGTAAGAGTGCATGTCCCATCACTTAACCATATGTTTCCCGAGGCGGAGAAATCAAAGACAAACTATTTTTATGGCCAATAATTCTGGTGTCGTCAGAAAAAATGGGAATGGTAGTAGTCCTATAAACACAAAGTGAGAAATCGGCCTCTCAACAGCTGAACGCACTTCGATATGGACGTTTTTTGGAAGGTTTCTTGGTCCCATCTTTTGATTTTCTTCCATTGTGCTTTCTATGAAAAACGAACGGCTGATAACGGGAAAGGAAAAGTGAATTTTAGGTCCATGTCTGCTTCCTCCGCCCTCATGTATTAGCAACTCCTTATATTTTCCCAGGAAAGGTAGATAAAAATTGAAAAGGTGCAATGATTGTCGTCGTTCGGTCATACTGAAAAGACTGCACTAGTCCAAAAAATTAATGGGCGGCTTTTTCATTATCAATATTGAAATGAGAAAATCTGCCAAATCTAATGATCGGCGCGCGCGGGTTAGGGGATTTGCCCTCGACCCCTGGTAATTGGCCCAGGGGGGTACTTCCAGAAAAGTTGAGTGGGGGGTGTGCGACCCTCTTCCCAAAACCTTTACCCTCTTTATGACCAAAATCTGCGTTTTTGCTACTCTATTTTTTACCTGACTTAAAATTCGATAGCCTATTTATGACCGTTGCGGCTGACACGGTTGCCCTAAACATACGTTATGAAGGATTTTTGTTGAAGGTCCTATTGATAATGATGAAAAAGTAGCTTCTGCTAAGAAACATACCCAATTCAAGACTAGAGTGCTAAAACCATACCCAATTTATAACCAAAATGGCCAAAATCGATACCCTATTTATGACCCAAACGGCTGAAAAACCCTACCCTTTGGGGCCTCACATACAGATACCTATACAGTCCACATAAGGGAGTATCCCCCTCTCGGGTAATTGGTCACGTTACAACTTGTGTGACATTTTGACGAAGCCGGTGCAGCTTTCGTTGTATAAACGGCCCGATAAACGGATCCCGAAGTTTATTTTATGCGCTGTGCAAGATACTAAAAGACAAGCATCAAGCATAAAACAGAAGTAAAGCCCATCATTCATCGCAAAACATAGTTCCGTTCAAGCGTGTCGTGTTCATTCAGGTTCATTTCACAGCGATGCAACCGGCAAGTGTTCGTTGTTGTTGTTTTTCAAATTCGGGCATATAGCCCTCAAGATCCCAGTAGTCTAGGCAGTAGTACAGGATTCAGTTGCCATTAAACGGTAAATGAAAACTTACGATTTTCTTCTTCTCCTAGTGCTACCTCTGCGGCAGAATTTATTGAAGGGTCAGGATGACGGCTACAGTTAATTTCTGCAGACCGGCGCCATTATTTACTCTTGGAGTCTCGCAAGTCTTGAGAATTGATCAACTTTAACGCAACCTTCACCTCACCTGGATCTAGAGTGTACACAAGTATTAAAGGAAGCTTTTTGCCACTACTCAGAAGGTCAATAAACGAACCTGAACGGAAGAAGATGTATTTTCACCTATACAAATGAGCTTTGACACGAGCGATGGCTATGTAAACACACTGACTGTGGCAGATTTTAATCTGTTCTCGCGTGCAATCCAGGGAGATACCCACCGGCTTGGACTTATAGAACGGTTTATTAAGGTATGAAATTTACTGTGATGTGCTTTTTAGGCTTCATTTAGACCCAACTTTTGAGATTTTCCCCGTCAAATTTGGCTAAATTTTAGTAGGTGATCAAGGGCCTCGGAGTAGGGTGTCTTCCAGCGTCGCTGGTAAGCTTAGAATTTTTCGAAAAGTTTCCATATTTCGTCTGTCAAAGTAATGAATGTACCTTAAAATTCGTATGAAAACGAAATTCCGTGAGCTGCATTTTAGGCGACGTAGCACGCTTCACAAAATCGGTGAATTTTACCTTTCTGATCACGGTCGGCAACCTCAGTTCGGCCAAAATTCAATTTTGGCTCGTAGCAGAGCAAAAATAAGGAATTGGAAAATAATAAATTGCTTTTTTCTATATATGTGTCAGACCCTTTTCACTGACAAAAAATGAAGGAAAATTATTTTTGGTCCCGAAGTCGAGTGGACCGCTTTTAGCGGGACTGCCACTTAATTGATGCGTCAACGTGAAGGACAACTGGTTCATTTCTGTCATAGTACACCAGGGTCGTTGTGGTACATATCAATAACTTCACCTTCTCAAAGGCTTTCGAATGTGATGGATTCCATGCAAAGTCAACGTTCTCCTTTACGAGGTTTCTTAAGGGGGTAGTGTGGTCAGCTAGATTGGGGATGAATGAGCTCATGTAAGTTGCCATCCCCAAAAAGGTGTGAAGCTCCTTGTCTTAAGGCGGTTCTAAATTTTCTATGGCTCTGACTTTATCTGGGCTGGGCTTGACACCGTCTGGTGTGTAAAGCATACCAAAGAAATTGCACTCCTTTGTTTTCATAACGCACTTCTCGTCATTGAGCTTGATACCAGGCTTTCTGGTACGTTCCATGGTTTCGTGTAGGTGTAAGTCATGCTCTTTGTCGTTGTTTCCCATAGACTGTGACGTCATCTGCAATGCCAATGGCTCCCTGGCAATCACGATACGTCTCATCAATCTTGAATTGGAAGATATCTTGACTCATTCGTAGGACAAACGGCATCCTGAGGAAACGGTATCGACCGAATGGTGTATTAAAGGTTGTCAGATATGAGGATTCCTCATCTAGTTTGGCATTCCAATAGCCATTGCGAGCGTCGAGCTTGCTAAAAAGCTTTGCTCCTGCTAATTTGGGTGTGATTTCCTCTAGAGTGGGTATGGGATGATGTTCTCTTTTGATCGCCTTATTCAGGTCTTTAGGATCGAGGCATAAACGAAGTCGCCCATTTTCTTTTTCTCTAATAACCAGGGAGTTAACCCAATCTGTAGGTTGCGTTACTTTTGCAATGATATCGTGACTTTCCCTCTCACGTAATTCGGCTTGTATATGTAATTTGGCTTTCAACTCTATGGGTACTTTGCGGGGTGCATGGACCACCGGTGATACTTCAGGATCCAGTGTGATGTGATACGTATAGTCGTCAAAACATCCAACTGTACCATTGAAACATTCTGGGTACATCTCCATCAACTCTTGTTTACTTGTGATTGATGGCCGCTCTTCCAGTGGTACATGACTTCCAATGTAATTCGAGCTTTTCTTGCAAGTACCCGAATTTTGAGCTGGGGCATTGAAGCTGCTAGTTGGATCAGCCTGGTCTAATTGATTTGTTCTTAGTGTACAGTGTAGGGTGACTAGTTTTAGTGCAACGTACGCTTTTAGACCGAGAATAGCTGGCCCTGAAGTGTCTGTGACGTAGAAAACGCAGTTTTTTTATTTGTACTTGCAACGGATGTTTACAGTGCCAAGCTGCTTGATTACAGAGCCACCATATGCTGAAAGGACGGCTTCATTCTTTTCCAGTGCTTCTGGTTTGGGGTTTCCTTCGTCGTCAAACTTCTCTGGGGCGATTATGCGAAGTGGCCTGATATGCAAAACATTGCTCTGAGCACCTGTGTCTACCTTGCACTGGAGATTAATTTTCCGCTTCTTTTCTGGCTGAGTTATCTCAAGTGTTAAAAAGACTTCATCGCGTGTGTCGTGTGTCGAATGTTGCGTGTCTTCTATGGTGTTAACCTCGATGGTACTGATTGTCAGAATTTCATCATTGTCTTCGTCGCCCCCGTCCTCAATCGTGTGAATAATTTTTTTGAAGGCCGGCTTTCTTCCTTGGTTCCGTTTGCTGGATCGGCAGACAGATTGCTAATGATTAGCTTTGCCGCATTTTTGACATAATGTACCGGAGGCTGGACATTTGCTCCTTGGGTGTTGTTTTCCGCAGTTGTTACAGAATTCCCTTTCTTGTTCCTTATGAATAGCATCTATACTTCTATCCTCTTGATGGCTTTCGCTACTTCCTGCCAGTGTCTTCATATGTTTACTTTTCCCTTCGTGGCTTCTTGCAGTCTCAATAGCGGCTACAAGGGTCAATGATTTGTCTCGGCTTATGAGAGACTTCTGGACATCGGGATTTCTTGACCCCCAAATGAGCTGATCCAAAACTCTGTCTTCGACTTCGGCGTTGTCGCGAAATTGACATTTTGCTGCTAGATTTTTTGATCTTGAGATAAAATCATCAACTGGCTCGCCTTATTCTTGTCGCATTCCTTGTAGTGTGTATCTGTCAATTCGATGACTCGTCTTCGGTTCCAATTGATTCTCGAACCGTTCGAAAATAATGGCAGGCTTTTTCCTGTCTTCCTCCTTTGTGAATGTCCAACTGTTGTATAAATCCAGGCCTTTTTCACCCGACCAGAGTAAAAAATAGCTCACTTTTCTTCGTCATCGGCGTCTTTGAGAACGCTTGTGAACATAAGCTGACATTTTTGTTTGAATCTTGCGAATGCAGTTATCGGATCAGGAGCGTCCCAGTTCATCTGTGGCGACGCAAAAGACGTTGGTGTTGCCATAATTCGCTTCTGCTGGCCTCTCTTAATTTAAGTCTAGAAATTATTTTTGTAAAACGCTGCCACCATGTAGTGTGTTGTCAAGTAGGTTTATTCTGCTTGTTCATACACACGGCGTGGATGTGTGTGCTTTTCTAGATTTGCATAATGTGCTAGCCTACTTAAATATGCATACACAAAATATAACATACAATAGATGCTAATTCTCACGTGCCAATATGTTACACTATTGTATACATCTCCTTTTCTATTTGAGCATAGTCCCATACAATCCCATACAAACTCGGAGTCTTTCTTTAGCAGGTTTCTCATGGGTGCAGTGGTTTCTGCCAGGTTTGGTGTAAATTTAGCCAGATAGTTGACCATCCCGATGAGGGTCTCGAGTTCTTGTCTGTTTCTTGGTGGCTCCATCTCTTGGATAGCGGCAACTTTCTTGGGGTCTAGGCTGTACTCCTTTGTCGGATAGCACATGACCAAAGTAACTTACTTGGGTTGCTCCAAAAACACATTTCTCAGCGTTCCACTTGATCCCGATCTCTCTTGTACGCTCAAGGACTTTACTCAGATTGTTGTCGTGGTCTTCTTTAGATGATCCCCAAACGAGCATGTCATCAATGATGGATTTGCACCCGTCAATGTCTTCAAATGCCATGTCCATGGTCTTCTGGAACACCTCTTGTGCAGAGTGTATACCGAATGGCATTCTGGTGAAGCGATAACGCCCAAATGGCGTGTTGAAAGTGGTTAGGAAAGAACTTTCCTCATCAAGTTTTATCTGCCAATAACCGGACGTGGCATCTAGGACACTAAAATACTTTGCATCGGACAACATTAGGGTCAGTTCCTCCAATGTCGGGAGAAGATAACGTTCGCGCTTAACAGCACAGTTCAAATCTCTTGGATCTAAACACACTCGCAAGGCACCTGTGCGTTGCTTTTCCGGTGTTACAATTAAGTTGACCCAGTCTGTGGGCTCTGTGACCTTTACTATGACTTGAAGGGCTTCCATTCTCTTTTATTCGTTTTCCAGCTTGTCTCGAAGAGCTATTGGGATTTTGCGAGGAGGGTGAATAACAGGTTCGACGTCAGGTTTGAGTTGGATTTTATGCATTACGGGAAACGATCCTAGCCCTTCGAATACATCTTTGTACTCAGTTAATATGTCTCCTGGATTTTGGGAGACAGCGTCAATATTTTCCTTTTCTTCTACAGAGAGTGTTAGCTGAATAAGATTCAGTGACAAACATGAGGATAATCCCAGTATTGGGGGTGCTTGCGTGGACACTACATAGAACTGATGGTGTCCCTGTGTCCCCTTGTATGAGCAGGCTAAAGTGCATGTCCCGTCTACCTTGAGAGGTTTGCCACCATAGCCGAACAGTCTTTGCGACGTGCTCTCCAGATCGTTACGCCCAAGTTGTTGAAATACGTAGAAAGGAATGACGTTCACTTGGGCTCCAGTGTCAAGCTTGAAATTTATTGGCGTCTTCTTATTTCCAGCCTCAATGTTCACAAACACTTGATTGATTTGGTTAACATCTTCTGACCTCGTGCACTTGCTGGTCTCTTGTTTTGCACATATTGGCGAAGTGGGGCATGAATCCTTTGCCTGAGTCCTTCCGCATCTACCACATGTACCTCCGCTGTGGTACTTCCGATGGTGGCTTTGGGGGCTCCTTTCTGGAGCGTCGATCTTCTTTGACACTGTGTACGACTTCATCGCCTCCCTCCATTGACTTTATTTGTGATTGTGACATTTCATATGTTCGAACAATGTCTATGGCCTTGTCCAGGGTTAGATCTTTGCCTTCGTTGATCAACTTTTCTCGAATTTTACGAGAGTTTGTCCCAAAGACAATTCTGTCACGAATCATTTCATCGGGTTCCTTGAAGGAACATTCTCTCACCAGAAGCTTTAGGTCGGTCACAAACTGTTCCACTGTTTCGGACTCTGCTTGTACTCTCTTGTGAAACTTTTAGCGGGAAAATACTGGATTGCATTTCGGTTCCACATGATTCGCAAATCTCTCAAAATATGTCTTGAGCTTCTTCTTATCTTCATCAGTGACATCGCCCCATGTGTTGGCGATGTCTCGACCTTTTTCTCCACACCATATCAGCAAATAACTGCACTTTTCTTCCTCTTTCTTTGACGCGAGCGGACCACTGAACATGAGTTCCACGTGTTGTCGGAAACGCGTCCAGCGTTCTGGTAAGTTTTCGGATTCCCAGTCCACCTGAGGACTCTGTACTCCGGCTAAATCTATGCTTGAGGGTTTATCTCGATTCTGACACCATGTAAAGTATTCTTTCAATTTAGTATGGCCTCCTTTATCTATTCTGTAGCGTGACTCAAGAACTAATCATTCAACCAATGGTGGTGCTGTAAAAGCACACACCAAAACGAGGCGCACATAATTATTGAAGGCGGGAACCGAAACGCATACATTACAACTTTCAACGGAGCAGATTTATAACACCATCGACTGACAAACACTATTCACTTGACTCTGAAGATGACTTCTGCTGAAGTTGTCGAAACGTTAGTCACCAACAACAGTTCTTTTCAGAACTACCCTCACCCGGACGATCGACGATTGCACAATACGAACTAAAGAACGCTTTGTAAGCTAAACCAAGAGTGAAATAAATTCTAATTTTTTTCTTTCTGTGCTGTACATCGTAACCAAACAAACTTGTTAGATTAACCTTATCATAACTGTCAAGAGTAAGTGCTGCTACCTCCGGGGGCTTTTAATTCACCAAAAAAATAACTCTTGCACGCCTTGCGTGCCTATGTTTGATGTTTAGGCGAAGCTGCTCTTAAGAGCAAATGCCCACAAATATCAAACAAAATCAAATTTCTTCGGCAGGGCTAGAAAACTCAAATTCACTCGTCTTTGGCATATAGCTAGCCCCTGGCAAGAGTGCAAATAGGCTGTAGTTTTTCCCTTTAAATAGTTTTGTCTTTCCGAGAAAAGTGACATTTACGATTTAACTTTCAGACTCAATTTCATACAATTTAACGAGTCCCAACTGGGCTGAAAATCGACCAGTTTCATTCGATTCACATTTCGCAACTATTGAGCACAGAAAAGTTGTTATACAATCAGCTTATTGCAGAACTATTCCTTGTCAAAAAAAGGACGATTTCAAGAATATTGGATTAATCTAATTATTTGGCGGTAAACAAAACCAGAGTGTTCTCCAAAATTGAGTTAGTCAGCCGGTGAAAAGAGTTGTTATTTTGACCATGTGACATGTCTCGGAATTCCAAAAGATTTTAGATTCTAACTATACTAAGATAGGTCTTTCAATATATGTAAAGTTCAGTTTGGGCAAATGATTAGGCACTCGTCAAAAAATTATTCAAAATCTTTCACAAAAGTACAAAAGACACAAAATCACGCCAGCAACTTCCGAGTGCGTGACCAAAAGTGTTATCATCGTATCGGCAACTTCAGCTTTACCAAGCAGTATAAATGACATACACGTAATAATAGCATGTTCACCTAACTCCGTTTGTAATATCCTGAATCTTGCAAACTGATTCTTTCCCTGCATATAATTTTCAGCGGAGTTCTTGTCAGTACTCACATCCGACTTTGAAGAAAAACGGTCACTGCCAAGTCCCATGTATGTATCATCTATCTGTGTTATTCGTGTCGTTTGATTAAGCCAGTAGTAAGTGCTAAAGCGTTATTCCACGTGCGACTTTCGGGTTTCCATTTTGAAGGCGTTTGAAAGTCCTCCATTTTGACTGAAGATGTGTTATCCGAGACCCGTGCGTTACAACATATTTTACATAGGGGTGAGGGTCGAGATTTCAGAGCTTTTAACAGAGTTACTTTTCTTTGTTTGAATTTTAAGCCACAAAGACCTGGTTCGTGTGTAGCATTTTATCGCTTTACCTAAGAAAGAAGGCCCTGAATTGGAACTAACGTCGAGATATTGGCAAAATTCCAACGCTTTTTCTTTCGGAAGTAATTCCCACTCTACCCTTACCCTGTGTGCATAGACTTTTGCTGGACAATATGCAAATAAGAGACGCGGAACCATCGTAGATGGCGGCCTATTTGTTACTGCTAATTACTGGGGATTTCTGCCTGATAGCAGGTTGAATGATTGTACCGAACAACAAAACGGAAAACGTAGGAACATTTGCATAGGAACTTGGTAATATTGAGCGATTTGGGGAATTCAAAATCGCCAGACGAATGCGTACAGGTTATGCAAACCTAATTATAATGGAACACCTTTGAAATGGCAGGATAGGAACTTTGCTTGACAGTCAAGACATGATAACCCAGCTAAGTTAAACATATAAACGTTGGTTTATGCTTGCGTTGCGCTGATATTCCTGTGATATTTCGAATTGAAATGATTTAATGACAAAAACAATGCGCCGGTTGTACTTTTGGTCACGCATTCGACTTCTCGCGTGATTTTAATTTTTTTGTGTATGATTTGAATAATGTTTTTAATCATTTGCCCAAACTAAACTTTACATCTATTGAAAGACCTATCCTAGTATAGTTAGAATCTAAAATGTTCTGGAATTCCGAGACATGGCACATGATCAAAATGACAATTCTTTTCACCGACTGACGAGCTTATCGTTGGAGACCACTTTGGTTTTGTTTACCGCTAAATAGTTAGATAAATCCAATATTCTTGAAACTGGGCTTGTTTGGACAAGGAATAGTTCTGCATTAAGTTGGTTGTATTACAACTTTTCTGTGCTCAATAGCTGCGAAATACGAGTCGAATGAAAATGGTCGATTTTCAGCCCAGATAGAACTCGTCAGATTGATGTCTCGAAGTGAAACCGATAGTACCCTTTTTCTCGGAAATACCAAGATATTTGAAGAAAAAAACTACATAGCGTTTTTACTTTTACTAAGGACTACTTATATGCAACAGTAGGGCAAATTCTATTTTTCAAGCCTTACCGAACTATTTTTCATTCTTGTGGACATTTGCTCTTAAGATGCGTTGTTTTCAATGTGCTCTCTTCGATCGATGAAGATAAGGATAAATGCTATCGGGAACAGCAGGAACATCAGTCCAGAATTTCCAACAAATCACTCTTGTGGAGTCTCATCTAATACTAACAGAAGTCACTCGGAAAATTACAAAAACCACTCTATTAACTATTCAGAAACGAAGAAGTTAGTGTAGGTGAAAGGCGCCCGCCGTGATAGAGAACCAAGTCAGTTCAAAATTTTATCGTTAGCTTACCGTAAGTGTTAAAAACCAGAAGTGTAGAAATAAACCAGTTATAATCACTCGTGAAAAAGATTCAACTTTATATTGTGCTACTGATGATGTTTAACTGTGTCAATTGCCACAACAGCAAGCAAATTTTGATTTTTAACCAGGCATCTGTTTTCTAGTTTGAAGCAGAGTTCCCCTTCATCAAGTGTTATTTGTGATCTGTTAACGTTAAGATCATGTAAAAAATCACAGATTTTAGCGGTACCGTTTATATTTTTTATCTGCGCAACGGTAGTCAACATTTTGGCAATCACACGGGAGAAGAATATACTTCATTCCAATCCTTCGCAAAAGCAACTATGGCAAAAGAAGTCGACAAAACCAGTATCGGACTGCACCGGACCGGATCGCGGATCGGATCAAGGAAAAAAATTCAAAATTTAAAATTCAAAATTTTGCTGAGCAAATTACATTAGAGTGACTACTGCGTGCAGAACGTTTTATTTAATTCAGGTGTGATATTCCTTTATTCCTTTATAATATCAAAGGTAAACTGTCGTAAAACGAGTCAGCATGGCAATAATAGGGCGAACGTATGAATCGAAACAAAAACTAAAAACACACTAAACAAATTAAACACCTGATGATTTCAAACAATTTCCGTTTTGAGACAAGTCTATACTTTTACAAGATGTGAGTCTGAAATACGATATTTCGCACTGGAATAAAACGAAACAAACCAATATAGAAATATAGTTGTTTTACAAAAAATTCTAGGAATGACATCGATAGTCTGAACGAAAACGCAACCCGAGAATAAGCAACATTTTAGGAGTTACGTCACGATTTTTAGAGCCATTTTTAGAGTTGCCTTTAAATAGAATAAAGCCTCGAAATGATCGTGTTCTAGGGTAGAAAACACTTAAGAGGCAAGAACAAATCAAAACGGAATGAGAATTGTTAAGGATGGCAAAGATTAACAAGGACTGCAAACGACGAACTTGAAAAAACTAGGCTAGTTTTTTAAGCAGAAAACCATTTGTCGTAAACGTGAACGGTGCTGGCGTCGTTCCGGTCTTGCGTCTGATTACCAATCTTACGTCGACCAGTGCCTTGTTGTGAAAAACACTATTTTTAAATCAAAAATGGATTATTACTCCAATCTTATCGACGAGGCTGGAAGCGATAACAAGTCTCTTTTTCGCACCATCGACCGCCTTCTCCACAGGAAGCCCGAGAAGTGTCTTCTGTCTTGTTCCTCGGCTACGGAACTTGCCAATAATTTTATCACTTTCTTCGAAAATAAAATTATCAATATAAGATGTAAACTCGAAGCTGCCAAAATGCCTGATCTCTTCTGTACTTTGGACAAATTAACGCTCGACTGTCAGTTAAATGCCTTCTCACCTACTTCAATCGTTGAACTTTCGGAAGTTGCACGCACTGTTGTGTCTAAGTCTTGTAGCCTGGACCCTCTGCCTGCCGTCTTGTTAAAAGAAAATTTTGACATGCTTCTACCCACGCTTTGCAGGATTGTAAACTTGTCCCTGGAATCTGGATATGTACCTCCTTCACTAAAAACCGCTGTCTTACTGCCACTACTCAAGAAACCATCTTTGGACCACGAAATCCTTAATAATTATAGGCCTATCTCAAATCTCAAGGTCATTTCAAAAATCATCGAAAAAGTTGTTGCAGTACGTCTTCAGGACTACTTGGAATCCAACCAACTTAATGAACCGCTACAATCAGCCTACAAGCGATTTCATAGCTGTGAAACCGCTCTTGTACGTGTACACAATGATATTTTGCGTGCCATTGACGATCGTCACTGTGTTATACTCCTGCTGCTTGATCTATCTGCTGCTTTTGACACTGTTGATCACGACATTCTTCTAACAAGACTGAAATCCAAGTTTTCAATCTGTGGCACTGCCCTTGAATGGTTTCGTTCCTATCTTTCAAACCGCACACAATTTACCTTAATCGATGGAAAAAAATCAGTCTCGTGAGCTTAAATGTGGAGTCCCCCAAGGTTCGGTCCTAGGGCCTATCCTGTACTTACTTTATACTGCACCACTGGCTGACATTCTACGGTACCACGAAATGCAATTTCACTTCTACGCTGACGATACTCAGTTATATATCTCTTTTTCAACAAACAACGACGTCGAATTAACTAATGCAGTTGGAAAAATTGAGGAATGTTTGTCTGATCTTGACAAGTGGATGTCTCTTAACAAGCTAAAACTGAATAAGGACAAGACGGAACTTCTTTATCTATACTCGAAACACAACCCGCAGCAGTCTCTACCACCAATCCGTTTTGGTCAAGACATAATTCAGCTATCTCAATTTGCTAGAAACATCGGTGTGATATTTGACAATACCATGACTATGCTTCCGCATATCAGGTCTATTTGTAAATCAGCCTCTTATCATCTGCGCAACATCTCCCGGATAAGGAAATTCTTATCTACGAAAACCACCGAGATCCTGGTCCATGCTTTTGTGTCTTCCAAACTCGACCACTGCAACTCTCTTTTGTACAACGTACCGAAGTGTGCTTTAAAAAAGCTCCAGTCTGTTTAGAACGCCGCTGCTCGACTTATCACCTGTTCCCGAAAGTACGACCACATCACTCCAATACTGAAAGAATTACACTGGCTTCCTATTTCTGAACGCATTAAATTCAAGATTATGTTACTTACCTTTAAGGCTCTTCATCAACAATCTCCTGTCTACATTCAAGATCTAGTAGCGTACTACCAACCTTCCAGAATCCTCCGATCATCACACTTATTACTTCTTAACCCCTCGAATTTTCACCTGAAGACATATGGTTCTCGAGCTTTTGCTGTTTCCGCTCCTGAACTCTGGAACAGTCTACCTGTTTCTATCCGCTCATGTGACAATCTAAGTTCTTTTAAATCTAAACTCAAAACTCATCTTTTTAAGAAAACTTATTATTCTTAGCGATTTTTACTTTCTATTACTTTCTCAAATGCACATTTTTAATTATTAAGATTAGTACAGATCATTTTGGCGAATTGTACAGCGCCTAGAGCAGGCATGGATAGGCGCTATATAAATATTTATTTATTATTATTATTATTATTATTATTATTATTATTATAAGATGCGCAAGCCGTGACGTAGCTCCTTTAAAGCAAGTCATGTCCTTGAGCTTTCGTAAGTAAGTTTTCTCATTAACTGTAACGCCAACTGTAACGTTCACATATGACACGAAAATGTAGCCAAGAATTAGCTACTGATACTAATTAACAATTAGACCCGTAGCCCGCAAGGGCTACGGGTCAATAACCCATGAGGCGAAGCCGAATGGGCTATAGACCCGTGGCCCTTAAGGGCGAAGGGTCTAATTGTTTTAGTATCACCCAACTAGTCGGACAGAAAAGGCAATAATAAAGTTAGTAAATGCAAGTTGAAGAAATATTTATTTGGGAATAAAACGAAAGAAAGCGTCACGCTCGATTGCGCCAATTTCGCTACTCGAGGACTATTACTAAGGGACCGGTCATTATTTATTGCCGGGGGGGGGGGGCGGCGGAGTATTTTGGGCTGAACACGGCGAAATTTAGCCGATCCCCCCTTTAAATGTTATATCACCGAAGTGATCCCCCCTCAACACTGTTGACAGCTGTCGTGATCCCCCCCCCCCATGTCTTCGCACCCATATTCAACTTTTGAGGTGTATATTCAGTGTTGTTTTTAACGTTCAGGTAGAATTTCAATCTATGATGTATTTACAGTATAATGAGGCCCTTATCTCGCAGTCTCGAAAGTGTCTCTTGATCCGTGTCTTTTTCTAGTCTGGATCCCATTATCTGTTGTCAGCTGACATGCAGCAATAAAACAATCTCAAATGGTCGAACAGTGCAAAGTTACTTTTTTAATAGAGTGCAAATTTAATAAGAGTCCACCAAGTACCTATGGGCATGTCATATTCAGCAGTAATTCGGCCATCTGGAAGGGCAAAAATGAGTGAAATGAGACGACTATTCTGTTGGTCTGTAGTGCTAGATCAGCCTTTGTTTTCTTTCCCACTTTTTCTTGTTTTCTTTTTTCTTTTTTGGCTTTTCATTCAGTGTGTGCTTGTACCGTGACTTCAGCTATTTGCTCATCTGGTACAAACGTTAGATCTGGTATACGAACAGTTGACTGTTCATCGAGGTCAGCAATGACAAGATCTTGTTCGGTATTCTCGTCGTCATCTGACTCATCATCAGACTCCGCCTCTGATTCTTCACTCTCTTCTTCACTGCTGGACAACTCATTTCAATTGCCTGTACTTTTTTGTCCAAAGTAATGACAGCGAATTGCCTTTATCTTGTCCAGCTTTAGACCAACAGTGGTCAGGCCATGTTCTTTAAGGTAAAGGTCAAGCTGTCTCACCTTCAGCTTCTCAACTTTTCCATTCTCAATGAGTGTACCCCACTTGTAA
>NC_138153.1:21955564-21958064 GCF_964199315.1 Orbicella franksi
TTTCAAACTTGGAGATGAGATACTGCCTTACTTTCTCTAAGAAGCGAACAGCGCCACCGTTTGGTTTATTGAGTGCTCATCCTTCACTTAAATTCGACTGGAAAGGTTCGCTACCTTGTCTCTCGATAACATTGGTACTGTCGTCTTCTGAAAGAGTAAGGGGTGAGAATTTTTCAACCCAGTCTCGTTTGAGTTTGTCGCACACACTCTCTGTATGTTGTCCAACAGATATGTGCAGCTCCATTTCTTCGACAGATTTGAATGTCCTAGCACATGCTGGTTCTGGGCATTCCAACACTAGCCCCAATTCACAGCTGCTTTCCGCATCACTACTGTCATGCGCGCTTCCATGCGTTACTGTCGGAGTGAAGCCAAAATTCTCCTGTTCTGTTGTGAGATCGGTGCCGCCTTGATGCTTAATGTAAATTTCATCCCACGGAATGAGTTTGCCAGGGCCAACTTGGAATGTCTTCCACACTATGAGCCCGTCTTGTTGATACAAAAAGTCGTGCATGGCACTGAATTGCTGGAGTTTCTTGATATCTAAATCTTTCTTGGTTTCATTTACGCGGCATACAGCTGCGGTACATCCTTGAACTGGCCTTTCTTTGAGCGCCGTGTGCATATCACTGTCAGTGAGAACGTCATGGCTCTCGTTACAGTATCTCCTTATGGCACCTTTCAAGGGGCATAGGATCCTGTCGCATACGTCTTTTCCAGACTGTGGCTCAGAAAAGTCGTATCTCTGAAATGACACACCTACACGATCTCCAACATCACGGGCGGCAACAATAAGCTGGCTATTGTGGTGACAGCCGGCTTCATCTGATTTGAGGTTAGCCTTCTTTATCTTTGGATTTGAGGAGCGAACGGTGATTAAGAGACTCTCCAAGATGGACAACACAGAGAACCAATCCGCTGAACAGCTGTTGAATAGGTGGTTGTAGAACGAAACGAAAAAATTCCCCTTTCCATTACTCGTGATAGCACAGTTAACGTACCAGTCCATTCCCCTCTTAGCATACCAATCGCACTGCTTTTCAGGAAATCGCCGCTGTAAGAACTTCATTGCCCAATCCATCACTATAAACACGGAATCTTCTGTCAGGTTTTGTATGAAGTTTTGTTTTGCGATATCTTGGTTTTCGCATCGGAGAATATGGCATTTCCATTCGTTGATGAAGTTGACGGACTCTCCAAAGTCATACAGAAGATCATCATGTTGTTCTTTGGAGTACATCGAAGAGCAAAGTTCATTGATTTTCCCTCCACGGATTGAAGAACAGTCTTCAGTTCCTCGCAACTGTCACACTTTGATAAATGGTCGTGTGAGCCCTGGTGTTTGAAGTCTTCATCAACGGGATCACTAAGAGCGAACTTCCCGCAGTGATCTGCGAAACGGCTGTCTTCGTTGTGACAATGAACGCCTTCCTTAGGCGGTTCCTACTTTTTCTACTTTTCCTCAAGTTGTTCAACAATTTGGGTGATTCTTTGGAAACCTTCGGCACTGTCAGCGGATGCACTGTCCAGTCCTTGCAAAGACTTACGCTGAAACGCTTCTCTCACTTTAATTTAGGGACGCGGTACATATTGTTGCACGACTTAGTGGTTGAAAACCACCATCTTCACAAAATGCCGCATGCTTATACCACTGACGACAAGCAAAAAAGTCATATGGGTACCCAGGTTAAAAATATTTGAATAACTCTATTAATTACTACCAGTTCTAATTTAAAGGAAAAAGTTATGAGAATAAAATAAAAGTTGTCTGTACATGCCTTCACCCTTTAGACTGAGAGTCCTAAAGTTTTTTTAGCATGCATAAACAATAGCCTCCATTTAGCGCGAAAATATGTCAGGGTATTTGTAACGCGGACATTATCTGTTCCGAGAAGCGAACAGTTTTCCGAAAGCGTAGCTCGAGGAAAACTGTGAACTTCGAGGAACAGATAATGTCCAAGAACAAATATCCGAACATATTTTCGCCCCAAATAGAGGCTATTGTGTTTATTATTCTTCAAATCTTTTTCGCAAGGCGCCCAGTTTTGAAAAATGGGGAATATTTAACAATTATTCCATGAGCGCGCGTTGGATATGAGATGGTAAATAGCCAACGAGGCCCGTAGGGCCGAGTTGGCTATAACCAATCTCATATCCAACAAGCGCGAATGGAATAATTGTTTTATTAAATTCTCAACCTTCGTTTTTGCTAAATTTTTATTTACGTTTAAGAAACGACCGGGAAGTGAGGTGACTTCCGGGCGCCAAAACGACATGATCTCATGATCACATGATAAGTGCACCGCCGTGCGAACAGTTGAATGAAAAATCAAAAGCGAAGCAAATTACAGCTGAACTGAATTTACAGTAATCCAAACTTCACGGTCTGTTTTGTACTGGTAAAAACCTTACTGCAGTGTCCTCAAGTGTTCAAAGTTCAAACTCATCGGGAAGAGTAATAATTGTGGACATTTACACTACAGTTGTAAAAATACTGGGG
>NC_138153.1:21963064-22088064 GCF_964199315.1 Orbicella franksi
GGCGACTTGGTTACAAGCATCACTATCAGTTTCAGATTGTCAGACCTAAGAAAGTATAAATGCAGCCAAATATCTTGTAGACGCTAGTGAATTATTTAAAACTGAAGGCATAAAAGTGCAAAATGCATGGGTAGATGGCATAACTTCGCAACCCATGAAGAGTGGGGCGAGTTTGTTCAAAACCCTAACACATCCAGTGCTGATGTGCAAACTAATGAAATCTTCACAAATTGTCAAAAGAATATTTGCACTGCTGATGTTCATAATCCAGACAGAGAAAAAGACACTAAAAGGATTACCAGTGTTTCCTGTCAAAATGTTATATAAATATTAGATGAAGACCTTATTTCTATAAACATGCTCAACTAATGGCTGCTTATTAAGATGATGCACTTTTCAACTTAACAGCTTACAAATGCAACACTTCTTAGTTCCAAAAGAGGCAAAGGACAGCACTTCATAGAATAATTACCACATACCATGAGGTAGCTCGAAGGAGCTTTTGATTATATCGAAGCTATGGGGCTGAAAAATGGATGTCAACGATTTACCCAGATACGATGGTGATAGTGATTTATCGGTGGATAGCGTTATCAAACAAACGGGGCCATGATCGCCTAATTCTTGAAGTAAAAAACATCCCGCTGGTTTCACTTCTGGTAGTGTCACGCTGTCGCTTTCAGTAAATATCAATGTAAATATCGTTACAAATCATAAAAGTATTTGTACCCCTAAGCTGCAAATGAAAACGAGGTCAATCGGAAGCAAAGACCCTAATTGAAGTGATTAAAATGCCAGTATTTGCATTCTTCCAATATCTAGTCTCCTATGGGAGCGTTGCGTGACGAGCCTAAACAACGGCCGCGAATTAATGTCCGACATTTCGACCATTTGATGTTGATCAAAATGTATATTATACTGTTTTCACTCATAGTTTCATATTCAAACTGCGAAGAAAATGACACTTGTTTCCTAGGTAATGATGCATTAGCAACAGCAAGTGTCAGACAACATTTAATAGTTTTATATTTTTTCTAAATGATTTTCTTTGATTTACCTGATCGTTGCCGATGGCTGATACAAGACGCTCAGTCCTCGCCCTTCGCTCACTGCGCTTCTCGTTATTGCATCGTCTTCGGGTACCTTTAATACTTAAGTTCGAATGCTGTCCATAGCGATCACCTTTGTCCTCCGGATTGCTAAGCTTTTCTGCCATACCTTCCATCCTTTGCTTTCCAACGTCCGAAGTCGTGAAAGTGAAGTATGATCATCGCAGTAAATTTTCCAATTTAAGCAACTGGAAAGAAGAAGCCTGAAAAAAATCAGGGCTTCAACGGGATTCGAACCCGTGACCTCCGCGATACCGGTGCGATGCTCTACCAACTGAGCTATGAAGCCACACATTGGGAGCGAGGTCAATTAATTGAGTTCATATCTTCCCGTGAGTGAAATGATGTGAAGTATATATGAAATAATTCATATTTGAACTGCGGTAGTAGATGAAAGTGAAGTATGATCATCGCAGTAAATTTTCCAATTTAAGCAACTGGAAAGAAGAAGCCTGAAAAAAAATCAGGGCTTCAACGGGATTCGAACCCGTGACCTCCGCGATACCGGTGCGATGCTCTACCAACTGAGCTATGAAGCCACACATTGGGAGCGAGGTCAATTAATTGAGTTCATATCTTCCCGTGAGTGAAATGATGTGAAGTATATATGAATCCCGTTGAATCCCGTTCGAATCCCGTTGAAGCCCTGATTTTTTTCAGGCTTCTTCTTTCCAGTTGCTTAAATTGGAAAATTTACTGCGATGATCATACTTCACTTTCATCTACTACCGCAGTTCAAATATGAATTATTTCATATATACTTCACATCATTTCACTCACGGGAAGATATGAACTCAATTAATTGACCTCGCTCCCAATGTGTGGCTTCATAGCTCAGTTGGTAGAGCATCGCACCGGTATCGCGGAGGTCACGGGTTCGAATCCCGTTGAAGCCCTGATTTTTTTCAGGCTTCTTCTTTCCAGTTGCTTAAATTGGAAAATTTACTGCGATGATCATACTTCACTTTCATCTACTACCGCAGTTCAAATATGAATTATTTCATATATACTTCACGTCCGAAGTCTTCTCAGCGCTCTATTTATATACTAGGGTATCTAAAAGATAATAATGCTGCGCCACATTCTATTGATAGTGACATATTTTACGCAGTGATTCATCTACAACTTCATGCATGATGACACATGGATGGCGAGGACGCGTCCATCGCGATGTGTGAAAATGCTAAAGCTTTAGCTTAAATTCATGTTTGGATGAAAAGGAATAGATCGCAGCATATATGAAATTAGCGTGTTCTACGATTTTCGTTTGTTTTACTTATTCTGCAAGCTTTAGGAGCGACGATTTCTCTTCATTTAAGAATTCGGTCAAGTAGGCGAGACTGCTAAGAAATGACATACTAAGTTTAAAATTAAGATGTCACAATCGTCCAGATTTACAAACTGTCACATACTGCATGCATTAAGAACAAAAGCAAGAGTTGTGAAAGCAGGCACAATCTCCTTCACATCGTTTTACAGGTAAATCAGAGCAAAACACAACCACTAATCTTTCTCACTGGAATCCACGCGAAAAGGCGTCCTCCTGTAGTTCGTGGCGCAACGCACTCTGGTAAAAAGTGGCGCAGTGCACTCTGGTTAAATGCGATGCATTCTGGTAAAAAGTGATGAATTCGAGAATTTGGATACCCTTTTATATATTCTTCTTAAATTCTGTTTATGTTGTTGCTCGCTCGCTACGCTCGCTCCGCAGTAATTAATGCTTTATTGTTGTGATATATTAACTTGATTGTTGTGTCATAGTTTAAACTTTAACATGCAAGCCGATACTATCAAACGTGGGCGCAGAATTCGTCTTGTTAGCCTTCTAAATGGATAGGGAAATTGACTACCTTTTAAAATTAGCTGACTTGGACAATTTCACAGACAATTTCAAACAAATAGGTGTTGCAAAGGTTGGACATTTTCTGGACGTTGATGACGAAACTCTTGAGCAAGACATTGGACTAAACAAGATACAAATTCGCCGTCTCAGGCGTTTCTTCGCTCAGATACAAGCTGAATCAAAGCAAAGAGATTCGAACAGTGAAGGTATTATAAAGTCATAATTTATTAGCTGGTTATTTTGAAGGTCTCTAAATAAATAGCCATGAACTATTTAAACGTAACGCAACATGGTGCATCGTAACGCAATACTTCATACCATGACAGTGCTTTTCAGGCTTATAGCAAACATTTCTAATGTGATTGATAGGTGTAACGCCCGCCAGTGCTCCTAAGAAGCGCAAGCAGGCGATTTTGTCATTTGGACGCTCTGGGCAGTTACAAGTCCTGAGGAACACAGCATCACCAGAAAAGGAGATCCCACCACCACCAGAAATTCCATTTTTTTATTCTGGTCCCCCCCTTTGTGCCTGTCAATTACGCCTGATCCCTCCTTCCGTTTCTCAGAAAACCATGTGATCCTCCCCAAAATCCTCAGCCCCCCCTCAGGCGATAAATAACGACCGGTCCCTAATAGTCCTCTAGTAGCGTAGCCAATCAAAATGCAGGATTTGCATTAGTCCACTGGTTGGGTGATACTAACAACAATTTCAAAAACGAGAATGGGAGGTTCACGCAAGCTTCGAGCCAAGTAACTTTGAAATATAACTACATCTGCCTGTTCATTACAATTTAAATTCGTCATAAATTGGGCGCTTATGTGGCTCTTTAAATGACCTTCAGTCATTCTCTATAATTAACATGCCATTACTTGCATCAAATTCGGGATTCTTATTTTCATTTAACATATTTTAGTTTTCCACTTTTATTTTTTATTTATTATTATCTTGTAAACGATTTGATTTTTTTGGAATTTGTATTCTTTAAAACTTTTTTTTTTCTGTGATCCGATCCGTGATCCGGTCCGTGATCCGGTCCGTCATCCCGTCCGTGATCCGGTCCGGTCCGGTCCGGTCCGGTCCGGTCCTGGTTTTGCATTTGTCGACGCCGGTAAAATTACGACTTTTTGTTGTTACTGAAATTCTCGAACTGGAAGTTATCAGCCGTGACCTAAAACCTTGTGGAATGTTCTATTCCCCATGTTACATTCGAATTCAAAAACCTTGCAACAACGCTATTTAATTATTTAGAGAAGTTTCTGCAAATTCCGGGTGTATTTGTATGAAAGCGCGACTTTTGTCCGTAAGAGAGTAATGAAAAATGTAATGAGTGCTGTAATCCGAGAAGTTAATTAAACCAGTTTGTTACTTGATTAAAAGTATAACAAAAACAGCGGTGATAAACATTTTAGAAACATGTTGTTCTCAATCGGTAGAACGGTCAATATCTAAAGGAGTCGTCACACAGAGCAATTGATTTTACCTTTTAATCTCATGTTGGAATGAACCGCAAGGTCTCACAAATTTCAACATATCATCCTTTCTTTCTTAATTCACGTGTCAAGATGCGCCCACGATACAACAAGGCGGTAAATTCGTCAAAATCACCGGGGCAACGAGTTAATCATTAAGTGGCTAAATTATTACAATTTTTCGATTCTTAACACATGTCTTTTATGGACTTGACGTTCCGTATGCTAGTCACATACTTTTTCAAAACTATAACCGTTAAAATTTTTCGAAAAGCTATTTATACTGTATGAATGGGGGTCTGGAACCTAGACAGAAATTTAAGACGTTTCAAACGGAAACTGTCTGTAAAGTAAAATAGTGAAAGCTTTCCTAATAAAATAAAAGCTTTTCACTGCTGACATTGACATTCAATGCTGGCTCCAACTCCAGAATAAACAAGGTCTCCTTAACCTTACAATGGTAGTTTTGCCGGACGCCAAAATGTCAAAATGGTCCAATTTGATGTTAATTGTAACCAGTTGTTTTAACGTGAGCAGCAATAGCAGAAGAGTGATCACGTTTCGAAAGGGCCTTGAAATGATTTTTACTTTTGGAAAACGAAACGGAGACTTCACGACCGGAAAACGGAACATTTCAACGCCCTTTCAAAACGTGATCACTCTTCCGCTTTTACTTTATTAGGAAAGCTTTCACTGTGTCACTTTATAGACAGTTTCCGTTTGAAATAGCTTAAAAATTGCTACTGCAGATGTTTTCTGTCTAGGTTCCAGACCCCCATTTATACAGTATAAAAAGTTTTTCAAAAAATTTTAACGGTCATACTTTTGAAAGTGTATGTTGACTAGCATACGAAACGTAAAGTTCATAAAATGCTTGTCTTTAACATGCTTATCACCGTTTGTCTCAGTTGTATTTTTAATCACGCTGCGATGGCCGAAGACCAAGAGTTTATATGATACAGTTTGTAACTGTTACCGACGATCCTGAGTTCTGTATGGGAACAACCCTGCTCTGCATTAACACTCCTCACATCCTCCTTCCCTTCGGCAGCATTTTGTACCATTTAGGTAAACTAGTTGGTCAATATCTCAGTCAGCTTTGTTAGTATAATACTTACGCTACTACGTTCGTGCTATATTACTCTTCCACTTTGTATTGTATGGTACCGGTTCTGTCATCAGTATTCCCATGGCAAGGTCAAGGGTACACGAAAAAATAGGTTCGACAATTGAACTATTACAATGTAGTACTGTGGCATATTTCGGAACTAAAAAATTGAAGGAATGTAGGCTTGGAAGTTTGGTTTATCGCCTCAGTGTCCAATTTTACCAGGGCCGAGTATTGTTTTGTGTCATTTCTACCTCCAGAAGGGTTTCCTTTGACCGTTAAACGAAGGAAACGCAGCCGCGCAAATTCTGCGATTATATGCTAACTCTCATCTGGGATGTGCAGCGGAGTCTTTCGAGGTCTGGAAAAGTGAGGAAACAGTCTCGACGGAACTTACTAGATAAATGAAAAAATACAACTTTGGTACCCCAAGTAAGATCAGATATGACAAGACTTTTAGAAGGTTTACACCACTGGAATTCAAGATAAAAAGAGTTCTACAGCGGGATAGTATGGCTGCATATTTGGGCTTGTCAAATTACTACCATAAAATACTCTATCATGTGTCTCCATTTTATACTCGTAAAACAACCTTTATTAGTATTCAGTATGAAAAGAAGAGGTTGCCTATTTACCGAGTTAGGATTTCGAGTTGGATTTCGAGTTGGATTTTCGAGTTGGATTTTCGAGTTGGATTTTCGAGTTAAATTTTCGAGTTAGATTTTTTGGCGGGATTTTTTTGGCGGGATTTCCAATAAATTTTTTGTGGTTTGATGATTTAAATGGCTGATAGGCCAAACACGACTCCTATTGGTCAAGATAGAGCTAGCGAATGGCATAATGTACTTTTCGATCCTTATTTGTTTGAAGCTCGACCTCGTTATTTTTTGTTTTTTTAACGGCAGTTTTTCTAGATTTCTAGGCACTCGATGGCTAATCAGTGACATCAGTGTAAAATGGCGTTGACAAGCCTACACGTCTCCTACGGTTAGTGACATTTGTACATTTGTCGTTCTCTGTTCGGTCGATCGACCTTTTTGTTGCTTCACTCGTGTTTATGAAGGGCACTTCATGTTATGTTGTAAGGAGGAATTTTAAGTAGAGTTGAGCCGTAAGACCGTGCTATAGCAAAAGTTTTAGAGGTCATAGGTCCGCATAATTTCCGCTCTTATCTGCATGTCGCTTCGTCGAGTTTGACACCCCTGTAATTTGCCATGTGTTTATGCCTTTTTTCAGGCTCATTTATATTGCAAGATATGTTTTTAAGTCTCCAAGTGTTTGCTTTCGAGGGACGAAATATGAATTTTGCTTACTTGCATTCTATATTGTGACGCCGGGCCGGCTGTAATTAAAACTGTTTGCAAGTATGGTGGGTAGATTGTTATCACGGATATTGTATTATTTGTCCTCGTACATTTTTCTTCTGAGACGCCGTAGCTTTACTTCGAGCTTATGTTTCTCGAGCTCGATGTATAGGTTTATTATTCCTTTTGGTCGTTCTGGCACCACGTGATTCAAATGTAGCTGTTTACGCGCAATAAAAAGGCAAAACACTTACCCCACCCCTACAGGAATTCTTTTGTTGGCTGTATTGGACTGGAAATCTACGAGACGGTTTACGGACAAACACGCCGATTCGTTGCAGCTGGATTACTAGTAAAAAAAACCCCGCCTCCTTACTCGAAAATCCATCTCGAAATCCTAACTCGAAAATCCAACTCGAAATCCTAACTCGAAAATCCAACTCGAAATTCTCACTCGAAAATCCAACTCGAAATCCTAACTCGAAAATCCAACTCGAAATCCTAACTCGAAAATCCAACTCGAAATCCTAACTCGAAAATCCAACTCGAAATCCTAACTCGAAAATCCAACTCGAAATCCTAACTCGAAAATCCAACTCGAAATCCTAACTCGAAAATCTAACTCGAAATCCTAACTCGAAAATCCAACTCGAAATCCTAACTCGAAAATCCAACTCGAAATCCAACTCGAAATCCTAACTCGGAAGTTAGTTTGTCTAAAAAGAACACCAAAACGGCTAATGGACAAACAACTTTTTCACACACTTTACAAAATGAGACAAGAAATATATTTATATATATTTCTTGTCTCATGTATTTCCAAATCGTTTCTTATAAGACTATTAAAAATGTCTATTATAAGATTTTATTACTATCCAACGTTTACATTACACTCAAAACGAATAAGGACTATGGAAAACCTGTTAATCTGGACACAACTGGAGTTATTTGAGTACAAATATCGTGAAATATTTGTACTCGTTTCACTGCTTACCTGTACTGCACTAAGTGTTGTTTGTCGAATCACTTTAGCTTTTGAAGGAACTCAGAAATGCTCTTGGCTTGTGGTATAGGAATATATAAGAGCACCTTTCATTTATCGCCCCGAAGCTCTTGTTCAGCCTAAATGGCACGCATAGAACACATTGATAACAATGGGGTGACAGGCCTACACAACTCCTATCCACGTGTAATAGCCGCTTTGAGAGTTTTGCTCGAACTAGTATATCTTTGAGGATCTGCCCCTTATGTATTGTACGATAGGGGGATCTTTGAATATTTCGCTAAGCAATAATCCTGTTTTTAGGAGGACATTTCACAAGAGTAGAGCCTTTAGAGGTCATAGGTCTGCGTAGTTTCCGCTGTTATTCGCGTGTAATTTGTTGAGTTTGACACCTCTGTTTTTGGCCACGTGCTACTTTTTTGGCTCATTTGATTGCAAGATATGTTTTAAGCTCTCTAAATATTAGCTCTGGAGGAACAAAGTTTGAAATATTCCGTGAGCATGTTGGTTACTTGCATTTTGTATTATTACGCCGGGCCCGGCTGTTTGATTTACTGTTGCAAGTTATGCTGCTTGTTATCACGGGTGTCATATTTATCTTTGTCCGGCTTCGCCAGAGATAGCTGTAGCTTTCCTTGTTGAAAGCTATGAGTCTGTCTTAGAGAGAAGCTCTGAATTTAGGAGTTCTTCCTGTGATTGTTCATCCAGCTCCACGTTGTGGTTGTCATTGCTTTTATTTGCGATGTTGTCAGGTTTTCTTGAGACTGTTAATAGTCCCTCTTTTGTTAGGAGGCTCGTAACCTTGTAGATCAGGCAAGACCGCGGTTTCGATCCTTCTGGATCTCATCAGTTGCTGATAACAGGGAGTGGTAGAGACCAATGCTCGGTAACACTCCGCACCTGGCATATTTTTTTGGTATTATATACTCGTAAGGCGGATCGAGAATTCTTGATTGTGATTGGTAGTTTTGCCACCAGCATGTGAGTCCAGGGGGTACATTAGCTACACTAAAAACAAAGGATAAACATACGAAATGCGTATTAACAGTCTCAAGAAAACCTGACAACATCGCAAATAAAAGCAATGACAACTACAACGTGGAGCTGGATGAACAATCACAGGAAGAACTCCTTAATTCAGAGCTTTTGCCTGAACAAAACCACACAATATCATAAACAACACGCAAAACAGTCCACAGACTTGCGCGTGAACATCTACATTTGCAACTCCAGAACGAACAAACTGGAAGGACAAAAAGCTCGATGAAATTGATGCAAGAAGCATAAGAACGTCTCTCTAAGACAGACTCAGCTTTCAACAAGGAAAGCTACAGCTATCTCTGGCGAAGCCGGACAAAGATAAATATGACACCCGTGATAACAAGCAGCATAACTTGCAACAGTAAATCAAACAGCCGGGCCCGGCGTAATAATACAAAATGCAAGTAACCAACATGCTCACGGAATATTTCAAACTTTGTTCCTCCAGAGCTAATATTTAGAGAGCTTAAAACATATCTTGCAATCAAATGAGCCAAAAAAAGTAGCACGTGGCCAAAAACAGAGGTGTCGAACTCAACAAATTACACGCGAATAACAGCGGAAACTACGCAGACCTATGACCTCTAAAGGCTCTACTCTGGTGAAATGTCCTCCTAAAAACAGGATTATTGCTTAGCGAAATATTCAAAGATCCCCCTATCGTACAATACATAAGGGGCAGGTCCTCAAAGATATACTAGTTCGAGCAAAACTCTCAAAGCGGCTATTACACGTGGATAGGAGTTGTGTAGGCCTGTCACCCCATTGTTATCCTTATTCCAAGAGAATATATTCTGGATTATTCCAGAATAGCCATTTCGACCGTATGCCAATAAAAAGATTACGTTTCAGAAACAATCGATCCAATTCCTGAATTCTTTGGCTTTTTTGCCGTTTTCGTATCCGAGTGGTGTGATTTAGTTAACGGGGTACCGGATTATTTTCATCATGAGAATCTCGCGAGTTTCAAGACACCTGTCGCCATGGTCATAGGGTAGTGATCCGCTCTCGTTTCCTCGCAGCAATCATCTCCAATCCAGAATACAGCCGGAACTCTTTGCTCCAGGCTGATTTGAGTCGAAAGTGACCGGGAGCAACGAGAGCAATGTATCTGCACGCCGCATTCAGTTCACACTTGTCTCTTTGTCTTTATTTATACTTTGGAATTACTTCTTCATTTGCTTGTACAATGAAGTGATAAGAAGTGTCTCAGAGAGACTACCAGAGAGTTTAATCAATCGTCTGGGCTTATGGAGAACCTTCAACAGACGCTAGACGAACTATATAATGAGACAGATGTCTATCGATTGCCCAACCCTCGCTAACAACTCAGGATTTTCGTGCTACGTTCAAAGCTTGTTTTCACAACCAGCGGCCACCATTTCTATTTGTTGCTTTGCCCAAGAATGCGACGCGAAGACTTCATTATTCCAGATGATTTCATACATTCTTCTTCCTTGAGCAAAATGCTGGGAAAACATTACTCGTATCCCGGAGTTGGATGAGCGACTCCATTCAACGGAAATTTGGGGTTATCCCATTTACTGTCATTGCGGTAAACAGTCAATCGAACGCCTACTAAATGTTTGAGAGATGCAGACTTCAATAGTACCTATACTTTTTTTCTCATGGATGACGTAGTCTTCCATGAGCTTAGAAGGCAGTCCAATGGCACTCACTCACTTCATTCTGATTAGTACGCCTTGGCGCCAGATTAGGTGAGGCTGGTCGAGGCATGGTTCGTATTTAGGTCAGTCGAGCCAAAATTCCCAAGGTACGACCAAACAAAGTTTACCAAGCGGGCGGATCAGGTCTGTACCATAATTCGTCCGATAATCTGGCTATAACAGATCAGTGAGTTGGTACTACAGGAAAGTAGGACAGTAAACTAGGCTTCTGATAAACTAATTGTAATTTTGGGTACAGTAAAATGAGAAATCATCGCAATAATTTACTAGCAGTTGTTGAAATTTCTGACCCGTACAAATTCCATTTAGATGTTTGTATCTACTCATCTGTTTATATTATAATAACAATATTTTGTCCTAGTTATAAAATATATACTCCATCATAAGGTAGATACGAGTGAATCTTCATGGTCCATTTCACTTTTGGTTCAATCAAGACACTAGTCAATTACGAAGAAAGTTACGATCAGCAGATCAACTGAAATCCAAAGAAATCAACACCAAGACATTTGCTGCACGCCTGGTTTATGTCTTCTTCATAAGCAAGGAAAGCCAGAAGTCACTAGTCTTGCTTTGGAGTAAGATTGTTTACTTCAGGCTGTAAATACTCATTAATCATTCTGTTAACAATGGCTTGAAGAGTTTCGTGAGCAGCTAGAATGTCCACACTGAAAAAAGAAAGCAAAGAAATTCATTGCATTGCAAGCGGGCCGACCCTTCTTATTCAGATGGCTTCATTGTCCCCCCAATAAAACATTAATCAATCATTTCAAGTGCATAACACAACTTTATTATATGGCTTTGGCTTGTGGCCGATATAACGCGCGCTCTGATTGGCTAAGAGCGAGATCTGAGCGGTCATTATGCAGCCGTAATGCCCACGGGCCGATTACAGATTATGCAAATTAGGGAGAGCCCGGTTCTGAAAATTCAAGCGCATTTATAAGCGATGAAAGCCGATTAAAATCAGTACGAGAATGTAAGTAGCTAAAAGTTTAGAGATATTTCTTTAATAAAATTTATAGAGATGACTTACTAGCCGGTAACCTTGGCGGGCACTAGTGAAAAACAATCAAAGTTTGCCGAGTCTTAAGTAAAGCTAAAATCGCTAAGTAAAAAACACCATCGGCAGATCTGTCATGCATCCTGAGCAGAACACCACGAAGAAACTTGTTAGTTATCATCTTAGTCACAGCAATTACCGAAGTATTGAACTCCGTCAAAGTTCTCATCAAATAGATTCCCTCGCTTTGACACAAGCAAGTGTAAATCAGCTTCCAGGATCATCAGATGTAAACAATCGGGCGGTTTCTGTCGGTAGCAGTGTTTCTGATAACTGCAGACGTTCACAAGGCTTGAAAAGTTCATCCATAAATCCCAGAATGAAGAAGGCGAAGATATGTTGTCGAAAGCGAATGCGAAGATCGAGTTAAGCTTATTTTGAGCAGTGCATTCTGAAGCATTAGTATTTTCTTTCACCGAAAGACGGTTGGTTTGGACAATTTTGAAGCACTTGCTGTCTTTTCTATATGCGTTGACGTTTCGCCACAAGAGTCGGAAAAACTCCCCCATCAACTTGTGGTACCATGATACTAAAATACGTTTTTGAGGCTGTGACAGTCACTTCTCCCGTAAAGAAATGAGTGTTTTTAACGGAATACGTAATACAGTGGCGAAGTTCACTGACTGTGTAGTTTTGCCCTAGGTTTGAGACGATGAATGAACCGGTAAACGCGCGCATCGCCGGATGTAAATTGACGACTTCCGCTCGAATGATTTTTTTCTTTACTGATGAGCCATATAATAAACAACTTAATAACCTCGACCGTTCGGTCGTTACGGGAAAATTTCAAACCTCGGCCTACCGTATTGACCTCGCTATCGCTCGGTCAATACGGCAAGGCCTCAGTTTGAGACTTTCCCGTAACGACCTCACTCTCGGTTATTAAGTAGTTATTCTTGCCACTTTTTCAAGAAAACACATTTTCCATTGTCGCAAATGCCTTGCGGCGGAACTCATCCAAACGAGTTCGAACGTTCAGGTACAAGGTTCACCCTAACTCTATATAGGCAGCTAGAAACTACGAGGTTTTACGTACAGAAGTGCACTTGCTGATTTTTTGCAGGGTAAAAGTAATTATTCACAACTTCGGGTTCACCAGAACTCAACACCACAACTGTTTTTTTGGTGTGCTATTTGACTTTGAATGTCTTAATCAAGACGATGCGATACGATACTTTATTTAACGTGGGGTTTACGCTTAGCTAATCAGCTAGTCAACAGGTAATACACGGCCCTAGTATATTCTAAAAATTAAACTAAAAATGTACAATAACTGATTGTATAACACTATAAACACAGAGAACTAAAAATTACAATAAATTCCGATATCAGTCAAACTTAAGCGATCGAATTTTGTTGTTCACTTCATTGCTGCCTACTTTAGTTCCAATATCATTATTCGTAGGTGGGGGATTGACTAGATACCGGCAAATTTGTTACTACTTTTGCGCGCTCGCCGGCTCCCAAAGCTTCGCCGGCGAGTCGGGCAAAACGGCTCAAAATTTGCCAGTATCTATTCAGTCCCCAACCTACTCACACGCCCCGGCAAAACTCATTTTAACATTTACGGTTACCTATTATAACTAAAGGAATGGAAAGGCAGCGGCTTCACGAAGTGGTCCATAACATTTTGTACTAACAAATTCCAGAAAAAGTGAAGCAGTGGTTACTGAAACCCCTTAGACCTTCTAAAGGAGGCAAACCAATTGCGCCTCCAAGGAGGGAGAAAGAAACAAGAAGGCAAGTGCTTCTTAAAGAGTTTGACCCCTATCCGCCTCATGGATATCAAACAGTCACTAAACACAAGAATGAGCTCCTTAGGCTGTATGACGCGCTTGAGGGCGAGGAAGAGGGGCGGCGTTTCATGAGACTGATTTTTAGTAGGAGATTGGGACAAAACCTTACGCCTTCTATTATAGGTTAATTGAGAGAAAGGGTGAATAGGGCTTTTTATCTAAGGTACTTCTACTCATACGTAATTGTGAACAACGAAGACGGAAGGAGAGTGATTTTCTATAAACAGAAACGAGGTTCTTGTTGGATAAACAGCCTTGCTGTGGCAGGAAGATGGTTGAATCAACAAAAGAATGAACGGACAACTCTTCACAACATCGAGAGGCCCAACACGAAGTGGACTTTTGTAAGGTTCTTTAACGTTAAAATAAAAGTGGTGCTTGACAGGCAGCCGCTGTTAGGCACGGGGCCGTTGCCAGACTGGCTGCGCAACCTTGCGCGCGGGCGTGTATAAAAAATGGTTTCACTGGATACCTTTAATGACAAATTGTGTCTCTGGTACTGCATTGCTGTTGATCAGGGGGCACGTCCTGATCGGAGTACACAGGCTGCGAGAGAGTTCGCAAAGAGTTTCTTAAACCGCAGAACAACACCAAACGACATTCCAAGAACGTCACTTGATGAATTGGATAAGGTCGAGAAGCAACTAAATCAGGGAAAACAGCTATCAGATTGTCTTGGCATCAGACTCTATGAGCCCGAGTGCCAGGAAAACGGTGAAACTCTATGGCACTTCGGAAAGAATTTAACTGACAAGCTGAAGAAAATACTGACGATTGGGATTTATGATGGACACGCATTTTTGATCAAAGACATCAAGAAGCTAGCAAAACTTTACGCGTGCATTGATTGTTGAGCGCGCTTCACACAAGCTTGTCACCTTCAAAGACACACTGAAACCTGTGCACAAGGAAAATTATTATTGATTGCCCAAACGAGTGGGTCAAAGCGCTGCAGACAGCTTGTGAGAGAGCTTTCTACGGCAAAGCTCAAGCTTCCGTATCATCGATCTGCTGGCTTGAGTGCACAAGCAAGCTGTTGGGAAAGCACATCCATCATGCTTTATGCAGCCACAGCGGTGAGTTGTGGATTGTTGGAGCACCGGTGGATGGCTATGACCCGACATCAAGGACCGTGTCCCAATACCACGGCTGCCACTGGCATGGGTGTCTTCAGTGTTTTCCAAATGCCCCAGGCACAATTATCAGCCACGGTCAAACTTGAGAAAAACTATTTCTTGCAACAGCGGAACGCGCAAGAGCTCTCCGCTTAGCCGGCTACTGCATCATCGAGAAATGGGAGTGCGAAGACCAAAAAAACTCAAGATGTTCTGCCACAACAGGAAACGCGAACTAAACCGCATGCCATCTTCTATGATTTTGAATCCTACCATGACAAAACAAAGAAAAAGGAGGTCACAGCAGCGCTCACGTATGAAAACGCCTATGTCCCGATTTCGGTGAGCATTAGCGACACGCTTGACCGTGCGCCCAGGCATATCTGTGACCCCAACCTAAAAGAGCTGATCCGGAAGTTCATGGAAGAGTTGGAGAGGCGTGGGAAAAACATTCGGACCTTGGTCAGAGCGGAGTTCATGCCAGAAGATATTGGTCTGTTTCTGGGGAAGCAGCAGAGAGTAGTTGTGGAATGGTGTGACCAGGTGCCTATTCTCGATTTCAACTGTGGGCATTATGACCTGAATCTGATCAAAGAACATTTCGCAGGGCTGTTGGCCGACACTATGGCCAAAGTCCACGTGGGGAAAAAGGCGAACATGACGATGTTCATCAAGACAAACGGCTTCCGCTTCATTGACATTATCAACTATCTAGGCCGAGGCACCAGCTACGAAAAGTGGGTGAAAGCGTACGGCTGTTCTGTCCAGAAATCGTGGCTTCCTTATGAGTGGTTTGATATCGCAGAAAAGCTGAATTATTGAGGGGTGCCAGATTACCCAGCATGGTATTCACTTTTAAAGGGTGGATATGTCCTCAGTCTTTCAGAATTCCAAGAGCGCAAGGAAATCTTCAAAGAAAAGGGGGTGCAAACATTCACGGACTGGCTGTGCTACTACGTTCTTGATGTTGTGCCAGGGTTAGAAGCCTTGGAAAAGATGAGGGCCTTCTACACCAACAAAGGCACTGACATCTTGAAAGATGCGGTCAGTCTCCCTGGGTGAGCTTGCATTATCTCCTATGAGGCACAATAGAGCGACGCGCCGAGCTTCATAGCCCTTGCAAAGAGGCTTACACAATGTTGAAAGAAGCTGTTGTGGGCGGGCAAAACCTGGTGTTCAAACGCTATCACAAAGCTGGTGTGACGTGTATAAGACCGAACTGGTTCAAAACCCCCGAGAGTTTGTAAGCGAATTATCGGCTACAATGCCAACGCTCTCTATCTGTCAACAATGTTGAGAGACATGCCTTGCGGGAAGGAAGGGTCATGCACTAATGAAATGCAGCAGGCGCGGCGACCATGTTTACAGAATGTCTAAAAGCTGGAACTTGGTTCGGATTTGCAGAAGTAGACATTGAAATTCCTAAACCTCTGTGGCCGAAGTTTGAAGAAGTGCGGCCATTCTTCTTCACCAAACAGATCCTAGGTGAAGTTGTGCCACAACACATGAAGGATCACCTGCAGCACACTGGCAGAAAAAGAGGTCACGGGAAAAAGCTGATAGGGGCATTTTCAGCACAAAAGCTGTTGCTGTATGCTCCACTATTGCGTTGGTATGTGGAACATGGTGCAGTCATCAAAGCTGTGCATTGCACGATCGACTATCAGGCCATGAAGATCTTCACATGGTTTGTGGAGCAGGTGACAGAGGCTCAGCGCAGCAGGGATGTGGACAAGAGCAAAGCCCTGCTTTCTGAGGTGTTCAAACTGCTGGGAAACAGCGATTACGGTAAACTCACTGAAGCACTAGAGCGCCAAACGTGTGTGATCTACACAAAGGATGAGAAGGTGGTGGACAGAGCATACTTCAGCAATCTGGACAAGTTCGGGCAAGCCTACGAGCTTGAAAGCAGGAAGCGGCAAATCACAATCAATCGGCCATTCCAGATCAGAATTGCTGTGTATCAGCTGGCAAAGCAGAGAATGCTTGAGATCTACTATGACTTCCTGGATCGGTATCTTGATCGCCGCGACTTTGAGCTGATTCAGATGGACACAGACAGCAACTACATTGCCATCTCTGCTGATTGACTTAAGGACATCGTTCACCTAGACTTGAGTGCAGACCTCGAGGCAAAAAAGAAGCAGTGGCTTGCATGGGACAAGTGGAGTGGGCATACCCCGGGGCTGTCCAAACTGGAATGTGAAGGCAGCAGGATGATTGGGCCATGTTCGAAGTGCTACTATGTTGATGAACAAGACAGCAAAAAAAGAAGTTCAGCATGAAGGGCATGTTGACAGAATAACATCACCTGGCAGCACCGACAGAGCAGAAGACAGAGGATTTCGTATGGTTAACAGTCAGATGGCCACTTATGAGCAGCAGAAGCTGGGGCTGAGCACCTATTATGACAAATGCTGGGTGCTGCCGGATGGGATTCACACTGAGCCGATCAAGTTTCACATGACATGAGCGGGCGGCAGCTGTGTATTTGGCGGGACAACCAACAGCTCCCTGTGGACAAACCCCCATTTTGGGCCATCGTGCAAAAAGGAAGGAACAGGCTCGTATGGTTTGGTCACAGCTCTTTCAAGCTTGAAGACTTTCAAAGCCCAGATTGGATCTGTAGCCCTTTTAGTCCCACCTTCGAGCTCACCAGGCTGGTAGAGAAAGCAAACATTCCATTGGAGGGGAGCTATTTTTCGTTCACACCAACATGTCTTGAGTAAGGAGTAGAAGGTTTTGCCACAACACCTTTCGTTTTGATTGTGACAGCAGGTTTTTTGCCAGTTAGGTGAGTGACCTCATTTTTCAGAGTGCTAACGATGTCGGGAAGCCTTTTGACCCATGCAGTCAACTGCTGGCCAGAAGGCAGGAGCATTTCTACGACATACTGATGTCCGAACAAGCGCTCAGCGAGCGTGCAGTTAAACCACTCAACAATACCTTGATCTTTGTGAATTTCGGTGCACTCATGGTGAATGGTTGTTTTGTGGTTTTCCAATTCTTTGGTCACACTTCAAAAAAACTCGTGGCCAGGGTCAACCTGCAGCAGTGGAGGCCACGTCAAAGGGCTGTGCTTGTAAATCGCCTGAAAAGCCTTCGCAACTTCAGCAGTCTTTCAAGGTCAGAGGCTCAGCTTCTTTGTAATGGCTGGCGACGTCAACAACGGTCAGCGCGTATTTGTAAATTTGGCGGCTGTGGGGAAGCTTGTCGTGTGGCAGAAAAAGAAGGTCCGTTTGGTGGACCACGTTTTGCGATGATACCTTGAATTTTGGATGAGGAACGTAGCGTGGTGCAGGGAGATCGATCTGCCAGAGAGCTTGTTTGATAAGCCACTGCTTGACAGTTTATTCAGGGACTTTTGCAGCTTCTGCTAATTTTTTGATGGCAGAGATGCCTTTTCAGTAGCCCTTAGGACTGTAGTAGACTTTGGTGAGCTTGGTGTCCATTATTTTACACCCGCGAAAGTTCAAAGAAAACGGAAAGCGGCATAGCCAAGAGTGAGTGCGCTGCTGCCCACAAAAAGCAGCTCGCCTTGTTTCTGTAGCTCACTTGGCTCTTAGAAGTCAAAGAACTGGGGTTCTTTGGGAGGCATAATTTGTTGGTCTGGGTGTGCCTGGTTGTAGAGTTTGAATGCATAATTGGTGTTCGTGAAGTTCTGCTTTGCCTGTTCTTTGATTTTCCTGTTGGTGTTGATCCAATCAAGAAGCTTGGGGCGGTCACGTGTGTGTTTGGCCATAGCGGCCTGATAAGCTTCAAGAGCTTTGTCATGCCGCATTTTCTCTTCTAATGCAGCCTTTCCGCTGTTGCCGGACAAAATATTTAGCAAGAAAGTTGCCGCTGGTGAAAGCCGCGCTGTTAAGAACTGCACCTCTGATCATCATTGCAATGCTGGCCATCATATAGCAATATGCTTATTTTTTTCAATTTGGTGGAAGAATCTTTTCTTCAAGATACTATTTCAGTGTGATGCAGCCAGCCATGACAGCTGTGAACTTTGCATACTTCATGGCGTTGTTGCTGGGGTCAGGGGTGAAGTTCTCTTTCACCACCTTTTTTGCAATCCAGCCGATGCTGGTAGTCAAGCCAGTAAGAGTGGCAGCATCCACGATCGTTTTCACAAACTTGTCGTCAGACATGGTTTCTTTGAAGAAGACATGTAAGTCGCATTTTTTATTTTTAAAACAAAAACTTCGTCACTGGCATGCCCAACAAGTCTTACATAAGTGCCCTTCTTCTTTTAAATCAGACTCGTCATCTGAGTAATATTCAAAACAATCCTCACATATTCGTCTTTCTTCTGACAAGTTGAACAGCGCAGAAATGAGATGGTGAACCGTTTTGAAAACCTTTTTGTTGAAGTTGATCCAAAGCAGCCCTATTACAAAAATGGGAGCAGTGCTGATGAAAACTTTTAGAATGTCAACTTTTGTTACCATATCAGATATAATAATGAAGGAGAAATGTTTAATTATTTTTTTCAATCCATACAGTGGACGCCTTTTTTAGGCTGCGGTAGACTCCTCGAGGGCTTTGTTGTTGGTGATGGTGGCGGAGTCTGTGGTGTCCTCTTGGTGAAAACTTGCTTGATCCCTTCGCGTTTGTGGCAGATTCCAATCATTGAAACCAAAATGCTGAAAACACTAAGCCTTGGCTGGTGGTGTGAACATTTCTTGTGTCTTCACCGACAGAATTTGAGGGCGTGTTTGTTTGACGAAGAGGGGCTGACTTGAAGAGCTGGGAGCTTCTTTTGCCTTGTTATTTGAAATAATGACAGCAGCTTCAGATGCGGCTTCTTTCTGCACCTCGCGAGCCAGTCTCATTCTTTCGGCGATGGCCTTTCCCGCAGCCACTCGTTGTGGGTTTTTTGCTGGTTTAGTGGTTGGAAGTTTTGAAGTCACTTGTTGACTCGAAGAGTTGGCTTGCGTGTCTGTGGAATCTGCCATTGCTATATTCAGGGAATGCCGGGCAGATGAGCATGATGTTATCAAACTTGCCACAGAAGGGGCCACAGAGCTGGTTCACAAGAAACTGACTTTCAACAGGTTGGGGAAGATGTATTTTTCTGAATCCCTTGTGCCTGTGGCATACGGCTCTATGGACAGGAGGAGGATGCCTTTCATTGACCTTTTTTGGGTGTTGACTTTGATGTTCAGCCTTGTGTCAGTGCCTTTCACAACCGGGACCACTTTATGACAAAACACATGATCATAAGCAAACTCCTTGCCACTGGAGTAAACGCTGTGCACCTCATCTACGAGTGTCTTGCTTTGGATCACTTCGTATTCGAGCTGTATTTGTATTTGTGGGGTCAGAGCCTTTGACCACTCGTGAAGCTGGGACAAGACTGAATTCAAAAACGAGGTCATTGCAAAGGGCCTGGGGATAGAAAACACCGTGGTCAGTCAGGATATCATGGTCTAGCCTGATGCAATATTTGGTTCTGTAAACTTTGTTCAGTTTGTTTTCAGCGGCGATGCCCGAGGTTTTCTTGTCCCCCGAGTTTGAATGGATCTTGCATAAATCCTCGCTCTGTATTCCCTCAGGCACCATGTTGTCTCGCTTTTCCCCTAGAAGGAAAAGGTCCTCAAAGGTTTTGTAGATTTCGTAATCAACCGTTTCTTGAAGGATAGTGCCCCCAAACTTCACAAACAACTTGTAAACAAGCGCACGCGTGACGTTCTGAACAAGAAAGTTGTTGGTGTGTCCTCCAGAAAAGTCAATGTCAAAGCGAAGCACCAGCGTGCCAGGCACAAGAACCTCGTTCTTGTTCAGCTTAGGCACAGAAACATTCAGCCTCTTACCAGGGTTGGCTTCAGTGCAGTCAAAGGCCTTCATGCCTTTGGCCTTCATGGCATGTAATGTCTTTTCGTTGGGCGTTGGGCGAAGGTTCTCTGGCACGGACATCTCTTCTTCAACGAATATATACACAGCTGTAAATACTTTTCTAATTAAAAAACAAAATTAAAATAAATATTGTAATGGTGGAAGGTGGTGGCGATTTTGATTACCAAGATGATGGCCTTGATTGGAACCTTGACCACGACAACGGCGATGACGAACAAGAGGTCAACACAACCAGGCCCTTTCAACCGGGTGCGGCGTCCACCCCTTACCACAGTGGTAAAGAAATACAAATGCAAACAAGGCAGCATGAGCAGACTCGGCTGCCTGAAACTTCTTATGAAGAAACCCCTTTGCTTACCGAATTCAAACATCAGGAAGACAAACCAGCCATGCTTGAAAGGGCCAAAGAATTTATCAGAAGGTTCCCGAGAGTGAACTTCAAGAAATTATGGCCAATTAGTTTCAGCAAGAAAGGTGCCAAAATTTTCAAGCTGATGGAAAGGGCCCTCAAAAGTTTCACAGACAAATTTTCAAGCCCTCTTGGCCCATGGGCTGAAGAAATTATAGATGACGACCATGATACCATCCGAGAAGAACGCCAAAGATTGCTAGAAGCTGAAAACCCATTAAAACAGACAGAGGCCCTTGCTGCAGAAAGAAAAAAAACTCTCAAGAGATGCAAGAGCTTAGAAAACGAATCGATAGAACTCAAGCCCGGATTGATGCCCTTCAAGAGGAACAAGGCACCAAAGTTGAAAGTGAAGCAGAACTTTTCAGTCTAAACCAGGGAAAAAGAATTTACAAACCGACTTTGAAAATGCAAAAAAGGAAGTGGCATAAAAAAAACAAACAAACAAAAAAAACAGGCATAAATCAAAGAAAAAGTGCAAGCAAAGGTCGACAGACTCAGAGCAAGCATCACTGCAAAAGAAAGTGAAAGAAATGCCATGGAAGAAAGGCTAAACAGCACAAACCCGTTAGATGACCCGAAAGAGTCAGAAAGCAAGCTGCAGCGCCAAAATGAGGAAGATCAGGCGATCATCCAAGATGAGAATGCCACGCCCTCAGAAAAAGAAGCGGCAGAGGCCAGAGTGGTAGAAAGAAACCAGGAGCTCACGCGTTTGCAAACTCACTTTGGAGAAAGAGAAAGAGAATTTTGTTTTTTCTCAAAATGCAAATTTTCTTATCACAGATGAACAAGAACTAATTTAATTACCAGATAGTCACGGGATACCACTTTCTTTTTCTGTTGCCACCTTTGTTGTTAACAATACAACAATTCAAAATTAATACACAACAATATCGATTGATACCACTGGGAAGCGTTTCAATGAGAAGTATTGAAGGTAAACAACACTACTTGGCCGATACTATCCTGCATCGATGAACAAGTCTCCTCAAAGACTGATTACATTAATTTGCACTTTCATTAGGTGCCACGGAGTCTGCAGCAATATTTGAGCCCTTTCCTGGTTTCTTTTGTCACAAATTTACAATTTGCAGAATCTTAAAGCCACTAACTCGGGAACTTTTTGGTCTCTCTTACAAATGCAGTTAAGGCAAGAAACAAATAAGCCGCTAATGAGAAACTTCAGATTTCTCTTCCTGGAAACAATAGCTGATAACTTGTCAGCTCTAATTGAATTTACTCCCATATAAAAAACAAAAGTGTTAAGTTACCATTTGTAATTAAAGATAGCAAACATCTCGTGGGAAAGATTGGTGACGATTCGTCAGCTTTAATCGAATTTACTCCCGTGTGAAAAACAAGAGTGTCAAATTACCCTTTGTAACTAAAAAATGAAAATATCTCGATATATTTGCATGCAACAAGAAAACAATCATTACCCGCACTTACTATTGTACTCGTTAGAAGTGTTTCAAATCTAAATAGTCTCGTCTCCTCTAAAACATGTCCTAAGAACTAGAAGCGACGATTCGTGACCTGTAATTGATTTTACTCCTTGTGAAAAACAAGAGTATCAAGTTACCTTTGTAACTAAAAATGAAAATATCTTGTGCCATATGCATACTACTAACTCACCAACTGTTTCAAACCTCAGGGCTCATCTCGTTCATAACTAAAATCCTTAGCCTTGCCCACAGAAAATGTCGAAGTAAACCCAATATATGAATACTTCCTCCATTTTATAGAAGAATAAATGTGGCCGTTCTGAACTCTATCGGGATCAAATCTTCTCGCATACAGTTTACCTTTACAACAAGAAATTTGTTTGGTTGTTTATAGTAGATCCAATCTGATTGGTGTGACATACGTACATCTCTCTCTCTCACTCACTCACTCACTCACTCATCCATTGACCTGTCCATAACATACGTGACGCGCCGACTAAGAGGTATTTTTTAGAAAAAGTAACTCAAAAATTTGATTGGTTGTTTATAGTAGATCCAATCTGATTGGTGTGACATACGTACATCTCTCACTCACTCACTCACTCACGCACGCACGCACTCACTCACTCACTCACTCACCAATCCATTGACCTGTCCATAACATACCTGACGCGTCGACTAAGAGGTATTTTTTATAAAAAATAACTCAAAAATACATTAAGAAGCGGCGTTAACATAGCGCCATGAACAGCAAAGCCACGACTTCTACCATACCAAAAATGACAGCGGTTTTGTTGCGAAGCAGTGGGCTCTATTTTTTACCCTTCTTGTGTGAGTGAGGGAGGGGGTTCTTTCGAAGTGCTTGTGGCCTTGTTGATCAGGTTTGAAGGGTGGCTGTTTGGCGGGTTAATTTTTGATGGCCCTCCTGCTATTAGTTTAAGGCCGGCCTTCTTTGCACCTGGATTCATTGCATTGTTGGCCCGGAGTTTCATACCAGAAATCTCTTGTTTGAGCTTTTTGTTATAGCCAACTGTGCTTTCTGTGTTGATGATCATGCTCGCGGGCATTAGCCATGCCCCAAGGCACACAGAAAGATTGAGTCTAACTTTTGCTTCATCCCGCAAGCTGATATCTTTGCACGCTCTTGGCCAAGTCTGGTTGTCTTTTTGCGTCTTCCGTTGTTCTGGGCTTCTTTCCCTCCACCTCCTTCGCCAAGAATACTGCTGTATATGTTTACTTCCGAACCCAAGGCGCAGTAAACGCTTTGATTGACTGATTAACAAGTGAAAGCACCGCCTGCGTCAAACCAGAGCCTTGGCTTGGAGCGAACCAGTCATACTGAGTGGACGCAATTACACCTGGCTGTATGTTAGAAATCCAGTTCTCTTTGGTTGCAGCCCCTCCTTCATCACTGAATTTATTGAACCCTGGATAAGAGGTTCCTGTTTTCATTGCTCCGTGCCCTGACGCGCCAATGTATACGCTTTCTAGCTCGTGGTTTTTCCTGTTTGTGAAGCGAAAATTGCTCGATGGCTTTATTCTGAACTCATCGCAGATTCTGTCGTATGAAGCTTCATCATAAGGATTACTCGTATTGTATTGATTGAACGTGGGATCTCCCGGCAAAGCACTTATACTCTGAATACCCCCACCTCGAACAAAATTCGCCTGACCGTGAAATACACATGAAATGTATGAAAAGCTCTTATTTGTTGCGGCAGAGACAATCCGCTGTCAAAGATTGTGAGAAATTCCACAACCCTCTGTCGTGCAGAAAACAGCAAAGTAGAGTTGTTGAGGCCAATATTGTATGCGTTGGCCGCCCAACCACCGTTTTGATTCTGCCGCAGAGGTGCGTTTGAGTCTGGTGTTCTGGAATATGTTGCGGAATTTTGTCGCGAAGTAGCTGTCTGGTGTCATGTAGATGTTCATCTGGGCACTGAATATTTTCGTAAGGCTTGGCGCTGCTTCTGTGAAATCTACAGGTGGGATTGGCAATGCTGCTATTGTTTTCATTAGTGACAATTGATAAGGAAAGCGTACCACGCCCATCAAACCGAGCACACTTTTCATCCGTTCGCTAAAAAAATTTTTGTCGAGCCAAAAACGCTCTGCAATGAAGTAGGGCTGTCTAAAAAATATTTCTGGCTGACGTTATTTTTTTCATCAACTTCAACATGAGCAACAAACTTGCTTTTATCCATGTTGAGAAACTTTTTTGTGAACACCGCCCATGCACTCTTCTGTGCCGCGGTTTCTATAGTTTTTGCCTCTGGTGTTTCCATCCATTTTTGAATTTTCTTGTGGGAGTCCATTTTGAATGTGTTATATTTGTACAATATATCTTCTTTGAAGAAGAAAAATGGTTGTCCTCACGATTGTCATGCAAAAGAACGGACAAACTGAGCTCTTTGAAGAGCTGATTCCAAAAGTACATTTCATGAAACTCATCTCTTGTTGCCTTGCCAATTCATGGCATAATGTAGAAAGAGCGGGGCAAATATCTTTCAAAGGGTCTGGTACAGAGCTTGCCTGTTTACCTCACCTACACATTTCAGTGCACTACTCAAGAACACATCCATTTTTGTCTCCATCGTAAAGAAATAAAGAATTTGACAACAATTATTGTAACAATCCTACCTTTATTTACATGCCGTGTAGAATCACATGGCGGTCAAGCTTGAACTAATCCCATAGTTCTTAGTGTACGCCAATGGTTTTCGCGGAAGTCTGGGTTTGAGTTGTGGCATGTTCAAAATGGCATCTTTGATCTTGATCGCCACCAGACATGAAACTTTGTGTTTTTCTCTTACATTTTCGTACCTGGCAATGTTTTGTAAATTTTACAGATGTCCAAAACACAGGCAAACGCTTAGCTGAGGCAAATTAATTATTATGAACTTCACAGTGTCGGACATTGACAATACAAAACCGTCACGTAAGTCGGGTGCTGTTTATGATGAATTTATTTTCTATTTTTAGCTGGGTTGTCTGTTGATTTTTACTTGGGCAACCAGCCTCTTGATTTTGCCAAAAATTGGTTGCCCGGTAAACTTTTTGGTCGTCTCGGACAACCAGACGACCGCTAATTAAGAGCACTGTGTTGATAGCCTCGCAAAAGAGCTAACAACGAGTTTGAAAGAATATAAGAACGAGGCAAAATTGGAATTAGAACCAAATAAACCCAATTCTGTGCTAAAAATGATGATGGGACCCAATCTCAAAAAAACAAATTTCAGTTAGTCACGCTTTGGCCAGGTTGATTGGCACTGGGCTGACATTAGGTGTGTTAACTTATGTCAAAAAGCTAAACAGCCCATCCATTTACTTCATTCATTGTGATCTGATCAACAAAACCAAAAACCTTTTGAATGGGAAAAAATGGGATGTTTTGGCTAAATTTAAAATGAAAGGCTTGCCTTATGAAAAAGTAAGCTATCATCCTCCCCCACAAGAAGTTTTGCATGACTGCTCCACAGACACCTTTGAACATAGCATCACCCTCAGTGTCAGAGATGAAGATGGCGAACCCTTTCATTTCAAGGGCTTGCCTCTGGAATTTGAATTAGAAATAATTTAAATGCTTTTTATACAATGTCGTCTGCGAATGTTTTGCCGTCCGGTCCTCCTGAAGCTTCACCACAGCCTCTCTACCCCCAACTGCAGCCCGACTTTCGGTTGCAGAAAATCAATGACATTTGAACGCTCTGAACAACGAGGTCGCCCACTATCGAGTGGTTCACAAAAAGTATAAACGAACGAAAAAGGTGGTTAACTGGAGCGCTGTTGGCTCCAGCGTTCTCTCAGCTGCATTTTCAAGCGCGAGTTTTGGTTTGGCTCTGTCTGTCATTGGGCTGCTGGCCACAATTCCACTAAGTGGTGTTGGTGGCTGTTTCGCTTTGATTTCTTCAGGGCTGATAATCACCAGCAAGAAGCTTGATTCAAAGATCAAGAAGCATCAAGAAATTGTCATGCTCGCCATAGTGAAACGTAAAACGGTTGACTGGCTTCTTTCCAAAGCATTGGCAGATAACAAGATCTCTGAAGCAGAGTTCCAACTTATTATGACTGAATTTTCACAATGTGCTAAAAGAAGCTGTGAGGGCAAAACTGACATGTCAGCTGTCTTGTAAAGCGGCTGACATTGAAAAGATTAAGAAAGACATCCGCAGCCAGGAGGAAAATGAGAAACACACAGTTTCATTTGCATATTATAAAAAAATGATTGTCAGTTTTCAGGTGGGTTATGCACTAAAATTAAAATCCTTCCTGAGAGGTTCTGGTGGCCAGCAGTTTTGCCCGCTTTAATTAAACACATAAAAGCTAGTGGTATACCCGATGGCTCGGTGTGACGACGATTTCACCTATATCAATACTGTTTTCACTGACCCCAAGATTTTGAAAGCATGGGGGATAATAACCGTATGTTAAAATTTTTTGGGCTGAAACCTATATACCACAACGAGGTTTTGTTATTTACAATGGTGAATTCATTAGAAAACAGATTCTTTGAGATTTAAATATTTTATTTTTGATATATTTTGGAGAAAAAGACTCTGAAGAATGAAAACAGATAAATGCTATTAAAAACCACACGGAGAGAGAAAATGCGTTTGTTGTGTTTTTGCAAAAAAATGAACCAAAAGCCGCCACAAGATGGGTTGGGCTAGATAAAAAAACCTTTGATTCAGAGGACAATCATAAAATAATCAATAATAATTTGTTTCTTAATGACCAGCTCTTAGACGCTTTCTTTAAAGATGCAAAGAAGCATGAAATCAAAGACCTGCTGTGCATGCACTTTGTGTAGCCTTGCTGGAGGTTCGAATTAACATTTGAAAACACACGGTTTCACTTGCATATTATAAAAACATGATTGCCAGTTTCCACTTGATTGCATTTCTCATAAATGAATATTTCATGCCAGAGTGGCAAAAAAATCATGCATGATATTACTTGAGCAGTGGTTGAGTGCTTACATGACGTATCGTTTTGACATGCTTCCAGTGGCATTCCTCTTGGCTTCAGTTAAAGCCGACAGGAATTTTCAAAGCCTTCAGGAATGTTGAAGCCAAGAAGAATTTTACAGCCGGATTTCTCTTTTTTTCCCCACAGTTTGTTAGAATACATCATTTCTTCTCGGTCTGGTCAATAAAAATAACACTTTTCACCTTTTTTCAAGTAAAAATCGAGTGCAAAATGCAGTAGAACAAAGAGAGGCTTTCTGAAGCAGAAAAAACAGCTGATCTGTGGGGGCTTCCCTTATTGACGTCACTGAAGTGGGGTTAACAATATCTTACTCTGATCGTTCGAGCATATCAAGTTTCATAAATTGCCTTGCATTTCACTGAAAAATTTCACAAAATTGAAACCCGATGTGAACTTTTATTGTCTTTTTGGCCAGTCGTGCATAACTAAAATTCCGAAGTTAAATTTTAACAGTTGTAGCCATGCTTCGACCGAGAAGAGCCTAGTAACCAGACCGTGACAAAACATTGTCATGCAAAGCTTATTTTTGCGACGAGAATATTGACAACCTTGTGTGGATTCATTCGTTTCATGGCTTCAACAACGTCGTTTGGTAGGAATAATAATTTTCTTTTGGCATTTTTTCTGTTTCTAACATTTTACAATGGTATTTTCTATGTTTGTGAAGACTGTAACATTGTGTGAACATTTTCCCACGGGCTTCACAAAGGTAATCATGCAAAGACCAAGCACTTGGTGATTTTTTTAATGACTTACCATCGATTGCGACATCTTTATCACCCGCTTCGTTGCAAAAACGTTGCTTAACTTGGTGAGGGGGTTCAACAGGGTTGTCTGATTCAGGCATTCTTTTAGTTATAATAGGTAACCGCAAATGTTCAAACGAGTTTTGGCGGGGCATGTGACAGTAGTAGGTTGGGGATTGAATAGATACTGGCACATCTTGAGCTGTTTTGCCCGGATCGCCGGTGAAGCTTTGGGAGCCGGCAAACACGCAAAAGTAATGAAAAATTGACCAGTATCTATTCAATCCCCCACCTACTTCATTTGTTGGCTTGTTTGATTTCTTTGCGGAAAAAATATCTCCATGATTTGAGGCCATATTTAGTCGTGTTGATGTTTGGCAAAGAAAGGATATAGTCATATTGAAGATTATACTTGGACGAGCGTAAGGTGATATACAAATTACTGCTTATTGTCAATGGCACGTCTTGGATTCTTCGAGTTTCCATGGATGGGAGTCTGATTCTTTGCAAGAGATCTTGATAAGATGTACTTTTATCTTTGAAGATGTCCCTCAAATCCCTTTTGTTGACTTTCTCGATTTTAGCAGTGTTTCTTTTTCTGCTGTGGTGCCAGACTTTGTTACAATATTTAAAATATGGAAGTGTAAGTGTGCGATATAGCGATTCCTTAGTTTTAGGTGGTAAAATATTCTTCAATCTGTTCAGAGCACTTATCTGCGCACTTACTTTGCGACAAATACTAGAAACGTGATCGTCCAATTTTTATTTGTTGTCAAGAACAACCCCCAGGAGACAAGTCTTGTCTGTCGTTTTAATGTCCATATCAATGCTGAGATTTTAGTTTCCGTGGCAAGGTTCTCTCCTCTTTGGTTAGTTTAATGCCATTGCTTGCCATCATTAATATCCCCTTGTGAAACTGGATTAGATTCACTGAGACTTAATTCATTGTTTTACTCAAGGTGATTCTCTACCCTAGTTCTGAAGGCGGATCACATCCCTGGAAAGTCAAAATAGATGAGATGCCGAAGAAAACACTGTATTTTTGCAGAAGAAAACCATACCAACTTTACGGTTATGTAATGTATCAGCTACTTTTCAGACCCTGATGGATTAGAGGCATGCCTTTTCTGCATTGGTGACTTTCAAATTGTCCATGGCCTAGACTTTAAAACTTACGTCAAACCCGTAAAGCTAGTTCTATAGAGGTTGATGGATGGGACCACCTTACCAGCTAACATAGTTGGAGAGCATGCTGCATTCAAAAGCACTTTAGTGCAAACACGAATAACCCATAGTAACTTTCAATCACAATGATACAAAGCGCAAAGCAAGTTCTACACTGATGTTTAAGCAGGTCTCTGATCTTGCAGGTAATGCACTGAGATTCAAAAGACGCTCTCCAAAAAGGGCATTTGAGTGTATGCAGGCCCATTGGCTTATACTGGGTGCACCTCTTTTTGCACCTGAAATTTGTGGTTATATCATCAATCAATTAAAGAAATCCACGTACTTGTCTCCTGGATGGCAAGCAAGCTCTGCGTAATATTTAATCTTTGGTTCTGTGCCACTTGTCCGAAGAGTGGCAACACACCCATTCTCAAAATAGAATGTAATCATCTGACTTGATTTGCTGACTGGAAGAATCTGATGATCAATTCACAAACACAATTAAGAGCTGTATTAGTTATTACGCACATATTAAGATCACATGCTCTACATAAATTTTCAAAATAAGAGCTGCTCAGTTTCGTAAAGGATTTATGGTTGTAAATATTTGGAAAAAAACACAAACAATTCAAATAAAACAAATACAACACTAACAGTACTTCAATATATACCGTGAAAGATCTGCTGACAACAAATCAACTACAAGTATAATCATTGTATAAAACAGAGTGATTACTGGCAGAGAGGGGCTGGAGTATTGAATGTTTCTTTCTATTAGTTCTAATTTTTTTGACATTTTTTTGACATTCTAGTTCTGCAACAGAATGGGCTATTTTCGTACTCTCAAACTGAGAATGCGAACAAACAAAACGTCGTATTGCGTCAGTTTGGGCTGCACAGATAGTTTTCCTACTGACCAAAATATGTGAATATCCCTGCTAATACAAACATTTTATCGTAAGAATTATTTAAAGTCCTATTTCACATTAAATGGTCATTATCTAAATTATATTACATTTGATGAAAACTAATGTTCTCAAGAACCATAAGGCTGGGTTATTAACTACACACCCATACAACTCACGCAGAAGATCATCTTGTAGCGGCCTCCAACATATGCCACTTATTAGTACCTGATATATACAGTATTGTGCAAAAGTAATGCAAACGAATTTTGACGAAATTAAGATAAGATAAGATAAAATTTTATTGTACACTCTTTAAAAGGTTTTTCAGTGAACAATATAATACATGAGGTGAGATAAGTACAAAGTACACTAGTTATATATTATGTATGAAGTACACTAATTATATAAAAAAAGAGAAAGGAAGAAAAATGAAAGAAATAAAAAAAATTTAATTTGAGAACTCGCTGAGAAGCTTTGTCTTCAGAGTTTTCTTAAAATTTGCATGACTCTCGCATAGTTTTAAGGCTTTGTCTAAAGAGTTCCATAGTTTTACTATTCTGTAATAAAAAGATCTCTGACCAGCAGTGGTTTTGCACAGGGGAATATTCAGTTGTTGTGAGTTTCTTGTGGTTCTGCTTGATATTTGTTGCCTTTTGACTTATTGTGATGTCAGATAGGTCGGGGCGCAGCCCGTCATGCACTTAAAAGCAAAAACAGCGTCTCGGGAGGTAAAGCTGCTTTTTCACGGGAAGCCACCTCAAATTCTTGAGTGATGGAGTTATATGCTTAAATTTATATGTACCACTAATTATCCGAGCAGCGAAGTTCTGAACGAGTTGAAGAAAATTCCTGGCTTTTCTTGGCTTTTCAAAGAAATTTAGCTTGAAACGATATTTCGAGGAAATTTCCCCACATTTTTATGACACCGCTAGATCCAGAAGAAGTTGGCAAAACATGGAATTACCGTGAGTTCATCCGCCATGCAAAGGTCTCACCACCGGCAAGGCAAACTCGTAATAAATTTTAGAAACAAATCGTGGTTGCATTTCTGTGAAGGAGGTCTTCCAGAATTATTTTTCCCTGTAAGTTTTAGAGTCCCAAAGAATACTACATAGGCAATGAAAATGCAGCGAAGTACACCCAGTATTTTTATAACAAATAACCATGAGGGGGCTGGGATTGAATAAACAGCAACTGAATGGTTTCGTGAGCGTTCAAATTGACAACATTCTAGTTTTCTATAAAAGTAGAGAACCTAAAAACTTTTATGTTCAAAGGTGGCTTCGATAACCTTTGTTTATGAAGTTTAGGCTGTATTAGTGAATAGTATGTATTGCTGCCACTTTGCAAAACACGATTGAAACGCTGGGTGTATCCAGCTAAAGAAAGGTGTGTTTTGATTGAAAGTTCCTCACAAGTTGTTTGTGGCTGTTTGCTTAAACGGCTTAATACCCAGAACTAAAGATGTTTCTGTTTTGTTTGTGGAAAAAACTGAGCTCTCTGTTTTAATAATGTGGCAAGTACATTCTAATTCTCTGCATATGAAACTGAACTCAAGAGAACGAACCTGCTTGAAAACCTTTCGCAAATTTTAGGCATGTGACTGTATGTTATCCTTTTACATGTATATAGCGATCGATGACTGCATACTGTGTTCTCCGGCATGAATTTACAAGCAAATACATGAATCCAAATTTATCTTGTGTAAGTTACATGACAGTTTTTTCGTCAGTACATCGATCAGTCACAAAAAGTTGCGAAAATTGCGCAAACGCTGGCGACCTCCAGTTAAACGCCTAGCGAAATCAGAGTATAGGCTGGTGAATTATTTTTCGTTAACTTAACAAAAATTCAAAGAAATACCATCCTTTGTTACAGGGAATTATCGCTTAACTGGCTGTGAAATTTCAATCGAACTTTCGAGCAAACTTTCATTGAAAAATCACGGGAACAAAGAACGAAATTCGCTCATTTTGCTTGCATTACTTTTGCAGAAGACTGTATCATATACTGGTACTCAAAATAGAGCAAAGTGTGAGGGAAATTAGAAGCCTCTCTAGCCTGGACACTTGCAAATGCCACTTCAATGTGACAGCAGCATATGGTAAAATTCAATCTTTTGCTGGAAGTTACAAACCTTGGGAAAGTTTACCAATAACAGGCTTCCTGCAACTGTTAAATTAATAATTGAGCTTTTTTTCCTAAACCAAAGTCCTCTTTCTCGGTGAGCAAATTTTCCTCCTGGCTATTCTTTCCATTTTGAGCTTCAAAATAGTGTATTTATTTGAGACTGGGGAGAAATGTCACCCTTGAAAAATTAGAAGTGAACAAAGTGGGTACACTTTGTTCAACATTTTTCTTGTACAGTGTATGTGTAAATTAAAATGTATAAATCAATACTGGTGCCATTAAAGTTAACAGGAATTGAGTGGGTGGAATTTGGTCCTTTGCTATACTCGTTCATTGCTTCTGCATTCACTTGTAAAAAGTAGAAGTAGTACTTTAAATAAACCCCCAAAAATGCAAATATAAAGAGACAAGTGTGGGAAGTTTGCTAGGTACTAAAGTTTCATTGCTGAAATTCCTATAAAATGTGATTAACCATTTGAGGGTAGTTCCGAAGAGAACTGTTGTTGGTTACTGACGTTTCGACAACCTGGGCAGAAGTCATCCTCAGAGTCTTGCGACTTTAAAACATGTTTTCACTTTCTGAATGAAATTGCTCTGGATCTTCCTACAAATTTGAGACTCAGAGTGAAAGAAGATAAATGATGTCGGGCTTTTTTATTCTTTGTTTTCATTACTCTTTCTTTCTTTTGAAGGAAAGTTAAAACTTTTTAATGATAATTAACTATAGTGGGCAAAATTAAGTTCGGTAAAATGGTTTACCAAAGGACTTGTACAACAACAACAACAACAACGACAGTTACCATTGTGACATTGCTGTAAAAAAAAAATGTTTGCAACTGTTGCTAGACGAAATAGCAGCATGGGTACTAAAGCTGTATTTACTCACCGGTTTGTTATCAGGCTTGGTACTGTCGTACCCAGCAGTCAAGTCTCTAATACCTGACAGTTTATAAGGACCACATGCACTAGGATACTGGAACAAATGAAAGCAAAGCAAGATCTGTTAAATTTGAGGCCTGAGTGGACACCAAATAACTGCAATTTGCAAACGTGAGAATAGCAAGCTGGTAGAAGCTAACTGGTTTAAAAATTTCACAAAGCAAGAAGTGAACAAACATTCCAAGTTCAGTAAGCCATCTAGGCAAGTAACAGGCATCACTTCAATCCCAGAAGGTTCAAACCTCAATGAATTTAAGTAAATGACAACCAACTGAGGCTTTTTGACCAACATGTGTTTAACAAATGCTATTCAAGGCATTTGAAACTTGTCAAAGGTGATTTTATATGTTGCCAGCTATGACAGACTGTGTCAGATCAAGCGGCTAAAATTTAATTTTTATGCCAGACCCAGAGCTACTCACTTCTAGACAATAACTATAATCTATAATTGCTTTAGAAAACACCACAATCAAACAAATGTATCAGAGCAACACCTTCTTTGTAGTGTACTGTGTGTACCCCTTGTTTATTTTATTTAAATCGATTCTCAATTTAAGGGATGGTTTCATGGCTCGATGCATGTGCAAGCTGTAATCTTAGCCCATTTGGTTCAATTGCTTATGAAACAATCAGAATCAAGCTAATGATTTCAGTGACATTTTTACATGTGTGACCGTGCATGGGAAAACATACCTTAACGCTTATCCGTTAGATGGGCAAAAGCGTTAAGCACCTGTTAGTCATCCGTTAGAACGTTTTCCTTAAAAACATTAGAGGCGTTAGTGCAACCGGTAGATGTTAGCATCAAGCCGTTACAACGGAGAGTGCAACTGTTAGCAAGAGACATGTATCCGTTAGCCGTTAACATCAGACCGTTAGACAGGACAGCATAACCATTAGCAAAAACTTTGTATCCGTTAGCACGGCTAGAGAAGCCGTTAGGATCCGTCAGAATAAACTAGCATCCGTTAAACGGGTAACGATTACGTTAGAATGGCATGACACGCGTTGAAGTTGAATGTGGTAGCCTAACACAGTGTGAAACGAGGGCAGCTCTTGGCTTCCATCTAGGTCAAAACAATCATGAGAGAAGTTTGGCGATTATTATTCTTTGATGCCCTGATGATTGATAAATACAACTTGAACGAAATTCAATAAAGCCGTCATACTATAATTATTATACATGATCCAACACAAAACATGTTTTCTGCTTTCAAAAACAGAAATGACATGTAAAATCATAACAACGATGGTCATTCTATGAACTGTTTTATTTATTCGACAAAGTCCAGTTGTTTTGAGAGCTTGTAATTTGTTATTGTAATTCGTGAACAAACGAAAGTTAAAAATACCTTACAAATGCCATAAACGGATGAAACAAACACAGAGAAAACTCAACCGAAATGGCCATGCCATGAATAAAGATGTTCTGAGGAGTAAACACTGATCATGTGTCAAGAAATTGGTTTCAATTCACAAAGTGCGGGTTCAAAAATTTGGATAAAGTTGTTTACATCTTCCAAGATGTGAGAAATGGCCATATTCCCGCAGAAAGTGTGATGAATATTTTGATAGACTGTTGTCTGACTCTGAATCACAAGAAACCAATTTAAACCACATGTGTGACAAAAACAACTTTATCTGATGAAACCAGCGCCAACAAAATGCTCGTCGCTTTGAGACTAGCTTCGTGACTTCAAATAGTACCGCTTTTCGCATGCTCTGTCAAGAAAGCATAATCTTTCGCGAATCCACAGCTGGATAAAACAGTTACTTTTAAAAACCTCTAGACAAAGTCACTGTGTAAAACTAAGTACCAGCAACAAGTCCATTTGAGTAAAACAATAAAAAGTGTTCACCCCGACTGGCGAGTTAAAGTGTTTACACGCGGGTAACCTGAAAACACTGACCCCTGGTCCGCAGAAGCCCGCTACGGACCGGCTCCGCGGACTACCTATGGACCGGTCCACGGACTCCCCCTATGGACCCCCTCTACGGACCGCCCCCGAAAATATAATAAAAATAATAAATATATTTCAGTTACGGGTTGTCTAATAGATTACCGGTGACGGTGAAATTTCGAACTTTACATTGTGCAAATGGGCAGACCTGGATTCAGGCTCAGGTGCAATTTATATAATTACACATTGCCATTTCCTTTGCTGTGGCCATAAAGTATACGACGCATACGGGGAAGCTAATAAATAAAGATTTCACTCATGGGTTGTCTAATAGATTCAGACTCATGTCGGTGATTTTTCGAGTGTTACACTGTGCAAATGTAACAGACTTGGGTTTTTAACACCCCAGCTCCCCTCCCAAAAAAATGCCTAAAAGCTGTTTTCAGCGTAAGGAGATGCTGATGGTAAGAAGGAAAGTTCTTACCTTCCATTTGTGGCTCAATCTGGCTATGGAAGATATATTTTTAGGCCGTTTGTTCTTGTTTGAATCTGTTATTCCGCTGAGTAAATTGTGAAGCCTGGAATGAGTTCATGAACCTACGGGAGATGGGCTGAACAAAATGGCAGAGGGGAAAGAACACAAATTCCGAGGCTTCCCAGAGGCTTTCCCGTACACGTCTTTCATACACTTTATGGCCACAGCAAAGGAAATGGCAATGTGTCATTATATAAATTGCACCTGGGCCTGAATCCAGGTCTGCCCATTTGCACAATGTAATGTTCGAAATTTCGCCGTCACGAGTAATCTATTAGACAACCCGAAACTGAAATATTTGTTTATTATTTTTATTATATTTTAGGGGTGGTCCGTAGAGGGGGTCCCTGGATCGGTCCATAGGTAGTCCGCGGACCCAGTTCGTAGTGGGGGTCCACGGACCCGGTCCGTAGTGGGGGTCGGTGGACTGGGGGTCAGTGTTTTCGGGTTACCCATTTACATGCAGGTTTAGCAATGTTAAGCCTTGGTCAAACGGCACATGATAGTCAATGATAATTGACGATAGTCGGTGAAAATTCGGGGAGAATCATTCAACTATCATGCGCCGTTTGACCAAGGCTTTAGGTTCGTGTCCCACATGATAATAAAGGACTTGAATTCTGAGTTTGTCTGTCTCAATGAGGAAGTGATAGTTTGTATCACTGAGTTTTGCTTTCAATGCTCACCATGGAAATAACTTTTTTAATGTTCGTCTCACCAACGACTGATGAAATCAGCACTTCGTGATTCATTTTTTTTAAAATCGTGAGTGTAAGACTGATAATGGTTTGGCATGATTATGTGTTTATAACATCGGACTGAAAGCTATGTTATTCGTTCGTTAAAAGTCCTTAGATGTAAACCGTTAGACAATCGTTAAACGCCCTTAGATGTAAACCGTTAGACAACCGTTAAACATCCTTAGATGTAGACCATTAGACAACTGTTAAATGGCTCCAGTCATCCGTTAGAACAAATTGCGCAACCGTTAGAACGTTTTCTTCATCCGTTAGGTATACTTAGTTAGCTGTTAGAATGTTAGGAGAAAGCGTTAGAATGCTTTGATCATCTGTTAGGCACAATTAGATAACCGTTAGAGCGTTAGGACAAAATGTTAGACTGCTGTGAAGGCCATTAACTATCCGTTAGCTATCCGTCCGTTAGTGACCGTTTAACGAATAAGCGTTAAGGTACGTTTTCCCGTTCACGGTCACATGTATCTTAAAAAGTTTCGTGGTAAGTCACAAAAATACTGTGATATTTCTTATTATAAATCCTTGTGTATGTACTGACTCCCAAGCACTACTCAATATGAACCAATCGATGTGAGTAGATGACTGGTGTGAGAGTCCAAAATAAATCCACTGTCTTGAATGACAAATTTGACGTTCAATACTAAATTCAACACTTTCTAGGTAAATCCGTCAATATCTTACTGAAATTATAATCAGTCTGTGATTACAAATTTGGTTGGACATACCATTTAATGTAATTTGGGTGCAAAAATAAACTTATGACTCCCTCCTTAGCCATACACGAGGTACAAATATTGCCTAAACATTCCTTTCTTGTTTATAAGTCCGGAGAGTCTATTCAAATAACACAAAAGGTGCATCTGTTTGAATTATAACTTTCAATACATTTCAAAGCAAACGTGCAAACACGATCTTCGAGACAGAAAGCTAGGTCATTTTTAGTATTTGGACTTGATATCTGACCGTGACCGCCTGTAATTTCCAGCACTGAATAAGCACAAGTAAAATTTTCAAAGACTGAAAACATTCCATGAACCCATAGGGTGAGTGCAATTCGTACTCTATGAAACACTTGAGGCTGAACAGCTAAGAGGTACCAACCCCCGCCTTTTTTTAACTCCTAAAAGGTATGAGGAGCATCCCCATACCTTTTATATGGGAGTACCCCATCCCGAGGTGTATTGACTTGTTCATTATACATTTGGAAAACAGACTATTCACAAGCTCAGGTTAATCATGAGTTGATCTGTAGGCAGTGGGCAATGCACTTGGTCTTTTCAAATACCTTCCCAAAATGCCTGAAGCTATCTGTAAACATTGTGATGTATTGCTTTCATTCTTTTTCAAAGAAATAGAGGAGAACTATCCACTCACCTGACCATTGTCAAGAGTCCTTATGCGATTAAAAATGTTCTTTATTGTAGTTGGAGAATAACACAAGTAATAAGAGTTGTTTGACACATGGACACCATACCTAAAAACGACATACACCAAACTTCATTTAACAAGAAATAACATTTAATGACAATGAAATAAAACAACTGGCACTCGTTATATGAAGCTCGATTTGTTGTATTAATTTTTGTAGAGCTCTACAACTCTACGCTTTCATCACCAGTCTCCTCCTACGTGTTGGAAAGATACATGACCTCCCACTTCATAGCTTTTACCGTAGTTGTGTATGGTTACTATGGTTACCTGCCTATTTTGTAACATTTGATTTCAGTTTGTAGCATATTCCTCACATATAACTCATATATATTTAAGTGATATTAAAGTATTATTACGGTTTACAGTGTTCTAATCGTTTTCAATTTAAAATTCTGTATTGAGTTTACCCTCTACCATCTACACTCTATGCTCTGCGGTTCTATGTACGGGCGTAGAGGCTTACAGTTATTGTAGCAAATATTAAAGCGCATGGGGAATGTTTAGTGCTATTATGGTTTACAGTATCTTAATAATCTTTTTAATGTACAATTCTGTATTGAGTTTACCCTCTACCCTCTACACTCTACGCTATATGTTCTACCATTTACATTCTACTCACTACATTCTACCAGCTACTCTCTTGAATCTACACTCTAAGTCCATCTACGTTCATGTTCTACCACTACTCTCTTTGATCTATGCTCTAGGTTCTACCATCTACCCTCTAAGCCCATCTAAGCTCTACTTTCTATGTTCTACCACTACTCTCTTTGATCTACGCTCTATGATCTATGATCTAAACTCTAAGCCCATCTGCTTGGAAGGTTATTGGAGTTTTTTAATTTTTTTTCAGTTTTTAATTTTTTAACGAAGACTAGTGAGCAGCACAAAAAGAAGACTTCTTGTAGTCGTAAGCTTTTTCGTTAATTTCCGACGAGCTCCATCTCTATCTGAGACTTCTTCAGGAAATGATTTAAGTGTGCCTAAGTTTAACTTCCCACGCAAGTGAATAACTGCTGAAACATGCTGCAAACGGACATTACAAGAAATGCCTTAATGTACATGCTATTGTGTGTTGTTATATTTTGGGGGCCATACGATTAGCGCTAACTGTATGGCCCCCAAACTAAGTTAAAAAAAAAAAAAAGATAAAAAATAAAAAAAATATTAAAAAATTAAAACATTAAAAAAAGACATATTTTTTGTTTGGAAGGGTCCCAAAGAAATCCTCTTAGAGTTTCTTAGTCATCTCTATAGCAAGAATGATCGTATCAAACGTATGTACTCGAGCGGTTTTCATTTGAGTGTTGAAAAGTAATTGGTTTTGCATAAATTACGCTACCTGATTGGCTTAAAAAAACTCGCGCTACTTTTTCATCCAACCAGAAGTAAAACCAAAACCAACTGTAACTCATTCGCACTCATTTTCCCACGCTTCGCATCAGCTACATGTAATTACTTCGAGCTTTGATTGGTTCACTAGATTGTCTGTGTCTTTTGGGATTGGCCAGAGTGACTAGTTTGGTTTTGGTTTTACGACACTCAGTTGAAAACTGCTCTATATTATTGACGAAATTAGTATTTCCTTTCTCGATTTATTTCTTTACAAAGATGCTAATTTTAGCACTCTGCAGTTTTCTACCAATCAAAAGCTGCTAAATAAGTATTTGTACGTTCCCTTTGAGTTGTTTCATCCCGTGAGCAACAAGAGGGCCTATATTAGAGGCTAGCTTGTGTGCTATGCTAGAAATAGCTCCACGTATAAAGCCTTTAGCAAAATGCGAGAAATTCTGGAAGCGCCTCCGGCTTCACGGTTATCCAGTTGGGTTTTAGAATGGTAGTCTTTAAATCTACATTTAACTGTAGTTATGCTAACTGATGTGAAGGACATTTTGTTATAGTGTGCTTAAAAAGTGCGAATACTTAGGTCACGTGACTTTGAACGCTTAGTGGATGTTTTGCGACCATGTGGAGATGTTGTTTACTAGTTTTTAGGGTCATAATTCGTCATAGAGATTGCTGTTCATTTCAAGTTCGAATAAATGGTTAAACCTAGAACCACTAACATCAAGCTGGTTATCCAGAGACATTTACAAGACTTAGACTGTATTGTCAGTTATAAATCTACTACCACTTTAGCACATCTATGCAAAGAGTATGTTTTTTGGCGGCCATACGATTAGCGCTAATCGTATGGCCCCCAAAATATAACAACACACAATAACATATGCATTAAGGCATTTCTTGTAACATGTGTTTACAGCATGTTTCAGCAGTTATTCACTTCCATGGGAAGTTAAACTAAGGCAAGCTAATGTGCAATATATGCTGTTCAATGCTAGTTGTAATTATTAACTGAAGAAGTCTCAGACAGAGACGAAACGCGTTGGAAATAAATGAAAAAGCTTACCACTACAAGAAGTCTTCTTTTTGTCCTGCTCACTAGTCTTCATTAAAAAATTAGGAAATTAAAAAAAAAAAATTAGAAAATTCCAATAACCTTCCAAGCAGATGGGCTTAGAGGGTAGATCGTAGATCGTAGAGCATAGATTGAAGAGAGTAGCTGGTAGAACGTAGAGAGTAGAGTGTAGATGGGCTTAGAAGGTAGATGGTAGAGCGTAGAGTGTAGATCGAAGAGAGTAGCTGGTAGGACGTAGAGTGCAGATGAACTTAGATGGTAGATGGTAGATCGTTGAGCGAAGAGCATAGATTGAAGAGAGTAGCTGGTAGAAAGTAGTGAGTAGAATGTAGTAGAACATATAGCGTAGAGCGTAGAGGGTAGAGGGTAGAGGGTAAACTCAATACAGAATTTTAGATTGAAAACAATTATTAAAACGCTGCAATCCGTAATAACCCTCAACATTCCCTAAGCGATATAACATTTGCTACAATACGCCACTACACCTCCATGGTGTACGCATATCCGAGAGAAACAGAGCTTAAACATTCAAAACACTACTGGAGAGTCGTAGAGCTCTACGAAAATTTCTACGCCTAATCGAGCTTCATAAAACGGGCTGGGTATAAATAAAAACACATGACCTAGCCGATGTGAAAATACTCAGTTTTGATGCAGTGTAACTGGTTCATAAATTCTGAAAAGTGATTGGTTATTTGTTGTCAAGTTTGATCGAAAAAGAGTACAAAAAGAATAATTATTTCAGTTCAACAAATTGAAAATTTGATTAGAAAATCTTAAAAATTCAAAGAGCTCAGATTTTATTTGATATAAATGAAAAAAAATACTTTATTTTTTCTCAGCTCATGAGCGGGCAGAATTCAACAAATCCTGCATTCTGATTGGTTCCAGGAATGGCAGAATTTTCCCATCCGGCCTGCCACAGCAGGCAGAATCTGTCGTGTTGATCTATCTTTGTGAATGAATTAGTGGTAATCTTCAATCTTTTACCTTTTTCACACATCCAATTATAAAGAAAGTACGGCTTCTTGTCTGATCAGCAAAGCAAGTATAATCGGATTCTCATTTTCATCCCTATTATTTTGTTCTTTATTTCCCCAGGGGATATCAGTGATTTTTTCTTTCTTTGTTGCTTTTTGAGAGAAAAAAAATCCAACGTAGAGTCATAAATTGTATACCACAAGGACAGCACCACATCTCGTCTGCTCAACAAAGTTGAGCCCTGTTTGGTGGGGTTCATGCTTGGATGGGTGACCAAATATGAAAACCCCGTGTGGTAATAACAGTACTTCTTTCTTGTATTTTTTTTCCCTTCCCTCTCCAAGGCGATATAAGTGACTGTTGAACTCCCAGTCTTGTGCAATGTCTTTTTTTTTCTATTTATCAACTATTTAGTTCAAATCATTCCACCATGTCTGTATTCATCTTTGAAGCATTTATTCACAATACTGTATAAAAGATAGCAAAATACTTCGTTCAAATTCTCCTCAATTCTCTTGTCTGTTGATTGTCCAACACTTTTAATCACAGCTTGAATCAAAATTCGAAAATTCATACAGCTCATCAATTTTGTGATTTTCAATATCTCCTCAGTTTTTGACAATCAAGTACGCTTAAACCTGTATAAGCGAACAACTTTGGGAAATGAGCTATTTATATAATTAGCTTCTATCTATAAAAACACTTGTTCGAAAGTCTATTCAATGTAGGTCATTTCTGCCGTAAGATATTTAGTACTTGCGTCAGAAATTCAAAGAATATGTAACTTGACACAGCGTGATGTTCGAAACCCAGGCAGAATATTTTTTCACCTCTCTCCACCAACATCCAACTTGAACAATATTATTTTTATATTTATTTTCACTTTTTAAAACTCAACTGAGGTTGTACAATCGCTAGTAATAAAATGATAGAAAGCAATGACATTTTGTTGTCAATTTATTGTCTCAGCCTGTTTAGGCCTTTGGTTTGACCCATAGGCATCCACTAGTCTCATGGGTTTTTTTAGCATCATTCCACCATAATTCAGTGGCAGGCATGAGAATTGCTTGCTTCATGTAAGTGGACATTCTCTATGCACATCGACTCACAGCCTGAGATGAATTTGTTTCTACCTGTTTTATCAAACTCTTTGCTGTAAGAACAGAACATCATTCCATCCTCTGCTGACAATTAACCACGGGCAACCATCTTTCCATTTCTCATTGAACTTGAATATTCGTGCATGTAGTTTATTCCGTATTGTCGTCGGTGTTTCGAAATTCTCTTCTACCTGCATTTCTTCAACTTCCGCTTGTTTAGCACACTGTTTACGCGTTAGAAAATTATCCATATTGCGAACTGAAATACTGAACTCATTCACGCTTGATCGGCGAAGAAATGTGGAAGTATAAAGCAAGTCACATTTGCCGTCTTTGTCATGCACGCTGCAAAGATTGTATCATCTCGCTTTTATTGAGTAGAGTCTGGTAACTACCGTGTGAGAACTGCATGAGTGAGCATGACTGCAGGTGGAAGATGGATGAAAATATTCTTCAAATCAATAATTTCTGAATTCTTGCCTGTCGCCAGTGACAGGCATCAATAATTTTTTCTGTCACCTTCTAAAATTACCTGAAATCAATAGGTAGACTGGCAACATTTCGACCCTGTCTCAGTGTCTATCTCCACCTATCTTATTCAGGAGGTACAGAAATTCTCATTGTCGCTTCATGCAATGAAACTGGATATAAGCTCTTGCCTCACAGGCCACTTTCAGTTTAACTAGAGAGACAATCTAGCGAGACAATCTATGTTGATAGTGCAGACTGTAATTGATAGCTCTGACACGGTAGTCCCATAAGTACACACCCCTTCTCGGCTCACTTCCGGTTTGTATCTACCTGGGTAGTCTGCTAGGGCTTTTCCCTTTAGCAGTGAGTATGTTTCAGGGTTGTATTTTCATTCAAGGTCCGAAAATTATGTACAATTACTGTTCGTCACGACAGCTTTTAAATTTTACTCTGGTGTCTTACGATGATTTTCGTTCATTTTAAATTCAATAATACGTTGAACAAATGTGACAATTTAGCTCTTCGCACCAACTTTGTAACTTGATACTTTTGTTTTCCTTGCAAAGGTATGTAACATGAAACTCTTGTTTTCTCCAAAACACATGGAAGATGGGCTTGTTTTGGGGATATATGAAAGAAAGTTAAATATCTGACAAAGAAATGGAAGAGAAACAATTTTTTTTTTTCAAAACGCAGACTTTTTTTATCACAGATGAACAAGAACTAATTCAATTATCAGATAGTCACGGAATACCACTTTCTTTTCCTGTTGCCACCTTTGTTGTTACAATAAAACAATTCAAAATTAATACACAACAATATACACTGATACCACTGGGAAGCATTTCAATGAGAAGTATTGAAGGTAAACAGCGCCACTTGGCCGATATTATCCTGCATTGATGAACTAGTCTCCTCAAAGACTGATTAAATTAATGTGTGCTTTCATTAGGTGCCACGGAGTCTGCAGCAATATTTGAGCACTTTCCAGGTTTCTTTTGTCACAAATTTACAATTTGCAGAATATTAAAGCCACTAACTCGGAAACTTTTTGGTCTCTCTTACAGACGCCGTTGAGCAAGAAATAAATAAGCCGCTAATGAGAAACTTCACATTTCTCTTCTTTATTTAAGCCCTGAAAAACATACTATTGTAGTTTGAAAACAGCAGATGATATTTGTTGAACCAACCTGTGGTTAATTCTAAAAGATACGTTTAACTTTTGCACTAAAAAGGGACAAGTGGCGCCACCTAGTACCTGACATTACATGACATAAAAAACCACGTGGAAACATAGTATATAACACTTACGATGCTAGAGCGCATGCCTCTTACATGTTGGTTCTACCATAAGGAAAACTACTCAAAATTTGTGTGTTTCTCTGTATGCAATGTATCCTCCACCTAATGTACAGAAGACACGAACGCTAACTATTCTGCGCATGCGTTTAGACCAAATTGGTTTTGTTCTTAAGAGAATAGTACCACAAAGGAGAGCAAGGGGTTACTTGAAAAAAAAATATAGCTTTGTGATGTTTACTCCTAACTGGCGAGCGCGTAGATATAACACGTTCTATGTAGGGTACACGTGTACCTTTCCCAGCTCACCCCACCATTTCCTTGTCTCTAGATTAATTAATTAATTGAAATTAATCAGTTAAACAAACATTAAAGTTTACACCTTAACGCTTTAGTTCCTTATTACCTTAGCAGCAGGCAGCCCCCAAAACCATCCCAATAGTGCATTCTGCACTAAAAATGGACTAGTATACCAGTCAATACAACTGTTACATGTATGCAATACTCCAAACCTGTGGTACAACTTGTGAAGTTGCTCTGTTAAAGTAAGCCCTTGGCGATTAAGATAGGATGCCATCTCTGCCATGACCACTGCAGCACTTATCCCATCTTTATCAAACACATTAGTTCCAAACATAAATCCTAACAATAAAATGCACAACCTTAAGTGAGATTACCAACAACTTTATTTGTACCCAGCACTTGACATTTTAGTCAAGCTAATAATAATTTATTTTACCAAAGAGTAAAGAGAGTGCTGGCTACCCTAAATAACCACAAGGGGCTAGAAAAAAAACAAAACAAAACAAAAAAACCAGCAGCTATACTTATGCACAGTATGCCTTTACTTCTCACCTATTGCTTCTTCAAAAGAAAAGAGGACTGTTTTCCCTTGAGCCATAAGATCAGAAGCAAGATTACCCATCCATTTAAAGCCTGTCAGGGTTTCCTGCAGTAGAAATTTGACATTGTTTGTGTATAAAACATTATTATAGGACTTTGGTATTTCTTCAACTCTGAAATGAGTATGCTGAGATGATTGTTACACGATGTTTTAGAGTGTATTACAGCCCCACTAGGACTGCAACGATACAATTTCTCACAATACGATACATATCTCGATACAAGTGTCACGATACGATACATCATTACATACAACTGACAGGCAAAGAAGAGCTGTGAAGACCAGACAAACCATGTGTTTTGTCCGTGGGTGCACAAGACTGTGTCAGCTGACAATTAATTAGAACTGTGCCTGCTTTTGTGCCGACATCTCGAGAGATATATGTGACTGGAAGCATGCAAAGCAATATGAAGCAAAGATGGAATTTTTTGTCCCTTTCCCGGGTCCCTTTGTTTAATAATTAGCATAAGCTCTGAAAGGACTTGAACTTGGGTAAGGAGTCGTAAAAGACAGTTATTTCTGAATGTTGAATTTTTTATACATAAAGAATCACAATATCATAATGTCGTGATATCTTGTCCTAATATTGATATTCATATTGTGACAAAAAATATCGCAATTCGCCGGTGCATTAGTGTATGTTGCAGCACTAGCACCCACAGTTGTTTGGCAAGTTTTTGAAAGAAATAAAGATTACTGTTTGGACAAAAGTGAAAAGTTGCATTCCCCATGAAATCCTTTCTGCCCTGTTTTTTAAAGTTAAATTGATGGATAAACAAGTTGTTAATCATGAATGCCAGCTTTATTTGAATGTCCTTGGTGTAATCATTTTTTGTACACTTGAGAACTGCTGGCTAAGAAAGGATGGTATTAGAATACTAACCAAACTGAAGATGAACTATGTACTCCCCAAACAGGTGTGAAACTGGTGATTTGAACTCACCAGCAAGTGGTAATTGAAGGCTTTAGTGCAAAAAGGGCATATATCGCTTTTTGGGCCGATTTTTATTCTTTTACAGGATTGAGCTAATTTTTGGCAGACTGACTTGTTTTGACATGAAAAGCATCGTTGCGTAATGGTTTTTGTTGATTTGTGCTTCGTTTTCGAGAAATAACGTCTGCAAAAAAAACTCACTTTTCCAAGCGCCACCATCTCAAAACAAGTCAGTCTGCCAAAAATTAGCTCGATCCTGAAAAAAATGAAAATCGGTCCAAAAAGCGATATACACCCTTTTCGCACGAAAGCCTTCAATTATTAACACTGCTGCATTTTTCTTTATTCACTTGGCAATAGTAAGAAATTAAAAAAATGTATACCGCATACAGTTGGACCCTGCTAATTCATACTTGGTGATTTCAAATTCCCCAAATTTCGAACTCAAAACCATTTCCCTTCCATTTGCTCTTCAGCCATTTACTATAAGCTATTTTGAACTCCTTCTAGTTTGAACTATTTTTCGTTTCCCCCGAGAGTTTGAAATAGCGGGCTTCAACTGTACATGTTTTAAGATTCATGCACATATTTGTTAAACACATTTTTATTCCTGGATAGCCAGGCAGGATTTCTTTGACTAGGGGCAGATTGAAAAATTGTCCCTGCTTCCAGAACCAATCAGATCCTAGGTTTTGCTGTGTTCTGCCTGTTCATGCTCTGAGGAAACCTAATTATTGCTACAGAGCGAGCATAGCAAGCGAGCAGCAACATAAGCAGGATTTAAGAAGAATATATAGAAGGGGGGATGAATTCTCGAATTCATCACTTTTTACCAGAATGCACTGCATTTAACCAGAGTGCATGCACCAATTTTTACCAGAGGGCATTGCCCCACGAACAACACGAGGATGTCAAACCGTCGAGCCGTCATCCTTATTCACATGGATTCCAGTGAGAAAGTTTGCTCTGATTGACCTGTAAAACGATGTGAAGGAGATCGTGCTTGACTTTCACAACTCTCGCTTTTGTTCCTAATGCAGTATGTAAAAGTTTGTAAATCTGGATGATTAATTGTGACATCTTAATTTTAAACTTAGTATGTCATTTCTTGGTAGTCTTGCCTCCTTGGTTGAATCCTTAAATCAAGAGAAATCGTCGTTACTAAAGCTTGTTGAGTAATTAAAACAAACGAAAACTGTAGAACATGCTAATTTCATATATGCTGCGATCTGTTCCTTTTCATCCACACATGAATTCAAGCTAAAGCTTTAGTATTTTCACGCATTGTGATAGAGGCGTCCTCAACATAGTCTGTCACAGTCCTAGAGACATTTAATGCGTACCAGCACAGAATTTAAAAGTTAGACTTCTGCTCCTACAATTTCCACATCTTTCGACTTTCACCATCTGGTAAAGGGGAGGTTGATGTCCATCCTTTTGTAACATTACTAAGAGACCTCTGGCGCCAGTCTCTTCATGGTTGAAACCATGTGTGTTGTTGTTGTAAGTCAAGGATTGGGTTGGCCATTATCCGTAGTTGTTTTGCAGAGACGCTGTACCCATTTATAACAGGAAATAAAGAGTTGTTTAGCTGTTAAACTGGTGGCAGTGGTGGGATTCAACGATATGGCCTCAAAAGAAATGCTGGAGGATGTTGTCGAATGGCTAACTGAGCAGTTGACGGTGACGACTGCATCCTTGAAGTCGATGAGCGAAGAATTTCGACAAGCACTGGAGAAACTTGAAACCCTGGAGAAAGAACACAAACGATTTGTTCACCAGGTCAGCGAACTGAAGGAAAAAGAGTCCAAGCTAATCCTTGACAGGAACGAAGCAAGAGAATTGGTGAAGAAATTGCTAGAGAAGGTATCGCAGATGGAAAGCAAGCAGCTGACCCTTAATAGTCAGTCGGCAAAGTTGACGAGTGAAACCCAAAAAAGTTTTGAGTAGAGGCAACGACACGGACTTCCAAGCGTTTTTGGATCAGTTTGAGGTATGTGCGAAGGTGAACGACTGGAACGAAGAAGAAAAAGCAAATCAGCTGATTTTGTGCATGAAGGAGAAGGCACTCTCCAACTCTCATCGGAAGACAAGAACTCTTACCAGCGCATGGTCAAAGGTCTACGTGGAATGCATCAGGTCCCTGAAGTTGTCAAAGCTATGCTCAAGGCTCGAGGAAGAAAGGTGGGAGAAACTTTGTTAGATTTGAATATTGATATTAAACGTCTGTGTGGAAAGGCCTACCCTAGCTTGAGCACAGCTAGCTTGGAGCAAACTTGTATAGATCATTTCACTGATGCACTTGGGGCAACACTGGCAAAGGATGGAATTCGCTCTAAGCCTTTGACATTAGATAAGGCCCTATCAGAAGCTCTGGAGCTTGAAGCATTAGAACTCAGAGTGATTAGGATGAGGGAGAGGGTTGTGAACGAAGTGTCAACCCATGGGGGCGAAGCCAACCAAGTACAAAACTTACCCTTGCCAGGATGTGCCCCAGGGCTCTCAACTATGATTGCGTCAGCTACAGCAAAAGCAGCAAAGCAGCAGCTGAGGCAGTGGTTAATGCTATACCTTTGAGTGGTGGTCAGGGAAACAGGTCTCCCCAGTTCAGACAAGCCAATGGCTGGGGTAGGGGGTGTTGGTCACGTGGGTCTACATATCATTTCCAAAGGAACTGTCCCCAAAGGAACTGTCCCCAGGGAAACTTCTGCAGGGCGGGGACAGATCGTAAACGTAAGTCGCTTCCCGCTCGGAGACCAAGTACCAGTGATACGCATAAGCTCCATCCAACCTAACGTATTGTTAGTTGACTGCAAGATCAAAGGGGTCCCTGTAAGAGCAACGGTAGACTCTGGTAACCCAATTTACATATTGAGCAATGCCGTGTTCAACTATATTGGCTTAGGCAATACCCTGGGGAGGGTCAGCTCCAAGGTTGTGGGTGCCAAGGGTTCACAGCTGAACATCCTAGGAACTGTGGAGCTAGACATAGCCGTTGAGGGGATAAAAGCTAAACAGCTATTCTATATTTGTGATAGTCTCAAGCAGAGCGCCCTACTTGGAATGGACTTTTTAAGGGACAATGGGTGTGTTATCGATTTTAATGGGGGAACCCTTCATGCCGGGAATATGCAGGTGAAACTGAAAGATGAATCGAGTTGGGAAGTGCACAGAGTGTCCCTGGTAGACACTGTTACCATTTTGCCGGACCAGAAAGTTGATCTTGTTTGCGAGGTTAAAGGGGCAAATTTGGAGGGAATTCAGGGAGTTCTGGAACCTATGGATAAGATCTTCCAACGGTTCCCAATCACGGTGTCCAGTACCCTATCCTTAGTGAATAACAGATTTGTACCAGTCTGTTTCTATAACTATTGTGACCGACTGGTCATCATCTACAAGGACACAAGTGGGAGGGAGTTCTGTCCAGTCGTAGAGAGGGGCCAAACAATACCCATGGCATGCAACTACAGGTTTGAGACTATACTTGATGACAGTGATATGGGGACACTCAACTGCAATGTGCATTTGAAGCAGAACCAAGTTGGGATACAGTTGATGAGATGAGAAAATTATTCCCAATAGACAATGACCAGATAACAGAAGATCAGAAGGTGAACGTGTGGAGAATCATGGCCAAGCATTCTAAAGCAGTATCAAGGGGACCACACGACATTGGCCACTGCACTAAGGTGCAACTTCGAATCAACACTGGATCTGTACCCCCTTCAAGACTTCCCAGCACCACTTCTCACCACCACATCGCTACTTGAGAGAGATGTGATAGAGCCATCCACTAGCCCTTGGAGCACTCAAGTTGTTCTAACTTCTAAAAAGGATGGCTCATACTGTTACTGTGTTGATTTCTGCAGGCTAAATAGTGTCACTGTCAAGGAACATTACCCTGTTCCAAGGGTGGAGGACACGATTGATACTCTTGCTGGAGAGATATTTTTTTCAACCTTGGACTTAATCTTGGCTTATCATACATTTGAAATTTATCCAGATGACAGAGAGAAAACAGCATTCTCTAACAAGCAAGGACACCGGCAGTGGAAGCAAGTTCCATTTGGGCTTTGTAATGCAGCGCCATTTTTTGTGTGCCAGATTGCTAGTTTGTTAGCTGGAATGACATGGGAAGAACTTTTGGTGTTCCTTGATGATGTCTTAGTTTTTAGTCCCACCTTTGCCAAGCACTGTGAGTTGTTGGATCATGCTCTCACCCTCATTGAGGAAGCTGGATTGAAAGTGAAGCCAGAGAAATGTCGTGTCCTGCTACAATGTGCACTTTTTGTTGGCCACATCTTGTCCACGCAAGGAGTGTCTACAGACCCTGAAAAGGTTTCTGCAGTGAAATGCTGGCCACCACCAACCAATGTGTCTCAGTTGCATGTTTTTCTGGGAAAGATTGGTTACTACAGAAAGTTCATATCAGATTTTGCAACTCTTGCAGCCCCCCTCTTCCAATTCGAGGAAAGGGACGGAACTTTGTGTGGTCTAATGACTGCCAGAAATCGTTTGATACCCTGAAGCAAGCCCTATGTGAAGCCCTTGTACTCACCTTTCCCCGATTTGACCTTCCATTTGTACTAGACACTGACGCTAGTGCAATTGGCATTGCTGCTGTGTTATCTCAAATGCAAGATGGCGAAGAGCGTCCAATCGCAATACTGCCAAGGCCCTGACGAAATCGCAGAGAAAGTGGGCACCAACCAAGATTGAGGTGTATGCGCTAGTGTTCGGGACAGAAGCATTCTACCCTTACCTGATCAGCAAACAGTTTGTTGCTTGGTTGGATCACCGATCATTGGTGTGGCTTCAGACCTTTGAGCAACCCAAGCTGCAGGAAGCTAGATGGGTTGAGTACCTATGACAGTTTGACATGAACATAGAACACCGGGCTGGTCGTCTACACGCCAATGCCAATGGCCTTTCTCAATCGACCTCGGCCAGAAAACCATGTGGCTGACATGCTGGAGGAAACAGAGAATTCCCCTGCATCAGTGATTGTTGGACAGACTACCAGAAGTGATGCCACAACTTCTGTTGAGGGTTTCAGGTCAGAATGCAAACAAACACCTCTGCCATGGTCTAGTGATCATCTTAGAACAGAGCAACCCAAAGACAAGCACCTGAATGCCGCACTGCAGTGGCTGAAAGCAGGCAAGAGACCCTAGAGAGACCCGCCTTTTGCGAAGAAGCAGCGTGAAATCCTTGACGGGGCTCAGTCACGGTATTTTGAGTTATTTTGGCCACATACAAAATTACCTTTAAATGGTAGGAAACCTGAAAATAACAGTTTAATAAGACAGAAAAACACCAAGGAGATAATTATGTAATGATAAACCATAAAGGAACAAGGATGGCTATGGATGGAGAAGATTGACATGGATTACAAATGACGAATTTGAAAAATTGAGGCTTAACGTTTCAATATGCGCAAACCGTGACTGAGCTCCTTTAAGGGGGTACAGGAGTGAGTGGAGAATAATCTGGAGGCCAGTCTACGTCACCAGAAAGATGTCTACGATGCACGCTGCAAGCGGAAATCAAGACCGTACAAAGTTGGTGATCTGGTATGGTTGCAGGAGACGGCCATTCCCCGGTGGGTGCACCGGAAGTTCTATCGTCCCTGGTCTGGACCTTGGCGGGTCGTCAAGGTCATATCAGATGTCACCTACAGAATACAGTGTGAGGAAGTTGCTCCCTTGCGGGCGAGGTGTAATGGCAAGTCTTGTGTGTTCTAATATGTTAAAGAAAATACACATGTGATTGACATTCAATTCACTGAAATTGTTTTGACAATGCACAAGAAAGCTGGTAAGGACGGTTGAGCTTGACTTGAAAGTGCACTTCAGCTCTTTTGAAAAAGATGTGTTGACACGACTACAAAATAGGCCACTTAACTTGAAACTAGAAGCAATCACAGCTTATCAAGTCTGTTCAAGTTAACAGTACACTAGTATACCTAACTGGTAGAAAATGCTGCTGAAGGAAAGGAGGATGTACCTTTACGTATAACCCAATGACTATCCTTGTATTATGAGTGTTGATGCTGAGCAGGGTTTTTTTCAGACAGAACTCAGGATTGTCGGTAAAAGCAACAACAGCAACAAACTGTGTTTATATATATATTTAACCACAGCAAAACCTGTATTAAGCAGACCCCATATTAAAAGTGGACACCAGCTTGAGTCCCAAAATTGTTTCCCACATTTACTGTAAAATAAACGTGCTTTTGGCGGACACCCCTGTTAAGCGGATGCGGACAACAACCTTAAGCCATTTTGTTTCACAAAACCTGTATTAATTGGACACTTCAAGGGCATTTTAATTCTAAAAACTCAGCTCAGACCACTTTAACATTGTTCAGCCATGCTGGGTGAGATGAAATTCAAAAACTTTGCTTGCCCTTCAGGTAAGCTGTAATTTCATCTTCCTAGCCCAAATCTCTGAGGAGCTAGCCCAAAATTACTTTAGTTAATAAAGATAATTAAATCAATTTAATATGCAAAAATAATGTTAATCAATAATATGGAGCTTAGATGAACTAATTCTCTTTGATTTCCCTTTTGAATTAAACCTTATACAATAACACATTTAGCACACTCAATGAGTGGTTCCAGAAAATGTCCATATCCCCCACGGTGTTTTTTTCCCAGTTTGACTCCCACCCCCGCGATTTTCCATTATAGGGGGCTTCACGGTACTCCCCACCATCTGCTGGAATTTCCATGATTTTTCTACTTGGGTCCCCCTACCCGATGGAAATTCCATATCCATAAATAACAAGACTAAAGTCATTTATTTTAATCTCCTAGGCATATTTTTTTCACACAATGTACGCTTTTTTATCCTACATCATTTATAAGGATATTTACTACATCAGGATCAAAACTGCTGGGTAATGAAAGATTAAGGCTCTAAGATTTAATTTTCCAAGAAATGACCGTGTAAAATTCTAGAGTGACATAAATTCATGTCACGTTAAAAATGAGTTTAAACTAACAACTGGCTTAGAAGTGCTTCACTCCCAAATGGCATAGCAGCTGACTTTTTCTTCACTGAAAGAAGTTTTCATACGAGAATCTAAGAAAGAACTGAAAATTTAGTGTAAGCTCTTTTAAATAACCCAGTCAAAGTTTTAATTTATGCATACTCAAAACAACATATTGAATTACTTAACACAAGCAGACTTAGGGTGCCTTTCTTCAAGAAAATCCAAGATTGGATTCTTAAATCCAAAAAGGATTTTGTGTTTCTTTTCTAAACAGATTAATCCAAGATCTCTTAGATCATGGTGCGTCAAAGGAACCGAAGAATCCACTCTGGGCAAAGATTCTTCTCCTTTGAGCGACATGATCCGAGTGATCTTGGATTGATCTGTCTAGTAAAGAAACGCAAAATCCGTTTTCGGATTAGAAAATCCAATCTTGGATTTTCTTAAAGAAACACATCCTTAGTGTTATAACGGGAAAGTAAAGCCGTCATGCAACATGTTTTTCACAATACCTGTTTGCCAAATATCGCTGAAATTTTTCTTTTTTCTTTTTTTTCTTTTCTTTTCTTTTAATTAATTGCTACTTACACTACTTACAAAAGAACTTATTACTTACGCCACTTATGATACTAACACTTACTCTATACAATACGCATACTCGCTCTACTAACAATGCTAATACTTACACTGCTTACAATACAACATAATTAGATTACTTGCACTACTTACAATTCTAGCACAGCAAGATCATACCAGTTTACTCCTGTCAGTGATGTAAATACGGAATTGCGAATTACAGAAATATCCATGGTATATATGCGCCTTGTTTCTTTTCCTTTCACTTTTATTTTCGTTTTCAGGAGACTAGGGTCAAGCTGTCAAGAGACTGCAAAAGTGGCAACAGAGGCTCCCACTTTTTTAAAACGATTGTAGTTGTATTTTTTTCCATTTCATAGATATGTTTAAAATACAGTAAGAAATCATTTAGTTTTGGAGAACATTTTTTCTGTCTAAATAGCAAAATGTAATATTTAACATTTAAGCAGCAGAAGTTAATTTGGAGTTTATGTTTAGAGCTATCTGGCCTTAGACCCAGTGCCGTATCAGGCTCTAAGGGTGTCTCTTTGGCAATGACTTGGCAAGACTGTAGCCATACTTTAAAATTGGTCCAAAAATATTGAGTTTTTGGGCAAGCCCAAAATAAATGTGCAAGTTTCTCTGTTTCTCTTTCGCAGAACGTGCATTTCTCGCTATCGACGAGACAAAGTTGTTTGTTGATATTCTTCTATGAAGAAACTTAAAATTGAAAGTTATAAGTTTTGTGCTCTTTCTACACTAAAAAGCCATTTGGTAAACCTCTTTCCAGTTGAGCTCTTGTTTTGTTGTGAGAGTGATGTCTTCCTGCCACTTTTGTTGACTTTGGTTGGGTGGTTCACTTTTTCCTGATACAAGTTTCTTATATACTAGTCTACTAGGGTTTTTGCTTTTTAAAAATTTTGACAAGAAACTTTCATGTTTAATCGAGGTTCTGATATTATGGGGTATATATATTTGAAGAAGTTTTATTGAAGAAATGATTCTAAGAAAGGTTAAAGGTTGGGCTGTCAGGTCATGTATAGTTTGGAAAGCAGTGAGCGAGAGAAACTTTCCGGAGTCATCCATTAAATGTTCTACTTTTGTTATCCCTTTAATGAACCATTCGTTAAAAAAACTGGTCTATTCCCTACTCTTATAAGTGAATTATACCATAAGGGCGATGACCGAAAGTGAGAATCTGATACAATCTTTTCTTCATAATTGGCTTCTGACTAGATTTCAAGAATTTCTTTGAAAAAACAATCTGATACTTTAATAATGTTATGACTGTCTTTTATGTTTAGATTTCCAGTTAGTGTTACTTCACCTCCATATTTTTCAAGTTCTGAGTCAAAAAATCTTTTCCAGCTTCCACAGTTTCTCTTATCTAGATACTTCTTTATCTATGTGGCTTTGAGAGATCTATTAAAGGAAGCTATATCAATCATTTTAAGTCCCCCTTCTGAGTAATCATTAATCATTACTTTCTTTTTATTTTGTTGCCTTTGTCATTCCATAAGAAGTTATAAAACATTACATTTATCTCCTTTATTGCTGTATGATTTGTTTGAAGAGGAGAAAAAATATATACCAGTCGTGAAGCTATGAGGCTTTTTAAAACAGTAATTTTACCTAAAAGGCTAAGTCTGTGAAGTTTTATCTTTGTAATTCAAAGATATAGTTACATCAGGGTCTGTTGACAACCACACCCCTAACGCTTCCTGAAATTTTTCTTTCAGGAAAAGAATACACTAATAAAGTCATACACTTTGTCTTTGTATTTTATAAATAATAGTAAGTTCATTTTGTGCCTTAATGTTTTTAATTTGTCGCACGTTTCAACCACGTCGTACTACAAATAATCAAGTGAAATCTTAGTTAAGGCTCCAGTGCTGTTACATATGCTTTGAGACAATTAGACAAATGGCACTGAATTGACAGTGCAGTCAGGACATGCAGTCAGGAAAAAAATTGATTTCGGTCATTTACATTTTACATTTTACTCTATCTCAGAAAAAAACAACAAAAAAAAACATTTGTATTGTTTTACCTTCTCTCACAAACTGTCTGCCATACACAATGTCTGAAGTTTGTCATTAGAAAACAAAAGGAAAAAAAAAACAAACAACTACCAATATTATTTCAATCATGTCCACTTCATGCTTGCCCATTGGGCAACCTGTGATAAGAAGGCGCTAGCCTGACCGATCGTTTCACTAGTCCCAGGCTATTGGACAGCCTTTTTGTTGCGCCCTGCAATGTCGTTTTAAAGCTAAGTAGATCATTCCAGATTGATGCATTGACTGACTGGGAATTGTCTAATATATTTGAGCAGTCTTTGATCTTACACTGTGTTACAAAAGGGTTAATAATTAACTATTATTGCACAAAATATTAGAACCTGTTTCGAGTGGACACCCTTCATTAAGTGGCCACTAGTGAGTGTCCCAAGGGTGTCCGCTTAATACAGGTTTCATTGTACTCTAATTACGTAGACTACTGTACTCAGCAGCTGTCACAAAATGTCAGATTTTTTTGGCTCAGTGTCCAGTGAGGACAGCTCACTTTGTGCAAATTGTCACTGCCACGAGGTTTGCTCGAATATTACCCCAGCACAGTAGCAGGTCCGAGAAAATAGATCATGTTTGGTGCATTTTACCGAAGCCAGAAACAGTGGTAAATCACACATAGAAATCTCTCAGAAAAAATTTACTTATGAAGATGACAAACTAAATTACGCTGAAAAACCCCTCACCAAAGGAACAGCAAAGCAACTGTAAAGTATGAATTGAACAAATTACAGTACTAGAGGAATGATTTACACAACTGGTACATCACTCATGAAGTGGGCAATAGCATGCACACAAGCATTATGCCATTCAAGATGGCACTGAAATGGTACATGGCCCAACAACAAAAAACAATGTTAGCCGAGCTTTTGCCTTGGTTACACGGGAAACCCAAGATTGAGTCACGGAACTTCCACAAATTACGTAGTGTTCTTCTTAGGTCAAACGCAATTAGACCTGTTCACATCTGAAGTAAGATTCAATTATACTCAAAGAGGCTGGCAACAGTTTCCAGCACTTTTCTACCAGCTATACTTCGAAGGATGAATACTACCACTGTTTGACAAGTGATGGCAATATTGGTGCCATACAAATGCCCAATAATTAGAAAACGAAGGTCAATTAATCAACATGACATATATATTTGGTTTAGGAAACCTCTTGCTCTCCTTGTGGTACTATTCTCTTTAGAACAAAACCAATTTGCCCTAAACGCATGTGCAGCGTGCAGTGCCGACTATATATTAGGTGAAAGATGCATTTCATTTGAGATCACATGACACAAAAACGTTGAGTGCTTTTCCCTGTGGTAAAATCCAACAAGTAAGATGCACACGTTCTGGCATTGTTTGGGTGATGTATTCTGCTTTCATCCCCAGAGCCACATGGTTTTTTACATGTTGTGTGACATGACCAAGGACAGCAGTTATTTTCGGGTAACGTCACTTCTCTTGTTTTAGTGCAAAAAACGCTACTGTGACTGCGTATCTCATAGAATTGCCCCTAGCTCAGTTCAACAAATATCATCTGCTGTTATCAAACTACACTAGTGTGCTTGCCAGGGTTCAAATTAAGAATGGACACCTTTTGCCTCTCCTTAGCGGCTTATTTATCTCTCTTTCAATTGTCTCTGTGAAAGAGGCCAAAAAGTTAAACATCTAGCCAAACTTTCCAAATTTAATGGCATTAAAACTTGTCAGATTGTGAATCTGTGACAAAAGAAACCAGGAAAGTGTTCAAATGTTGCTGCAGACTCCGTGGCACTAAATGAAAGCGCAGTTCACCGATGTAGGATATATCATCTCGGTCAACTGAGTAGAGGTGGCCTTCAACACCTCTTCTTGAAACACCAACGCTTCTCAGTTGTATTAATCGATATCGCTGAGGTGGCAACTGAACAAGAACATGGTATTCTGTGACTATCTGATGATTAAATTACTTCTTGTTTATCAGTGAAAAGAAAATTTGCATTTTGAATGAAAAACAGTTGTTCTTCTTCCATTTCCTCATAAGATATTTAACTTTCTTCCATTTCCTCATAAGATAATTACTTTTTTCCATTTATCTCTAAAGTTTACGAGAAAACAAGGGTTTTATGTCACATACCTTTGTGAGAAAAACAAAACTATCAGGTTACAAACTTTGGCGTGAAAAGTAAAATTGCCACGTTTGCTACTTCAATGTATTATTGAATTTCAAATGGGCCTAAATCAATGTAAAACACCAGAGTAAAATTTGAAAGTTGTCTTGACAAACAGTAATAATATTGTAAGTTATTATTGAACATCGAATGAAAATACAGACATCAAACATACACACTGCTAAGATTGTGACAAGATCATGGCTTATCAAGGTTTCTGTCTGCTCGTATTCTGCAAGGGGAAGAGCTCTAGGTACCAAAGTAAATACAAACCAGGAGTGAACCGGGCAGGGGTGAAGACATGTGTGAATATCGTGCCAGAGCTATACATTGCACTCTGCACTATCTGAGATTGTCTCACTAGTTTATTATTGAATTGTGATAAGCATGATAAGATGCAACTTTTTCAAAGTTAAAAAAATTTTGTAAAGTAGGTTGAGAGCCACCTTAAATTTTCGAAAATTTAAGGGTGTTTTTAGCAGGTCATATTGTTGCTATGGTAACCTATTGTGCCATAAAATTGACAGCAAAATGTTCATCAATGATTGGGCAGTGTTTTGACACCGTGATTTTGACATCAACTGATATAGAGGTTATAATGACCCATCAAAATCTACGTCTTGGAAAGTGCTGGAAATTGTTTCGAGCCACCTTACGGTCAACATACTACACTAGTATAAACCCACCCATTAAGACACATTCTTAATGATCACTGACCTCAAACTGGAATCCTTCTTCCCTGGCCATAGCTTGGAGCATTTTCGAAGAAACTGTGCTTGCAATCATGTACACAGATGAACCTGGTCAACCAATAATTAATCAGTAACAAGAAGACTAAAGGCCAAAGAAGACTGGTCCAAATTACTCTCAAGTGCTGCAACATGACATTTCTCCAACTCATTAATAATTAACCAAGTTTTAAATTTTGAAGATTTGATCTTAATAAGACTAGAATTTTATGATTTTATTTCTCTGTTTCTCCCTAGTTTTAGTTTTGAGTGAGAAGATATATCGTACACTCAAGACAGGATAGTTTACTGCAATGATCCTACCTCCTGGGCCGGGTTACTCAAAGCCTGATTAAGCTAGTCCAGGATAAGCGAGAATTTTGATTTGAGTTTTGCAACTTTGCTGTGAGGTTTTCTGTTTATACTGTTGGGCCTTCTGTTTTGGGTTTGAATATTCTCAAACTACACAAAACAAAAGCAGTGAAAAAATTTGTCTAGAAGAAAAATTTATACTTTGGCTAACTTTTAATCCTGGGCTAGTGTTAACCAGCTTCCGAACAACAAAGCCCAGAGACTTTTAATTCACAAAAAAGTATGCCTATGTTTTCAGTACAAGTAATACTAAGTAAATCAACCTCTGAAAAGAAACTTGCCTTGATTTAGTTTGAGCTGTGGCATACCTGGATATAGCTCTGGATGCTGCCTTTTGTGACAAGTGAATGCCCACCATCCAAACAAGCTTCCTATTTCATTACCAGTGAATACCTTCCACTGACCACTTAAAAACACATTACAGAAAATCAGTTCATCTTCACAAAATCAAAATTTAAATGTGTAACTATACGTATTTAGTGGAGTTCATGTCAAGTAAAATGGGGAGAAGCTTTTTTCAAATCTCAGAAATTGTTTAAAAATTTGAAAGGTATTAGCACTAATGAGTTGCCAAGCTTGGAACAGATCTTATTGTGTAAAGCAGGCAAGTATACTTTTTGGCAAACCTTTAGCAAATAATATCTGTCCAATCAGCAAAAGTAGAAGCAAAGGGCTAGTTCAAAATAATGATTGTTGATTTAGATAGGCCTTGCCTTCAAATACAAAAATTATAGCAATTCAACATTTCAATGTTAGTAATACCTAACATCATTATGACGAAACAGAGACAACTGAAGTTGTGAAAGTCAAAAATAGAGGTTAAAATGAATAAAATTAGCTACTGAATTGAAATAATGGCTCATTGAAATTATCAATTATTGGTTCTGCACCATAAGATTACGTAATGGAGCAGCCATGACAAATAACTCAGACTCAGACAATCTCAGCAGATGGTTTTACAAATAAAAATGCACTTGTTCTCCCCAAGTGAATTAAGGAACATGCCTAGGGACAAAAGGGACATCAGCCATGGATGTTAGTTCAGACAATGCTTGTTGATGGACTATGGGTGCTCCATGGTTGTTTTACTGAGCACTGTTGAGAATTTCTACAAAGGGTATTTTCACTTACTTTGGCTGTTTCTCTGCAAGAGCCATTCTATCAGAGTCAGGATCATTTGCCAGAATAACAGAGCACTTATTCTCATTAGCAGTTTTCATTGCAAGGTCCTGTTTAAAAAAGAACAAACTGCAAGTCAGTAATTCTAGTTTCAAATGACAACAAAGAGCATTATTATAGTCTGTAGACTATCAGCTGTATGTCAATCAATCAATCAATCAATCAATCAATCAATCAATCAATCAATCAATCAATCAATCAATCAATCAATGAATCAATCAATCAATCAATCAATCAATTAATTTATTAACATCATTGCGGGGGATTGAGGTTGCCCTCAGTGTCCGAGCCAGAGGCTCACGTATAAAACGCATGACTAAAATAAAAGAGATAAAATTAAATAAGAAATAACAAAGTAATAAAAAAGATACATACATGGAATTGTCAACAATTATCATGCTATCCAACTATCCAACAAGCTCGATAATAATTATTTAGTTATAAATATAATATATACGCATCTAACCTAAAATTGTGACAAAAAATAATGTAAAAATTTAAGATTGACAGTAATTACATAGACAGCTTGTCCTTAAATTTACAAGATTAATAAACTCCAAATTTTTTTGAAATGCAGTTAAGTTGGGTGACTGCTTAACATGTGTGAGTAACTTGTTGCATAGATGAGTAACCCTATAAGTAAAAGAATTATGGAAGTATTGGTTGTTATAGGAGGGTTGAACAAGGATACACCTCTACCCGTTAAGTTATAATGTGAGACACTGAACTTTAAGAAACTAGAAATATAACTGGGCCCATTTCCCTTTATACATTACATAGTAATGAAAGTGATTGTTCATATCTTCTAAATTCCAAAGAATTCATTCCTGCTATGGACAATATACTGTAGAGTTGTAATCCAAATCATTTCCAGTATTTAAAAGAGTCTTCAATGCATAATGATTAGTTAGTTAACTAATTAATCAATTAACTAGACTTTAAAGTTCACACCTTAGCATGTTGTAGCATTAAGGTGTTAGCAAACAGCAGCCCCCAAAACCAGCCCGGTAGTGCACTCTACACTACAAAGCAGTTAAGCTTTTTAAAGTGCCACTAACCCCGCAAATTTTTTTTCGCTAATATAAATTTCCTTTTTCTCCTGATCACCACTGCGAAAAAATTATCGTTGCAGCTATTTTTGTTAATTTTCTATGAATTTTTAAAGTTTGTAAATTTGCCCTTTTCTATGTTCACGACCGAGGAATAGCGGAGAATGGGATGAGTTGGCTTTTGACGTCACTTCAGGAATAACAATATTTTGTTTCTGAGAAGAATGAATGCAAACATGCGATAGTGTGCGTCAAAATCGTTGCAGAATACAAGAAAGATATGTTGTTGGAGGCTGTAGCAATACAGGATGCGTAGAATAGAGTATTCCTCTTTGTTCAATACCTCTATGTTGATGAAACTCTACCAGAAATGAGAAAAAGACCAAAGAAGTGGGCTGTTCTGTGTGAAGCTAAAGCCAGGGAGCCATTGAGGATTTCTTCGATCTCGGGTTCGCCGCCACTGTAAAAATGTAGAGATTTTCATGGCCTGTATATTCTTCTCTATCTCTAGTGGAAAGCTTGAAATTGTCAAGGTACTGCATAAGACACGAATTTGGGATAAGCTAGAAGCCATCTGACTATTTCGAGCGCAAACGATCCTCCGACGTGAGTTCCAGACGAAACTATAGGTGACGAAATTACATGGTAAATTAAACGTGTCGCATTTTGAAATAGAGACTTGTCTAAACGAATAGTAAACTAAACCTACGTTCTACAACTATGCGAAGAAGATTGTTGACACTTCGAACTGGTGAACTAGCTATGTATTTGTGGATTTTAATAAAAACACACGCACGCCGGAGGTCACCTGTAATCTGCCCGTGTTTCTCAATGGCCATTCCGAATACAAAATTGTTTTGCTCTTTTAGTTTCGTCTTTGAGGAACAAAATACATCTAAATTACAAACTCAGAATGGATCAAGCATTTATAAATATATGAGGAAAGTGAAACAAACAATTAAGATTGACCTTATAGCTACCGATGGAGATTGTTGTGCTGAAAGAAGAATGCGCTTGTCAGTCAACCGAAATGTAAACTAATAAGTCGAGGACTCCCAGGTTATTAGCGTGCGTAAAATAGACACTTCATTCAAAATAACAGTGAAGTAGAAATGTATTCATTTAACTGAAAGTATACTGAACATCTTCTCAAGATCTTGTCAAGGGATTTTCCATGATTTCACTAGTACGGAATATGCAAATTTGCGTAGCTTGTGTTTGTACACAGTAATTGAATATGCATATACTACGGTTGGTCGACAATAACAAAGGGAAAAGTTACCTCACCTTCGAATATTGTTTGCCAACATCTCTGCCCATCTCTTACGTGAAACTATTTTCAATCATAGAACTGGAGAAGTAGGCAGGAGTGAAGTACGACTGCATCACATTTTAACTTGTATTTCGGGGGAAATTAATATTTGAATGTAAAAGTGTTTTGTCACTCCGAAATTTGCACGTTCCGTAAAGTCAAATTACCAACTCTTCAGTCATTGTTTGTACCTTTATAGCCCAAATGGACTGGCAAATTGTTGATCCCAGCCTAAATATAATTATACAACGCGACGATCTCAACTGGCGACCCGCACTTCGAAATGGAAAAAAATATGTACTTTGCAGCCGTCCAAATCGTAGCTAGACTCCAAATTGTAATGCTAGATGATACAGTTCTTTCACTTAAAGTTCTTGTCCAGTTTTGATGAAATATGAATCACAAATAGCCCGAAAATGTTTTGACTGCCCTCGAAGCTCAGTCAAAAGTCTCTTGAGTGTTTTAGCTTGGTTCCCGAAGTGACGTCACTAGTAGCCCGACCCAGATCCCACTTTGCGCGGTCGTGAACATGGAAATTACATGTTTAAATGCCTGTCGAAATGCAGGGATTTTATCAATCAAGATAATTTTTTCGCTGAAGTAATCAGGGAAACTAGTAGATTTTATAAAATGAAAAAATTTTTTGGGGGTTAGTGGCTTCTTCAGGCTTATATTCCACTCACAGGAGCAATAAGCTTCTTCAAGATTCTTTGTCCATTACTTTTCTATAAGAACTTTACTCTTTAACATTTGCAGGTCATTTGGGATTTTGATTCTTTCTTCTAAGTACAGTACTACGTTACTTGCACATTGAGTCCTTTTTGGCTTATTTATTGTGATACTGATTTACTAACCAAGGCACTTTTTCCTTCCTCAGGGTTGGGGTATCTTACAGTTGGAAACTCAGGATCTGGAACCATCTAAAAAAAAAAAACAACCCAGTAACTACAGGTATCACACACTGATATAGATAATGATGATGGAATACATAAGGATACAATTCTTCTTACTTGCAACTGTACGTAGTGTCAAGACAAAAATTAACATGCACTGACCAAACAAAGAGCATTTTGCTGCAACATGCATATTTACCAAATGAATATGTACAATTGTACAAAATTATTGGCTGTAAAGTAATAAAGTAATTGCATAGGATAAAATTATATGTCATGATGACACTTCTTTCAACAAGCTACATCTTTTCCATTTCTTAACATATTTGCCAGAAGTTTTCTATTTTTGAAAACTAGAATAAACCTCTTCTTTTAAAAATTACACGTATGTTTTCAGCTAAAAGAAAAGAAACCTAAAATATCTACCCAAAACTTCACAAGAACTTCTAAATAACAGGCCAGTGGTGTGCATGTTTCCACATTTGACATAGTTTCTAACAGGGCAATGGAAAGACCCATAATATGGTACAAGATGTACCGGTACAGTATGTAGCAAATGATTATATATTCTAGAATACCTATCAAAGTATTTGCATAGAAAAAAGGCGTGTAGATTCACAAAGTCCTGTACATCTACCTGTTCTCTCACAGATACAAATGGGGGTAGGTTAAATGCCTCAAATGCCAGCTCAGCAAACCTTTGTCCAACACCATGCATGGGAGTAAAGGTATACTTAAGTTTTGTTGTTTTATTTTCCTCACTAAAGGGGAGAAACAGATAATGACCCTCAAAATAAATTAGCAACAACACACCACAGTGATTAAAGCTCCAGTAATGTACAAATTATGCACATGTACAGACCACCTTGTTCATGAAAATTGTACAATATTGAAAGTACAATACATAAGATAAGATGAGATGAGATAAGATGAGATGAGATGGGATGGGATGGGATGGGATGGGATGTGATGGGATGGGATGGGATGAGATGAGATGAGATGAGGTGAGATAATCTCTTTGCCTCAACACAGAAAATGTGACACTACTTTACTTACACATCACAATACATTTGTTGCTGGTTACTTATTCTAGTGCAAAGTAAGAATTAGGGAAAAAAGAAACCAGGGAACAGGTATGGTTAAAAAAGTTGTGTGCACACATACCTCCATGGCAAGAATAAATAATTAATGTCTTTAAGTAAAAAACAACTCATTTAAACTCATGAAGTAATACAGCATATAGTGGATTAAGACCTTAGCAGAAACAACCCACTAAACTGTTGTAATATTCCAATTTGTACACTGTTCACCATATTTAGAGCAATCTTATGGTGGCAGTCTGATCTACAGACTCATCTGCAATTACTAAAGACTGCAATAGAATAGACTTTTGCATCATATGGAGAATTATGGAGGGAGTTATTGGCTTTGGCTGTCTACATAATCCTTCATATCATACTGTCTCATCCAATGTTATTGTTTAACTTTTAAAACATACGAGCCAAGGAGCATGTAAAAATACTTTCTCCATTTCATTCAATGAAACAACTGTGACATTTTACAATGCACTGGCTGGATAAAAAAAAAATCGTCAAATCATAAGTTGCAAAAGGAATTCACATTTATGTTATCTTTTCTTTAGTTAGTAATTTCCATGCCCATTGGTGTGAAGACATGACCAAGAGAATCATTTCTTTGCTGTAAACTGTACTGTACTGTACACACATACAAGTTGCTTGAGGTAATAAAGAGACAAAGCACTGTTAAATTCAGGTGAGGATCTTGAAGTATAATCACCTGAAATGAGAATACTTTTTTATGTCTTCAAAATAGAATGTACATATCTCCTCATAAGGGTCTTTTATCAGAGGACTGGAAATGCAGATGTCCCATGAGTCTTTCCAAGGAACTTGGTTCTTCCCTATACACTGTGAAATACCCTTGTCACGAGGAGACTTGATCTGCAAAAAGTCAGAGTAAAATCCACATCTAAGAACCATTCAAACAATTATATAAATTCCAGACAGCAAGTCCTCATGTAAGGGCCACATTACAGTAAATAAGATGTTCAGAGCAATAAGAACAGGAAATTATGCTAACAATACTATAACTTGGTCTACTTCTTCTTGTAGGAATGTAATATGACTAAGACAGTATCAGGGAAAATAAATCTTTGACAACCTGTTTACAAGCACTACATGCCAATCTAGTTATTGATACTTTTTTATATATACAAAAAAGAAAAAGAATATTCAATCATGTGAATCAGATAAATACCTTACTATATCCTAGTTTCATAATGTGGTATTCCAATTTCTCATAATGCAGTGTTCTCCACAGATTTTAACGCAGTCAGCCAAAAATTTAAAGTAGCCAGCACTTACAAATCCAGCATCCGAAGGATTTGAGCTTCTAGGGGGGTAGGGGGCATGCCCCTCCCCCTCCCAAGGAAAATTTTCAGAAATTATGTGGCTGGAGATGTGATCTGAAACATTTTGGGGGCAACTGAGACAAGAAAAGATATGTCATTTTTGGTCAGTTTTTGTGCCGTTTTTATGCAAATTTGACAGTATGTACTACAAATACAGTTACATTTATTGAAAAGTTTGTCGTGCAAAAATTGTACAGTAGTTATTACTTGCAATATACAACATTTTTCTCTTAAAACCAATTTTCAAAGCCTCCTATTTTCACGCCTTTTATTTTCATTCCAAGATATGCAGAAACAGATGCAAAGAGACTCCGTCTGACTTTCAACATAGCTGCCATGTTAACTGTTTAGCGAGCTTGAGCAACTAGCAGTGAAATGCAACCTCATGAGAATCTACCTTCTCCTTATGAGAATGTTGCCTTATTAAAACTACAGTAGAACCCTGGTAACTCGAACTAGGATAACTCGAACTTTCCCGCTAACTTGAACTGAGTCTCAATTCCCTTAGATTTGACCCAACTTTTCAGTCATTTTTACTTGGTTAACTCAAACTTGGATGACTCGAAAACCCCGCTAACTCAAACAAAATTTTGTTTCACTTGATCAAAATTTACCCCGATAACTTGAATTTCTGGTTCTTATAACTCGCCACGGATGCCCACTGAGATATCCCATAAGCTTTTCTTCTCATGTGATCGAATTCTAACACTAGAACAAAGACTGGAGCAATTTGATTTTAATTAGTACAACGAAGAGATCACTGCAAGCAAAGTCAGATCTGCAATGATGTGCTGAATTCATACAGTCTGCTGGTGAAGGAGGGTGCAGAGGAAATCAGAAGCCATGTACAGCAAATAGAGGCATTAGCAGAAAGAATCTTCAGGAGTTCCCTATGACAGCAGACGCTGCATTCATTTTTTGTGCCTAAGCAATGAGAACTTAACGACCACGATGCAAAAGGGAACATAAATTGAGTGTATTAAATAAACTTAGTTACATTCATAGTATTGCATTGTTGTAAGAATGCATAATCCTTACAGTTGTTACAAAATTTATTAGTTTCTCGTGAAGTAACTTTAATTTGCACTGTCTTGTATCTCGAAGTGCTGAAAATCAATAAACTATTAATTATAAACCTGGAAAATTGAATATTTTAATTGACCCCGATAACTCAAAACCGGGCTAACTTGAACAGTTTTTCACTTCCCTTCAGAGTTCGAGTTACCAGGGTTCTACTGTATTAGAGTTGTCGTAGACTTGAGAATCACCCTGGGATGAAGTTATCTTGAACAAACCAGTAAATTTAACATTGCACAATCAAATAGCTGATCAGTCGGCAATCACATGGTGATGTATGTAAACTAAAAACCTGCAGTAGCATAAACTTACCGATTTCTGTATGTTCCTTTGAATTGAAACGAAGAAGCTTGTTATTTTTCCCCTCTTTCCATCTTTTTGGCTTTCTACGGATTTCGCTTTGACATTTCTGATTTCGCAAAAATTTTCTCACTGGGTACGTCAAGTCATTCGCACCACATGCTCATTGAGAGACAAACTTGGACAAAGGAATTTACGAAATGTGTGGACAGAATTGGAACAGAATCTCAACAAAAGTTGTAGTCTACATTGATAGCCTTTTAACAATGCTACATGTCTTTGAATGACTAAAATAACATTTTATGTTCTTATCTGTCTATGACACAAGATAGCTATTGTTTATCGTTTCCTTCAGAAATAATAACAGGTTTGCACACTATTACTGTTAAAATTTAAGTAGCCGGCGCTTGAAACGTGAGTAGCCGGCAACAAACGTTGGCCGCTGGTGCTTCTGGAGAACACTGCCAATTAAGAAATAGAAAACATGTACCATGTTTCTATCGAGTTATAGAAACACAAGTGGAAGTTTGGGAGATTGGGAAATGCTGTGGGAACACGAGCCGCAGGCGAGTGTTTCAACAGCTTTTGCGAGTTCTCCCAAACTTTCATGAGTGTTTCTATAACTCGACAGAAACATGGAGAACATGTTTTCTATTTCTTCTAGAAAACAGCTTGTGCTAGTTCCGTGTTTCTGTCAAGTTATAGAAACACGATTTTTAACCAGTCAGTGCCTGTATTTTCTTAGGACTGTTTTCTAATGTGCATTTGATACCATCATAGCAAGTGATAGAAATATATAACAAAATAGATCTCTTATGTTTCAGAATGTTCCACAATCTCAAGTAGTCTAAGGCCTGGGTCAAAGGCTTTTACTGGTGAAAATATTATTAGTTATATTTCTGAAGGTATAAATGGCAATGAAACCAGATTTAGCACACAGATAAGTTTTGACGTCCTCGACATTTTAAAGTAGAATTGGTGCTTCGGACAGGTCATGTGACATGTCATGTGATGTTTAGTGGAAAATGGTTATTATTTGAGGATTTGGTGGGGGTTTTTAGTAATAACATCCTGCAAAAACGTGTTCTAAATGCAGGTCAATTATTTCCATCCTCTGACGTTTGGTATGACCGTCCCTCTTTTCACAGAAAAATTTCTTAGGGTGAAAGGTCCTTTTCTTCAACAAAATTCAACTTTTGGACATTTATATCTTCTATAAACAAAATCAAGGGAGGTCATTCCAAACGTAGTAAGGTAGATAATTTAAATTTGCATTGCAAACGCTCATTTATTGATCAACAGAATGAAAATTAGCCACCAATTTGCCGATTTACCAAATTTTAACAAAATGATCACATCACATGTCACTTGGTCAAAATAATATGTTAAGGCAAGGCAGGATGTCGAGTTTTATAATCAAGGAAATGTTCAGCTTGGGAAAACAAATATAACAAAAGATATAGCTGCCCAACCATAATTCTACTTTACATTCCTGACCCAGGCCTTAAACTGCTTGAGAATAATAACATGATTATCAAATGATGTGCTCCTGAGTTGTAATTGATTTTTAATTGTTGTCAGTAATTGTAAGGGAGTGATGCCATACCTGAGCTCCATTGTCGAAGTAAACCTGAAAAAGGAAAACAAAATTCATGTAACTAAACAAAATCAAAGTACAATTTCCATTGATACTAAAAATTATCCTGCTCCTTTCATGATCAAAATGTAAACAAAGTGAAGCTGAGTTGAATATATTTCACTATAAGGAATCTCACAAATAGCTTTTAATTTTTAACCCTAGAATCAAGGGTCACAGGTCATGGGTTCAAATGCCATTCAAATCTAGATTTTTTCCAGCTTTCTCTTTGCAACTGCTTAACTTAAGTCTTGCAGACTTAATATCTTAAGTCTGCAATTTCAATAAAAGTGCACACAATCATCTTGAGCGCATCTTATCCTCATGTATCAAGCATATATTTGCCACATATTTTGAGGACAAAAATACATACATGTATTACCAACCTACAACTAAAAGCACATGCCATACATGTACCTGTTACATGTATAAATTATTGTACTTTTTTCGGAGGTATCATAGGCCCTTTGCATGACCTGGGCACATGATAAAAATCAGAAATGCTGGGCTGCGACATCCAATAAAAACAAAGGACATCTGCACATCTTAAGTTGCATACTGGTACATAATATTATTAACTGGTACTGTCCTTATGTATAAATTCTTTTACCTCCAGTCTAGAAACATGATATTTTAATCAAAGTGCTCTGTGAACAAACTTGTGAATTGAAGAGGTGAATGAAATTAGTTATAGGATTTTTTGTACAATGTGTGCTTAGGCTTGTTGGATCATCTGGGAAGTTATTTTTTATATGTTTTCTGAGATCATCAGAAATATCCCCAACTATAATGTCAACAGCTTTGATCTAAGCCTTATTTTTTTAGAGAGGATATATAGGGCATTGTTGTGAGCATCTACTGATGTGTTTGAGGTAAATAAATGTGTTACGTTCATTACATAATTTTCTTCCTCTGGTCAGCCTCCTAGCTCCTATGCAAACACTCTTATGAATTCTTTGTGTTTTTAACTGCCTTTTGTAATGTACATGATAAAGATTTACGTCTCATTGCATTTGAATAAAAAGGCCAAATAAAGTTTTACAACTTGTGCAATTCTTGATTATGTGGATTTTAACTAGGAAAATAATGACTAAGCTATCTTGTTCTGTACTTGTTGAGCTAGATTACTGTTCTTGCTGTGTTATGGTTTACCAAGATTTTATTCCAAAAATATTACGTTAGGTTTTCTAGTCCTTGTTTATACTTGTTTGGTATTGCTATTTTAGCGAGTAATTTTGAAAATAATATAGTTCATATGATTCTTACTTGACAAGTGTAGCGACACCTAATCTCACTACCAACCCGAGTGCCCGGATGAGGTCAAATACTCTAATGCCAAAGTGTCGAGGATTTAAAATAGCTAGTTTGAATATTATTTGTCTTTTGAAACATATAGATGAACTTTGCGTTTTTCTAAAATTAATGATCAAAACATCGACGTTCTAGCCATAAATGAGACCAGGCTAAATGAAAGCATTTGCAATCAGGAGGTAAAAGTCCAGGGTTACGATATAATCCGCCGTGACACGTCAACAACTGGCAGGTTTAGTGGCAGCATATGTTTTTACATTCATTCAAACATAAACTATTCTGTCCACACAGATTTGGACAGTCAGCTCCTGTAAATGATATCAATTGAAATTCATAAACATAACTCAAAACCCTTTGTTATTACTTCATGGTACAGACCTCCACATTCACCCCATGAATTTTTCTCGCACATCAACACATTGTTTAGGCAAATTAGATTCTGAAAACATAGAACATTTTCTCATGAGGGATTTGAATTGTGACGTGCAATCCAAAGACGATGTTAATGTGAAAGCTCTCCTAAACATAACAGATATTTATGGATTGGAACAACTACCCTAATTAACCTACTACAAGTATTTTAATTGATTTGATTTTCACAAATCGGCCAGAGAATGTGTATTGTCCAGGGGTGTCTCATCTCGCCATAAGTGACCATAGTTTAGTTTAAGCATATTGAAAAATCTCAATTCACACTTTCTCCAGAGGAGTTAACTTGATAACATATAGACAGTTTAAACATTTTAATAGTGCAAATTTTTATGGGGATATTTTAGCCCAACCTTGGGATGACATAAAGCAATTGAAGGCTTTCGTACGAAAAGGGCTTATGTACAATTTTGGGTTGATTTTTATTTTTTGTAGGATCGAGCTAATTTTTGGCAGACTGACTTGTTTTGACATGAAAAGCATCGTTTTGTAATTGTTTTTGTTGATTTGCTCTTCGTTTTCGAGAAATAATGTATACAAAAAAACTCAGTTTTCCAAGTGGCATCTTTTGGAGCGAATCCTTTGAAGATGGATTTTGATGCAGCACGAACTTAAATGGTTATGTTCAGCAGCTTCGACAGCACGATTTTTTAAAATAGATGTTTTGATTTTTGAAAGAAGTAGAGAAATAGACTGGAAAAAAATCGACCAACCTCGTATCGAACTGGTGTCACAACAAAACAAACTTGGATGTGGCCCGTTCAGCACCTTATCCGCTTGTGCTAACGAAGTAACAGTAAGAGAATTGCATAATTACATACATAATAAAACTACCGGCAAATACCACGCTTCAGTGACTTCATCATTTAGCAAAACAAAGGTTTCTTTTGTTTTTCGCTCAACAAGAGATCTCCAAAAGACACCCTTGCAAAACTGAGTTTTTTGCACACGTTATTTCTCGAAAACGAAAGGCAAATCAACAAAAACAATTATGCAATGATGCGTTTCATGTCAAAACAATTCAGTCTGCCAAAATTAGCTCGATCCTGCAAAAAATAAAAATCAACCCAAAATGGTATGTATGCCCTTTTTGCACGAAAGCCTTCAATTGTATGATCATAATGATATGTGGAGATGGTGGAAAGAATTATTCCTAAATGTATGTGAAAAGCACACACTAATGAAGACCAAATGGACACAAGATTCTAAATCACCATGGATAATCACTATTCTAAAAAAGTGGATGAATTTCAGAGACCGCCTTAAAAGAAAGACAAAGGATCCATTTATTTGGAACCAATCTCGAATGGTTAAGGTAACTCAATTGGATTTTTCAATAGTGACACCTTCCAACTTTAAATATAACACACTAATACATAATACAGGGGATTGATATCCACACTCCTGCTAGGGATAGACCAAGGTTTTGGGTGCGGTGTATTTTATTGAGATTGGAGTTAACATAGCAATGCAATGACACACCATTTCGTCGGGGAAAGAGTATTTTACCATTTGAATAAACGGTTTGTGTCAGATATAACCGGAGATATCATTTTCTCGACAAAGTCTTTGGAACGCTTCAAACAATAAACATTCTCGCAAGCGACTTGCCAACGCATACCGAAACACAGAACTTTTCCTCGAAGAAAAAATAACTAAATGTCAGCAACGTGCCAGGGAAACTTTGATAAACAATTATTTGGCTAAAGAAAGAGCATTTTATCATTTGAAAGAATGATTTGTGTCAAATATAACCGGAGATATAATTTTTGCGACAAGGTCTTCAGAACGCTTCAAACAATAAACATGTTGCAAGCGACTTGCCGACGCATGCCTAAACACAGAACTTTTCCTTGAAGAAAAAAATAACTAAATGTGAGCAGCACACCATAGAAACTTTGATGAACAATTATTTGGCTAAAGAAAGAGCATTTTACCGTTTGAATGAATGATTTGTGTCAAATAAAACTGGAGATATCATTTTTTCAACGAAGATCTGCAGAACGGTTCAGAATAAACACAGAATAAACACTTCCCAAACGCCTATCTTTAAAACGGGGAACGGAGAATTGGGGGACTTGCCAACGTGTGCTGAAACACAGAACTTTTCCTTGAAGAAAAAATAACTAAATGTGAGCGGCGCACCAAAGAAACTTTGATAAACAATTTTTTCGTCAAGGAAAGATTATTTTACCATTTGAATGAATGATCTGTGTCAAATATAGCCGGAGATACAAGTATCATTTTTTTGCCTAGGATCTTCAGAACGCTCGAGGTGGCCGAACACAGTTTTTGCGCGTGCTTTTGCTGATGCAATTCAGCGCGCGCACAAGGACTGCAAAAAACAAACATGCCCTCAATAGAGTGATCACTTTATTTACTCAACACCTGCAGTATCTGTGCTATTTTTCTCTATATTTGAACGCAGTGTATTGATGGCTTTAGTCTTTTATTACAAAGATATATTAGAAAAGGTAACGATGCAAAGAACCCAGCAATTTTTAGCTTTTTCTTTGTTACCGAAAGAACCCAGTTAAATGTAGCGCATGCGCAGTTGCTCAAAAAATTGAGACCGATTGCTTTTGCAGAAACTTGCCGATTTCTAACGATCCAGTTGTTAGAATTTCAAGAAATTTGGCAAAAAAATAGTTCAGAAACCATGTGAATGATCTATCACAAAAAATCTGAATTTTGACATAGAGAATTTTAAATAATTCAGAACATGCATTGAAAACGATTTACGGCGAATTACGAAAATCGTCTATGTCAAAATTTTATTAGAACAGTGTTGACAGAAGGGATTTAAAGTCAATTCGTAGTGGGCAAATGATGAAAAAAATCTAACGACTGGATTTTTTTTAAATAAACAAAAACCATTTTTTAAGCCTTGTTTTTAACCAGCCCCATTGCCATGGCAACAGCACACACCTTAGCCAGAATGCGAGAATAAACCCTTCTGAGGTTAACCTTGACTCTTGCAAAAAATGGGCGCCAAAGCATAAATAGTTTAAAAGTAATGGTGAATTAGGCATAGGCACTTGAAAACTGTGTTCGGCCACCTTAATTCAGACAAACATTTCGCAAACGACTTGCGGACACGTGCCGAAACACAGATCTTTACTTGCAAAAACATTACGTTCACGTGTTAAAATAGGAAGTTCAAGCGACTGTTTCAATTTTCTTCCCATTTTTGGTAGCTTAAGATCAAGCAAGTGTTAATAAACGGTAGTTTGGCGGTGAATTTGCGAAGTGATCGAAAACTTGAAATATGATAGCTTTCATTGATTCGCAGGACATTTTAACAACATGCAAATTTCGCTTTGAAGCCTTTTTTCATTTCCAGAAATATAATGTCCTTTGTTTGACCAACAATGCTTCACATAAAGAAACTTATGGGAATGCATAACAAAGAGACATATCGGCACATATATACGCACATATGTGCGCGTATATACGCGTATATGTGAGCGTATTAACATACGCGAATACGCAAAATACACTCGCATAATATGCGTATGCGTAGTTGGCATATATCTGAGCTACACTGTAGCGCTAAAAAAGCTTATTATGAAAACGCCTTCAACAATTGTTGTGGGGATCAAAGGAAAACATGGAAAACAATCAATGAACTGACCTCAGAAAAGTCCAATAAAACTGCTATTAATGAAATGAACATAATGGGGCAAATTCTGGAGATCAGAGATGTTAAACTCCTTTTTCAAAGAAATTAGGCCAAACCTTAGTAGAGACATGACAGAAGTTGATAAATCGTTCGAAGAATTTCTTACTGAAACCGATAAAAATTTTGTTTTCGAAAAAACAACACCAAAGCATGTTTTTGTACTACTATCAAAGCTTTGTAAGTCAAAGGCAACTGGATTAGATAATATTTCAGTGAAACTTCTAAGGGAATGTCTTGATTCACTGGTGGAATCTATAACTCATATGTTTAATCAATCCCTTATGACAGGTATCTTTCCTGATGTGTGGAAATCTGCCAGAGTCACTCCATTGTATAAACATTCTGGGATGCACTCTGATCCGACAAGTTATCGATCAATATCAGTAATTCCAGTCGTGGCCAAAGTCTTTGAACGGATAATCTACGATCAGTTATATCATTATTTGACTAAGGATGACTTTCTCTTGTACCATCAATCTGGTTTCATTCCATGCTTAAGGCACTTATCGAAGCTACTGATAGCTGGGTCATGGATATAAACCTTTTTTTTTTATTCGCTAGCTTTACAAATTACAAATACAGTCACTTATGAAAGTGAAGAATGATCATCGCGATAAATTTTCCAATTTAAGCAATTGGAAAGAAGAAGCCTGAAAAAGTCAGGGCTCCCCGTTGAAGCCCTGATTTTTTCAGGCTTCTTTCCAATTGCTTAAATTGGAAAATCTACTGTGATGATCATTCTTCACTTTCATCTGCAACCGCAGTTCAAATATGAATTATTTCATATATAGTTCACATCACAGTCACTTACGTTACTCACAGTACAATACGGCTACTCACATTATTTACAGTACTAGTACAGTTGCTTACACTAGTAAATTTCAATTAGCTGAACTACTTACTTATTTATTAGCCACTTTTTATTAAATTTATCTAAAGTATCATTCTTCATACACACATATTTTTCTGTTTCAAACTTATTTTTAACCTTCAATTTGAAGCCAGTTATATTAGGTAATATTTGAGTTCTTCTGCAATCCCATAAATATATTTTAGCTATCAATAATAAGTAATTAAGTAAAGGGCATTTTAAAATTATAATACCTACAATAACATCTTTCATGGTAAGGTGCACAAATTCTTTTGAAAGAGAGCAAAAATAAGATTCAAAATCTCTCCAAAAACTTTCTGTTTTTATGCAATCAAAATGAAGATGGCTCAAGGTTTCTGATTCAGACTTGCAAAAGGAGCATTTATCTTCTGTGATAAATCCTTTCTTAAATAGCTTGGTATTAGTGAATAATATGGAATTTAGGACCTTGTATTGGAAGGCTCTCACGCAAGGTTCAAAGCTCACTCTGTGAGGCAAGATAAACACTTTTTATACTTGTTCCACGGAAAGTTTAGGAATATTTAAATCCCTTAGGGAGTTTTCAATTTTCGCTGTTGCATCCACGTTCTTATTTATGCTCGTGTACAGTCCTTGATAAAAGCGTTGTTGTTTGGACAATATATCAAAGGGGTCTGTAGTAATCAAACCACTGATCTTCAATTTTTGCATATATTTTTTGACGTGATTTTTTTTTCTAAATTAAGAAAATATTTTGTACTTTTCTCAGCATGCTCGTGCCAGCGGGCTCTTGCACGAATAATAATACCTTTTACTTTTACGTCTTCTTCATAAAATAATTCTAAACTTTTTTTAGCCGAATTGAGAATATCTACATTGAGGTTGTTGGGGTCTCTTTCGAATTCCATCTTTGCTTTAGCATATTTTTCTTGTAGATGGTTTTCTTTTTCATTCCTTTCCTTTGCCCTATGTTTTGAGTGCTAAATTGCATGAGCTCTAATATTGTATTTCAACCAATCCCAGATGTTTCGATTGTCCGACAGATCCTTGTAGCCTTCAGCTAGCCAGACAGGTATTTTTGATATAATATTGTTGAGATATTGGTCATCTTCCAAGAGAGCACAGTTCATTTTCCAAAGTCCAGGACCCTTGATTTGATTGTCATTATTATTTAATTCTAAAGAGATTGCCGAATGGTCTCTCTTGATAGCTGGAATTATATCTGTTGATGTAGTTAAATCATGTAGATTATTAGAGATCAACCAGTAGTCCAAACGGCAAAATATCCTCAGCCAGTTTTGGAACAACACCACTTGGTGAGTTAAATTTCTGACCACAAATGATAGCTGCTTTCCAAGCTACACAACTTGGCAAGTTAGATTTCTGACCATAAATTATGGCCAATTTTCAAACTACACCACTCGGTGAGTTAAATTTCTGAAAACAAATCATGGCCACTTTCTGAGCCACACAACTCAGCAAGTTAGATTTCTGACTACAAAGCTCAGGCAGAGGAGCGAAATAACACAGCTGAAGTTGAGCTCTGTCAATGCAGTTGTTTGTTGCTGACGACGGGCGATTTCGTCTAACAGGGCCAAACTCTACTTTTGCACCAGAAGTCATACATACCTCCTTAAAGCATTGCTAAATGTTAACAATGATATCTTTTAGTCTCATGATATCCAGTCAGAAAGACTTGAAAGGAAAATTGACCACTTACAGCTTCCAAACTACAGATGTAAATGTCCCCAAAAACCCACACTTGAATGAAACAAAGACCTGCACTCGAAAGAAATGTACAGCACATGGTTTGGCGATGATGTCATTCGTTTTGCCCCTGCTGCGGGGCGGCCAAATCACACGCAATGATTGATACCGTTGATTTTCTAGGTGTTAGTATGCCTCGTTTCTTATCAAGTATAACATTAAGTGGACAATTAAAATCTCCTCCTACAATGATATTTTCTTCTTTGTCCAAATTTTTATTTTTCAAACATTCCTAGCAAATTGGCAAATAATTTGAAACTGTCTTTATCTTTGTTAGGTGCATAGATATTGATCAAGACATAAATTTTGTCTTTAATCTCAGCTTTTAGGATACATGTAATATACCATCCCAAGGGGTTTATGATTTTGGAGTGAGGAGTGCAATCAACACCTTTTTTGATCAAGATGCGCAGGCAACTCCACGAGAATTTGAACTTCCATGTGACACAATAATCTCGGCCCCCCATTCATTTTTCCACTGTGTTTCTATTTCTTCTTTTGAATGTATTTCTTGTAATAAGGAGAAATCAGCATTTTTCTTTTGACGCCAAGTATAAATTGTTTTTCTTTTATGAAATTTGCTAATGCCCTTCACATTTAAGGAAACCAATTTCAATGGCTCGACGCCCATTTTACGCTCTAGAATTGAATGCAAATTAAGTCGCAGAAGAACTCAAACATAACGTGATAATAAAAATAAGTACTGATTTTGCCATATTGAGATAAGTTGCAAGAACCGGTGTTGAATCTGATCTCGGAAAAAAAAATTACATGAAGATGCACATGCTTAAAGAGAAATTACATATGACAAACAAATACATGTAGCAACAATTATCTAAAATTAATGTTAACAACAACTTGCTCTCTAATAATATTGTATGAACAAAAAAAAACAAGACAAATCTGGCAGTAAGTGGGACCATGGACACTGGGTGCTCCCTGGGATAGCAATGAGAGTGGGTGGTAGCGACACACTCTGGACAGGTAATTGGGTGGTTAGCAGACACACCCTGCAGACAAAGTGGGGTGGTTAGGGGACTCAAACCCCAAAGCATAAACACAACGTGGGGTGGTTAGCAGACACAAACCCCAAAGCAGAAACTTGGGCGGTTGGCGGACACACCCAGTGAATGAATTGGGGTGATAGCGCACTCACCCAGAGAACGAAGCCCCCCAGCCTAGCTGCTTAGGTAGCTAAGAATAAGATGGGGTAAGGGACCCACGCAGCCTGACGCAGGCGATAGCTAAGTGGAAGATGTGCACCCAAATTATGCCCCAAATACTGCCAGGTATGTAGTGACAAATATTAGTGCAACTTTAACAAGGTCTATGGGTGGTGGCTAGCTGGGCAGGGACTGCTTAGAGTATTGAAGCAGGTGTCGTGATGTATTGGGTATAGCAATTCCTGGACCAATAGCCAAGGGTTTGGATAAGCCAAGAGGGCAAGCTGGCCTCTGCAGCAGTAGTTGCAACCCTGATGTGGAAACTGTGGAATGCATAGGACTCTGTGGCAAAACCCAAGCGTTGAAGCTGGAAGCGCAGAATTGAGGTTACTTTGTCCCTGGTGAGAAATTGCCCTGTTGAGAAGAAATAAAAGGGGGTGGAATTGCCTGAAAGCTGGTGAGCCAGGTAACGATGCATTGCCTGTACTGCACAGACTGAACGGCCAGAAGGAGTGAACATAATGGAACAGCCCATCCAGAAGGGATCAGTTTTGGATGATTTCAGTTGCAATGATAAGGAGCCTGCAGAGGTAAAACTGATGTCTGAGTGGGACAGGTGTACCAGCAGGTTGAAGAGAACTGAAGATGGTGAGGTGAACTCGCTTGAACATAAGAAGGCAAAGAAGACCAGAGTAAAGGCTGACCAGAGCATGAGTTTGTCCTGCGATACGATCTGAGGGTCATTTGCCAAGGCTCCTTTTAGCTGGCACATGACTGACATGGTGATAGGTAGACGGCGGCGAAAGGAGAGTCCAATTGTCCACTTGATGCCTCGTAGAAGTAAACGATGAAGGGGGGCATCTGCAAACGGGTCTGCAAGGCTGTTTTCGATGTGGGCAAACTGGATACCAGCCAGATGCAGCTTAATGGTTGGGAAGCTGACTTGATCAGAGAAGCCAAGAGGCAAAATAACATAGTTGTAACTCTGATGCAGGGAAGGGGTTCCATTGCCTTGAACAACAAAAGGTAGTATACCTGCAAATTCCAGCATGGTAGGTGCGACGTGTGGAAGGTGCAATGGCTTGGGACTCCATGATTAAACCATAATGTGCAAGATTTTCTGTCTCCACACCTCTATATACCTGTCCACTGATGATTAATTTATCAACTTTAAAGCTAGCCTTTTGTCCTGTCTTCTTTGCCTCTTTCAAAACCGGATAGAGCTTCTGGTGGATTTCGTCGATCTCTTTCGGAAAATCATTTGCAATTCAAATTCCACTGCCTTTGAGGTTCTTAACAAAGGACCACATAAATTCCTTGTCCTTGTAAAACTGAATTTTGCAATAATCAGTCTCGGCTTGGAAGAGCATGCCATATCCTGCCGTGTTGGAATTCAATGCACTCGCTTAAAATGAAAGCCGTCAACATCTTCTCCTGGGATATTCATCTCCTCATGCATCATGATACAAACCAGTTCCTCTGTTCTAGTGTTGGATTCCCCTCGTTCATCTTCAATACTAATTATCTTAATATTTTCTCTCCTTGTATAGGCCTCTAGTTTACTGTTGCAGCGCTTTAAATTCATGACCTCTTCCTTAAGGGAGTTAAGTTCTTGATTACTAGTTTCTAAACCACTGTAGACGCAAACCATAGTGGCTTTTAGGTCTGTTATTTCAATAGCAGTGTTCTCTGCCGCTAGTTTCAACTGCTTATTCTCTTCTTCTAACTGTGTCATACATGTTTCAACAGCATCAAATTCGTCCACGACCTGTAAAACTTTGTTGAGTTTAGTGTTGATCTCAGCCATTTTCGAGGCATCATAGTAATGGCCGCCCGCTGGTGCATCTTCATCTGTCTGGGAACCATTTTCCCGTTGTCTTTTTTGCGTATTTTTCATATCTGTCACCGGTTTACCTTTGTTGTTATTGAGCATATCAGTTTCAGTGACAGAGGGCCAGTTTAAGCTTAAGAATTACATGCTCAGTTATTCCAGAGCTTCAAACACATGTCTTACCTCACTCCTGACCCCTAAAACCATGGACATAAACCATGGTCTTGTTAATGCCGTCGTCTTTGTAGATCTCAAAAAGGCATTTGATACAGTAGATCATGATATTTTGTAATGAAAATTGCAATACTATGGGATTCATTGGTCCAGCCATCAATGGTTTGCTTCTTATTTACTAGCTAATCGAACTCAGATTTTATACCTGGTGCAAATTTGGACACTGAATTGTCCGTAGAAGTTTTCGTAGCGTTGTACATCTGTACGCTTTAGTTTTATTAATATTGACTATACATGCAAGTTTCAAAAGTTAACAGTCTCATGTAAGGCCGTAGAGTCGTAGAGTCATAGAGTGGTAGATCCTTATAGCTTTATATTGCTTATTAGAGATATAGAGCGAAAACGTAATATTTTATTCATCTAAGCTACATGTATAATTACAACAACTGTTCATTTATTGTTTTTCAAAATGCAGAGTTATATTGCCCATTTTTCTTTTGAGTACTTAATTAGATGCAAGCTATATCATTTTCCACGATATTTTACTGTTATATATCTGTAATTTATAACCTTTACGGTTCTACCTGGTACAGCCGTAGAGTCGTACAAACAGGTAATGTATTTGTTTTGTTTTTACTGCTACATTTATCCCATTGTTCTTGTAGGTGCAGCCGAAGCATTTATGTTCCATGTATAAAGTTGTACCCACTTTTACGCATTTACCTCGCTACGCTTCTACGGCTGTACTGCTCTACGCCTGTAAGGCTCTACGTAGAGTTTGAATGAACCTTCCCTCAAAAGTTTACTTACACTGTAAAACTCCCCTCAAACGAGTTTATTAATTGCAGGGACAGACATTGGGTCCAAATTCTATCAAATCTTTTTTTTTTTTCCCATAGGCGATATTTCCATAACATCCTTTATTTTCTATTCAGTTTGAGGGACGCTTGTTCACCTCATTATTGTGGTACCATACATTACGCTACAGTGGAAATTCATCCCTTGATTTCAGAGTTACATTATTGCTTTATTTAGCTGCCGTTACCTGCAGAAAATCTTTACAGATAAGATGCTTATGCTTAAAACTGTTCATTTTTTTTTTAGCATTTACTTGTTTGTTACCATTTTCCATTTTCCATATTGGCTACACGCACAAGTAATGCCCTCATATCTAAAGGGTTTACCGTTACACGCAGGTTGTTTGCTTGCTTTTTTTCTCTCTCTCTTTTTTTTTGTTTTTGTTTTTTGCCTTTGTACGAGTATGCACTCTTTTTTCTTTTTTTTTGGCTGTTGTTGTTAAAAGTGTGACAGGCCTGGCATGACTCCTGTGGGTTTCGTGATGTTGTATAATTAGTTTGACCTTTATAGTTTTGCTCTAACGAGTATATCTTTTAGAGATCTGCCTCTTATGTAAGAGATAATGGGTGGTTCCCGAAAAATCTCTCGAAGCAGGGGTTGTTTCTCAATGATATGCCATTTGCTCATTAAAATCTTTTTGAGATTTTGCACTAATGGGTTGTATTTTCTGACGAAAGGCAGTATGATTTTTCGCACCTTCTGTTTTTCCTGTAGCGCGTATTTTCTCTCTAAGAATTTGACCTCTGTGAGGATCTTTTCAACTATGTTGTTTGGATAGCCTCTGTCGCGTAATCGCGACTTGAAATATTAATGCTTTCTTCAAAAAGCGCTTTTGAAGAGTTGGTTCTACGAAGTCTGAGGGCTTCCCCTTTGATGAAGCCCTTCGCCACACCGGGGGCGTGACAAGAAGAGAAATACGTGTACTGAAAGGTTTCAGTAGGTTTGAAATGTGTGCGAATGTCTAGGATTGACTCCTCGTAGAATCTTTCGCCTTTAAATACTGTAGTGTCTAGGAAGTTTGTATCTTTCTCTGATATATTAACCGTGAATTTAATGGTAGTATGATGCCTGTTGGCTTCTAAGATAAAGAGATCAATCTCTTCTTTTGTTGTACCCCACAAAGAAAATATATCATCAATGTATCTTTTCCACTTGAGTGGTTTCGTTTTGCTCTTGTTGATGAGTTTGGTTTCAACTGCGGACATAAAGATATTGGCAAAAGCAACTGCCATTTTAGTGCCCATCACAGTGCCGTGAGTCTGAAGGTAGTCTCTTCCACAAAATTGGAAGGAGTTCTCCTGAAGTATAAGTCTACGCATTTTCCTTAGCGCATTGGTTGGTATTGGGGTTTCTCCTTGATAGAATGTTTCGTATGCTTTGCATACAGTTTCGATACCCTCTTCTTGAAGAATGTTGGTGTACAGGCTGGTAACGTCCAGTGATACCATAATTGCGTTGTGTGGGACTTTCGTTTTTTCTACAAAATTGATGAAGTCTTTTGTATCCTTGAGACACGATTTTTGTGATTTTACTATTGGCTGGAGGATGTAGTCTACAAATGATGATATCCGTTCTGTTGGACCATCACAACCTGATTTTATAGGTCTTCCTACAGGTGTAGGTTTGTGAATCTTTGTAAGTGTGTAAAACACTGGTATGCGTGGTGGGTCTGGCGTTTGACATACCGGTAGCCATTTCTTTGTCATATCGTTGATGTAGTTATGGCGGTGGAGCTCGTTGATGGGGTCTTGAACTTTGTTGAATGTTTCTCTAACCATAGATGTTTCTAGGGGCAGGTACTTATTTTTATCATCTAGTTGTACCTGGCTCTCTTCAATCTTATCTTTTTTGTTCATTATGACTGTTGTTGATCCCTTGTCTGCCTTTTTTATTTTTATTTCAGAATTTGTTTTAAGCTCTCTGATAGCTTTACGTTCTTTGTGTGGCAGGTTGTGTTTTGGCTTTGATAATTTAATTTCTGCGAGCTCTGTTTTGACTCCCTCTAGGTAATTTTCTAGAGCGACTGATGGTTGTACTAGTGGTTCCCAGTGTGATTTAACGTAGAAGGGATGTAGCTCTTTTTCTTGGCCATGAAAAATGTATTTTAGGCAAATTCGCCTTTCAAATTGTTTGAAGTCTTGTAGGAGTTGTCACTTAATGTGAGTTTCTCCCATGGTTGGTGTAGAAATGAATTTTTAAACCCTTCGATATTACATTTATCTGGTCAGTTGACATTTTGTAATCTGAGAGATTTTTAATGTATTTCTGGTCGTTGTTTGCGGATTTTTTGATTTTATCTCTCTTCGTTATTTTTCTTCTGTCATGATGTTTCTTGTTTTTAACTTTGTGCTTTTGTGTTTCCCTGCCCTTTGCCGTTTCGTCAGAAACAAAACAGGGATAAGATTTATCTTCTTTATTCTGGTTTTCTTCAAACTTTTTCATCAATACATCAAATTTCTTGATCCTCTGCATCAGCGTGTTTGCTGATGTAATTACATTCTCACTACGTGCCTTAGGCTTATTGTCTCTGGCCGGAAGTGGCCGGTTTTTGATAAGTTTCTCATTGTCAGTTTTCCTTGTCTTGGCCAGGTTCATTTTCTGCTCTGTTTTTCTTTGTTTGTTCTTGTTGCGTTCTATTTTCCTGTAATGGAAACGTTTTAATGCACCAATCAGCTTTTGTTCGGTGTCCTTTCTGATGTGGTTTATGTCCCGCTTGAAGTCTTCGTCTGGCATGATGTTTGCTCGAATGTTATATTGTAATGATTTTGGACATGTTTTCTTTTCAGTGTGCGCCTTTAACTTCTGGGTAGAATCTTCAGATTTTTTGATTTTCTTCTTCAAGGCTATGATGCTGTCGTCATATCTTGTTCTTTTGCTGGTGACTTTAGGGCTGTACATCTCTGAGAGGCGTTTTGCGGGTTGGCGGTCGTTGGCCACTCTCCAGCTCGTCTTCACTGTACAACAGCTCTTCCTCATTTACGGCATTAATTTCGTTTGCGAGTGCTAGGATGATGAATTGCTCTAACATGCGCGTGATACGTAAGTTGCAATTTCAAAACGTAAAAATAATTGCTTAGAGTGGGGACAGGAGAATTGCGTGTGTAAGTGGGGTTTGAAACAAGAGGATGAGTATAGGTGTGAAGATGAAATTTTTTAACGATTGATATACTAGAAAAAATTTCTATAATGCTCTCTCGCTTTCCATTTTATATTGTGTGGAATCAGCAATAGACACCTGCAATAACAAAATCTCGTTTTAAGATTAAGAACTAATGTATTCGAAAATATCAAGCAAAAAGTACCGATTTGTGTAACAAGATTGTTATAGCAAGACTTGGAAGGTGAGACTTAATCCCCTTCATATACAATCGTTCGGAAATTATAAAGCTAAATAAGTTACAAGTTTCCGTCTATTTTAAAAGTAAACTTTTAAAAAGCAAATGCTCTGAGAAAAAGTGGTGAACCATGCATAAGGGCCTTTTGGCTAAAAACCACCCTGGCGACTTTTAAAACTTTGATAGCAATCGAGGTGATGGGAGTTCAGGAACAGTAATGGTGTAATACAGAACCGGAATGGGTAATAGGTGATCAGGAGATTATGATTTGAAAACATTGAAATTTTTGGGAAACATACATGATTTCAAAATGTAGAGAAAATGGAAGGACAAGGAGTTTGACCGCACGATATATATGATAAGGCCAAAAAGAGGCGTAGAAGGGTATAAAATTTTAATAAAAAGTAGATTAGTGTAAAGAAGTAATTTAAAAGAAAAATGTAGACACAATAGCGGTAAGGATATATTATAGTAGGAAGAATAGGGGAAGAAAAATTTAAGTTTAACTAAATATATATTAGGAAAAGCAAATTAACAAAAACGTATAAATAAATTGCACTGTAAATTTCAAAGGATGGATGAGATAAACCTCAAAATGGGATTAAATTGTCCGAAAAATAGCAGCACATTATGTGGCAGCATTACGAGGAAAAAATTATACAAGAAAGTGAGAAAGTTGTCGAGAACCCGTTTGGATGTGTCATTTTGTACATAGTGGAATAAATTGGCAATAATAATACATTGGTTGCCAAGGCAATGCAAATGCACATTAGGAAAAAAAACAAGGGAAAATTAAAAATAGGCCAAGAACATGCCGCAGAAGGCTGGCGAAAAAAGAAGGCTAGGGGTGAGCCATAGGCGTATAGGCGTAGAACTCTACAAAAACTTCTACGCCAAATAGTGTGTCCAAATCTGGCCCACACTTGTCAGATTTGTCACATTAATTCCTGTAAGTCAACTCCAAAATGTCTAAGATGTGGTGTTCCCCAGGGAACAATTTTGGGACCTATTCTGTTTTTGATATATATAAATGACTTACCACATTGTCTGACATATTCGGAACCCAGAATGTATGCAGATGATACCAGCCTGACGCTTGCCAGCACTGACATTGAGCATATAAATTATCGCCTTAATCATGACCCGAGTGATGTGTACAAATGGCTGTCTGCTAAAGCCTGGTTCACACTCGTGAGATGAGCATAACACTAGTGAAATAAGCATAAGCGCAAGCACAAGAAAAAGGAACATGTTTCTTTTTCTTGTGCTTATGCTTGTGTTTACTTCACCAGTGTCCTATCTCACAAGTGGGAACCTGCTTACCTCACTAGTGCTATGCTTATCCCACAAGTGTGAACCAGGCTTAACAGGCTTTGTTAGTACGCACACATTCTGCGCATCACGCAAGGCATGGTTTAAGTGCCATGTGTGTGCTGGGTTGACATTGACGCAATCAACTATGCTTCCAAGTACACAACTTAAATGAAAGCAAAATTTTCCTACTGTGACTAAATCAAGTTACTTAAACCAGGAACACCAGAATAGCAGCATATCGCTAACCACTAACTGTTAATGTCTTCCAGCTGAAAAACTAGCCGTTATCTGTCAAAAATAATACTGATTTCCAACCGTAAACATGTACCTGCAGATAGTGTAGTGCGCGCGCAAAACAAGTGTGAGATGCGCAAACATTTTACTTATTGGGGAGGTGACAGGAAAAAATGTAACGGGCACCGTAAAAGTTTTCAAAAAAGATCAATAACTATAAAATGGAAGTGACAAGCCTATTCAACATGTGATTAGTTTCTGGTTGTGAGCAAAAGGTATTTAGACTGTATTTTAGCTGAACCAGAGGAAGGCTGTCAGAGATGCTAAAAGTGCTGTTTCAACAATTTTGTTATTAAAAACATACCAAAAATGGTTTTTATGTTACCATTTACCATGTAGTTTAAGATCTTTATATATGTGTTTGCTTTTCTGTATGTAAAGGGGAATTCTAAGGATATCTGTGAAGAAATATCCTTTCCTTCTTTTTTTTTCAGAAAAATGCTGATGTCAGCATTTTAGTTGAGACTCAAGCCTACAGTACCGCTCAAAAGTAAGTTACCACCTCTCGTCTCGTTTCTCGCAAGACGAGTCTCGTTTCTCTCGAGACGTTTCTCGTTTCTCGCGAGCTGCGTCTCGTTTCTCTCGAGAATCACTGAAGCGTTTAGTATGGCATATATTACGCGTAAGAAACCGGTTATGGGTAACGATTGCCGCTCTGCAGTTCGTTGTCAAATCGATGGGACCGTCCAACATAAAATATGCATCGATCATTTGCTCGATTCGTATCGAAGAAAGGTAATATCAAACATCGAACGTAACTACAAGTAGAGTTACATGCGTTTCAATTCGTGCGATTACGGGGGCAAAGAGTTGATTTTGCGAATCTTGCTCACTCTGAATGATTCAGTTACCTACATTTGCTCGCTCTGCAATAACCGCTAACTCAAATAAACATCTAATTTTGCGTACAGTAGGAGAAAAACGTTCCCGCTTTCGGCATGCGCCAGAGAGTCAGTTGTGAATGGGAGTCATGAAAGCGTCACGGAAATTGTTGAAAAAATGATATCTCCGGTTCTATTTGGCATAAATCGTTCATTCAAACGCTGAAATACGATATCTTTGAAGACAGAAGTTTTTATCAAAGTTTCTGAGATGCGCCGTTTACATTACATGTAGTTTTAAATTTTTCTGCCAGCGCGAGTTTTGTCTAGCGGCACGCGTCGACAAGTCGACAACATAATGAACTTTTATTGTTCTCCGAAACGTCAATGCAAACACTAAAAGTATATTTCCAGTTCTATTTGGCATAAATCGTTTATTCAAACGGCAAAATACTACATCTTTGAAGACAGGAGTTTCTAACAATGTTTATGTGATGCGACGTTTACAGTAACTCAATGTTTTTGCAAGGGAAAGTTCTGTCTAGCGGCAGTCAATTTAATACACAAATGAAGTTTGTTTTGCAAAGCGTCGCGGCAAAAACATCGCCGGTTCTATTTGATATAAATCGTTTTTTTCCAATGGCACAATACACTCTCTTTAACAGATAGAATTTTTGTTGCTCGACAACGAAGATCTCGCGCGGTATGTGAATAGACATTTTATATATCGGTCGATACAGCGGTCTAGGCCTGCCATAAGATACATGAACACTGAACACTGAAACGCACTTTTATTACCACATTTGCACATAACTATTATTAACATTGGCCAGCTAGTCTAAGAGTCGTGATCTTTTCTAAATTACATTCATGACAACGGAAACTTTTCTCTTCGAACGGCAATACTGTACTTGAGTGCGCTCAAATCCACGAAACTATGTTGTTATCTCTCAATCTTTCTTATATGAACTTGAACACGTGAGAAACTCCGATTTTAAGACTGATGAATTCATTTTTTCACAAACTGGACTGTTTCGCACAAACTGGCCGTTAGGGTTCAATCTAAGAAAGCGGATTTTAGTGCACTCAAACATATGAATTAATTACTGTAACATTAAAAATAGAGCTTATTTAATCTCGTCGTTCCCGGCCATCACGCTTTTTCCTTCGCAAAAATTCGTCGATAGCAATAATACATTTCCTCCATACTAAGTCCTCTTGTGCTGGGGTACATGGATACATTTTTAGAGCATACCTTTTTACAATATCTATTTTCGCAGCATTCAGCTGCCACTTTCCCCGAGTCCCAGTACAGTTACGGTTAATTAACTCCTCCGGCTTAAAGATAACGCTTAAAAACTTAGCGGCGAAATTTCCCACACTACAACTTGAACGCTTCAAAAGTAATGCCTCCCCCATAAATATTTTATCCTCCTCCCCCAACGACTGTTCCCGTGAAACATTACCAATTTCCTTATCACCCTCTTCCAAAGCGCTTGCCCGTTCCATAACATTTGAAATGTCCCCTAAAATTCGATTTCCTCCACTTCCCCGTGAAACAATATTTTCCGTGGATCCCTGACCGAACCTTCCCATAACATTTGAAATATCCTGCAAACTTCCCTGTGAAACAATATCATTTTCCCTGTATCCCTCCCCCAAACTACATGATTCTCCCATAACAATTGAAATGTCGCTTATACCTCCCGATATGTCCTCAGTAACAAAATTTGAAGTTCTCCAATCCCTCTCCTCTGGGACACTTGATGCCCTATCCCTCCCTACTGAAACATTTGACACCCCGTCCCTCCCTACTGAAACACTTGATGCCCTGTCCCTCTCTTCTGAAACACTTGATGCCCCATCCTTCCCTATTGAAACATTTGACTCCCTGTCCCTCCCTACTGAAACACTCGATGCCCTGTCCCTCTCTTCTGAAACACTTGTTGCCCTATCCCTCCCTGCTGAAACGTTTGACCCCCCGTCCCTCCCCACTGAAACACTTGATGCCCTGTCTCTCCCTTCCGAAACATTTGACTCTCCCTCCATATTTGGCACATGCCCTAAACCCCGATTAACGTCATTACGTACATGTGTACCTACAAACCCTCTCCTCATTACATCAGCCATAAACTTAAAAAATGCTTTCTGGTTTTCAATAATTATGTCGAGTTTTTCGTGTATAGAAACGTCTTCTCTCTTTTTGAGAAGGTCATCAAGGAAGCTCAACTGGTCCTGATACAATCGTCTTGGCTTTGTAGGCGGCTTTGGCGTTGAAGACGCAACCATTTCTGGTGAGGCAGGAGGTGCAGACTCTTGAGGTTCATCCTATAAAAGACAAATGAAAAAGACAATAATAAGTACAGGGAATAAGAGACCTGTCTGGCTAATAATCACAGGGTCAATGTTCTTATTGAAAAGGTTAGAAAAAAATAAGTGAACAAGATAAGTAACCATTCAAGATTGTTGGATTTAACATCTGACATCTCAACTCGCTTAATTATCTGATGTCAAATGACATCATTTGACATATCAACTCGCTTAATTATCAATGTTTTTGTAAGCGTTTCCGACTGTTTTACTTAGCCGGTTCTTCCGTCAGAAGTACCTGACATTCATCCTATCAAAATCAGTAAAATAGAACTATAAGAAAAAAAGGACCGGGAAGCTTCTCTAAAAGTGAACATTTCAAATTTTGTTAACAAGGTTGTTGACTTTGAAAACTTCAGGTTATACCACATGTAAGCGCTGTCGCAAAACGTTTGCAATCCCAATAGAAGATACAATATATATACATTTCATTGTGGATCTTAGTGGAGCGATACCAAACCATCCAAGCATTGACATCTCAACTTGCTTAATTATCAATGTTTACTTTGTCAAGTTACCTTATTGCCGACATCCTTCTCCCCACTCACATTGTTGTTAGTGTTACACAACGCGGGTGGCACGGTTTCGGACTGTTCTTTCTCCGGCTCTACAGGTGCTACTGTCAGAAGTACCTGACATTCATCCTATCAAACCCAATAAAATAGAAATATAAGAAAACAAAAATGACCGGGAAGCTTCTCTAAATCTGTGTTATTCGCGAATAGTTATGTTGTTAACTTCGAAACTCTTCGGGCTATGCTATGCTGTCTCCCTAGAAAATGTTGACTCTAAAAACCATTGAAATTTCAAGTTACCTTCTTTCCTCCATTTTAATGCCCCTCTACCAGGTCGTCCAAATAAAAATGTCACGCCAGAAGTATTGAACTTTATTGATGCTGAAATGGAGAAGAATGATGAACTCACAGCACCGAAGCTTGGCAAAAAGCTCCAGGAACAGTTCGGCGTCGACTTCTCTGAGAGCAAGGTGAAGAGGCTGAGGCAGAAGCTCGGGTGGGTTCAGACTGGCACGAAATACTGCCAGCTGATACGCGAGACGAACCGCGCCAAACGACTGGAGTTCTGTCTGAAGTGTGTGGAAGACAACGAGCAGTTCGATGATGTCATCTTCACAGATGAATGTTCCGTTCATATGGAAAAGCACGCCAAGCTATGCTTCCGTCGCAGGTGGGAGCAGCCGAAGCTGAAAGGACGAGCCAAGCATCCTTTCAAAGTACACATCTGGGCCGGTATCTCGAAAAGAGGACCGACTAGAGTTCTAATCTTCTCTGGGAACATGGATGCGACGTTTTATGTCAACGAAATCTTGGAAAAGACCCTTCTGCCCTTCATTCAGTCTCGATTTCCTGATGGTCATCGCTTCCAGCAAGACAACGACCCTAAGCACACAAGCCGTCTAGCACAAGACTTCATGGATCGGAGTGGAATCAACTGGTGGAAGACCCCCCCGGAGAGCCCAGACCTGAACCCTATCGAGCTTATCTGGCATGAACTTAAACACTTCCTTCGCACCAACGTAAAGCCCACAACGAAGGATGAGCTTCTCGGCGGAATAACGCGATTTTGGCAAGAAAGAATGACAGCAGAGAAGTGCTCGACGTACATCGACCATTTACAGAAGGTTGTGCCATTGGTAGTTCAGCGAGAAGGCCGTGCATCTGTAATTACCTCAAAAACTTGTATGGCTAGCCCCATTTTTGTTTGTGGATTCCAATAGCCCTTGCAAAGATCTACTTTTTCCATGTGGTCCTAAGTTGGCGCAAAAACCTTTGTATTTAGTAGGCACCATCCGTAAATATGAAAAAAACTGAGTTTATGCTTATTGCATCAAGGCAGAAGTTGTCACAATTTATGGAAAGTCCCTCTCTTATTATAAATGAGAACACAGTAGAACAAGTAACCTCCACTCAATCCCTTGAAGCTTATGTCGATCAAACAATAAACTGTGAGTGCCATATTGAAAATATCTCTAGACTCTCTAAGAAGATAGCTTGTGCTATTGGTGCAATTAAACGAATTTGGCATCTCACTCCATTTAATATTTTAATTAAAGTTTGTAATAGCCTTGTTCAACCACATTTTGATTATTGCAATGTAGTGTGGGGAAACTGTAACAAGGGCCTTTCTGAAAAACTCCAAAGACTTCAAAATCACGCAGCTCGCACCCTAATGTCTGCAAGCTATGATAGTAATTTGGACGATTTGTTCCAGGCACTGGGGTGGCAAAGACTCCACTAACAAAGATTGGAACAGAAGTCTATACTAATGTATAAAACATTACATGGTATGACACCTGATTATCTGAGATCAAGATTCATATAACATAACAATGTGGGTACTTATCATTTACGGAATACCAAAAACAAATTAGTTCTTCCACAACCTTGAACTTTTTATCTTAAAAGAAGTTTTTTGCGCAGTGGAGCTCAGTTGTGAAACAACTTACCTATAGACCTAAGACAAGCATCTTCACTAACCGATTTCAAATCTAAATTAAGTTGCCACAGTTTTAAGTACAGTACCGGTCAAATGTAAGTTGACAGTCTCAACTAGAAACTCGATCCTCGATCCTCGATCGTCGATCCTCGATGCTTTCGAGAATCGAGAATTGAGTTTCAAGGCTCGAGTTTCAAGTTTCGAGTTTCGAGATGCTCGAAGAATTTTTTAAGAAAGCGATTTATATCTCGAATTTGTAACAATAGAAATAAACAATACCGCGCATCCTGCGACTTCCTTTATTCGTGCAAGAGTACGTGTATTTCATATTAACGTCCAAATCGATAGTCTGAAGTTGAAGTCTTGAATCGCAATTATATAGCATTCGTCGCATAGAAAGAACAACACGTGTATGAATCAACCAAATTTAGAGAACGCAGCCTGCGAGCGTGAAATGATATTTCTAGCTCTTTCCCGTTCCAGCGAGCTCAAATTTCAACTTGCTTGTCGCATGCAAATTTCTAAGTGTTACTGCGATTGTACTGCAAATGATTTTCTAGCCAAATATCGTATTTAAAAAAAATACCTGTCAAGATACCGTGCACGTAACTTGAACATCGCCTGCATTTAGCGGACGGCTTTTCGGCTCTTGTTTGCATTGACAGCCCGCAGTGATTGCGCGTTTGAATTTGCATAATGTTCATTTTTGTGATTTTCGCTGATTATGTTTGTGTGTGACTCGATGAAACTGCGAAACTTGCATGGCAGCGTTAAATTACTCCTGTCATGTGAACTTCTGTTACATTAAGGCATGTTTAACATAACAACTTGATTTAAACTACAAACAAAACTTCCTGTGCCTTCGCAAAAAACCTAGACGGATCCCAGACAAAAAAAACTGTGTTGACTCTTTTTGTTGACTTACAATTACAGGCTGGCCAATCAGAATCGTTGCTTCCCACGGCTAGTAAAATTCTAGGTTGAATAAAGCAGAAAGGTTTTCCTCAGACTTATTCATTTTTTTTATTTAACAGCTTTAACAGTTGACATATCTTAATTTTTGTGACATTATTATAGGTAATCGAACAATTGATCTTACATGTAACTTCAGCTGAAGATAAGATCTTTCAGTTTTGATGTGCATTTTCTTGTCTGCAGGAAACAACCCGCTTTGAGAGTTTCTAACTTCTATCGAGCGGTAAAACTAAACCCAGCATCGAATTGAAAACTGACTGGAAAAGTTCCTGTGAAATCATAAGCGAATGGATTAAAGATAGCTCTGAATCGAAAGAAATGTGTTCATACCAAGCGTCAAAACAAACAACCGATTGGAAGCTGGCGATATTGAGTCATGTCATGCACCTCGAGAGTTAACGTTTCTGATTTCTATCGAGCCTTCGTACAGTTGATTTAAATGAAACTCAGTGTCGTCTTCAGAACTGTTACTGTGTTGTTGCTCTGAATTAAATGATAATTAACTCCAGATCGAAAGAAGTTCAACCGAGAGACAAAACAATCGATTTAACTAAGCCAACTGAATTACAAATGTAGATTTGCCTTCTGCCTCTGGAGTCGCGACCTGAAAATTTCTCTGTCTCCAAAAGTAAACCAGCAAGATTGACACGTACAGGATTAATCGAGCGATAAATTTTTTGTCACTTCGACTCGAAACTCAAACGACTTGACTCGAAACTTGAGGGACTCGACTCAAGACTTGATACTCGAAGTTTTCGAGTTTCGAGGATTGAGGATCGAGTCGAGTTGTTCGAGTTTTGAGTGACTGTCAACTTACATTTGACCGGTACTGTAATATCTTAATTTTAAGTAAATTTTTAGACACAGCCTCCATGAAAAGCAGAATTTTTTATTTGAATTGTTGTTGTTAATCTTTAATCTTTGTAGTTTGGTAGATTGGTAGATAGGTAGATAGTCCAGTTACTTAATTGACTGATGTAAAAAATGTGTATTAATAAAGTTATCTTGTCTTGTCTTGTCTTATCTTATAGACGTTATATTTAACTCATGAAAATTTTTCATCATAAGACAAATAGTGATGTCATTATTCTTTTGCTATGCCACTGCCACCCCTCAGTTGCATATCATTTGCATAATCTGCACCATACCAACAACTTGAAACTTGCTTTAATCGCAGTTCACAAGTTAAAAATGAAAAGAAATCTATGTGTTTGAAGTTTGAAATTTTTGTCCCACCTTCCATCAAATTCTGATCTTTTGAGAAATTGGGATTACTATTATTAGATCTCGTCTTTCCCATCTTGGCTAGGCAAACTTTCTTACCTTATATCCATTGTCATCTTTGGGATTGTGGGATGCTGTTACCATGACTCCACAGGTACATTTATACTTTAGTACACTATAAGGCTATAGCACGAATAAAAGAACAGTTCAAATTTTATCACTTGGGATGTACTAATTATGAATGAAAATACAACAATAAATCAGTATCATAGGGCAGAAGAGGAGGAGGGAAATTAAAAAAAAGAGCCCTGAAACTAGGCCCTTATGTATGCTTTTGGTTCGACCTTGTTGAGCTGTGTCATTGCTGTACTTTGCGACGACGATTAGCCGCGACAATATTATTATTATTAGAACACTACAAATAAGAACATAATAACCATACACAGCAAATAAGCACAGGAAATAACTCAACGCACTACCATGCAAAAATGAAGACCACGTTTTGTTTCAATATCATGGTGTTGTACTAATGGTTAAAATTTGTAGCACAAAAATCTTGGTTTCTAGGAGCTTTTTAATTGTGGTCCAAGTCATGTACAAAGCCATGATTGCATTAAGTTTATTACAGCATTCCAGTGGTGCATTGCTGTCACCGATGAAAGCAACGTTCCTTTCCATTTGTTCTATAAAAAAAATTGCCAGCTCTCACCAGCAGCCAGCCACTATTTTGAGCCCTGTAACACACTGTCATAGCTAATACTGCAGCAAATTGCTCAAAGTTAGTGCATGTGCAAACATTTTGCCGCTGTGTTGCCATACATGTAGCTCTTCTTCTAGTGGTTGGGTTGTATAGTCTGCAAACGGGGGGCATGGAGTAACATGTAATTACTGACAAAGAAGAACTCAGAAACATCAAATAAAAGCTGCAAATCCAAAATATAAAAATAAACAGAAGCAGTTGCATGAGATACTTGAGGATAAACATATGCATCAAATATACTTACGACAAATGGGGTAGGTGTTATTTTAGAGAAAAGATACACAGGAACTCCTTGACTGGCAAATACGCTGCTTGTTCTCTGGGCAAGGCTACAAAATATATTTTTGGCATGTAATTATCTCAGCTACCAATAGACTGTAAAATATGCCAACAGTACAGTGATAATGCAATTAAACACAGCACAATTCGATAACACTGGTGTTTCTTGCCATTAACTTCCTTACCGTTCACTGTTGTGTCTTGCATCGAATCCTACAACAACTCCTCTTTCCTTAAGATCCGGGAAAACCTCTTCTAAATACCTACAAAGGCCCTGTAAGTAATAGCAACAAAGAATGTTACTTCAAACAATTACAATAGTTGTCTTCTCCTTTCAGTGAAGACACCCTTGACATTTTATCATTGGCTATACCATTTGGGGAGCTGTACACCTACCGAAACGTTCCAAACTTGTTGTGCCATAAAGATTTCAAACACAGTGTTGACTGAGTTTTAACAGCCACCTTTACAAACGTGTCGATACATGTGGTAGCTGTAAGACATAATGCAATTCCAGTCCTTGATGTATTCTTGTGACTAAGCTAAAGGACAATATAGTCCATAGACTACAGGCTGTACCCTAATGTTAATGATTACTTCTAATCTATGGAAGAAAAAAGGATTCGATGTGATGATAATACATATAGAATGCCTTTAATAATTAATGTGATTGATCCTAACAATTTCTTTATACTACTGAGGAAAACCCTATGATACTGCTTTCAGTTACAATAACAAGTTAAACTGTTAAGAAACCAGGAAAACTAGCATTGAAAATTAAAAATTACAAAATTCCCACCAAATGAAAAAGAAGTTGAAAATGCATTTTGTATGTAGCAATCAAAGCACTGGCATTTAGTTGGATTGATCCATACAATAATTAGACCTCATTTAAAATTTAATACTGCTTCCAGTGCTACAATAGGCCACAGACAATTTCATTAAGGTTTTTGTTATCTGATCTGTTGCTTTCTGTTCTGAATTTTCTGTGGCTTCTGTCCACCTTCATCAGAGTTGCAATGTTAAAGGTCATTAAAATTTAATGATTTCAAATATTTAATAAAGTTCACCTGGGTAGCTTGAATGATGGTCAAATCATTTATTCTGCTAAAACCTGCTCCCATTTTTGATCTCAACCCTATGAATAAAGACATTAAAGAGCTAAGATTCAAAACTAACAAAGACAATTAGAGAACTGCATGTCTACATAATTGCATAATAATCGAGGGCTTTCGTGCAAAAAGGGCGTATCTGAAATTTTGGGCTGATTTTTATTTTTTTGCAGGATTGAGCTAATTTTTGGCAGACTGACTTGTTTTGATATGAAAAGCATCATTGCATGATTGTTTTTGTCGATTTGCGCTTCGTTTTCGTCTGGAGGGCAAAGCGTCTTCTTCCCATACAAATCCTTCTATTTTCTAACATCCATAAAAATTACGTCTTAAAGGATATAACTTGAAAATTCGCATGTAAGTTTATTTGTAAATGCAATACCAATGACAAAATCAGTGTGTTCTTGTCATGTGACCAACCGTTGCAAAAGGCCTACTCCATTAAGCAATGTTTAAATGGAGTTTTTAATTGTTTTAACATGGAAATGAAAATGGCATGACATGATTTCTTTCTCAATTGGAGCCTGATGTGTTGCACACCTTGGATTCGCTCTATGCCTTCTACCATTGTCAATGGTGGTGTTACAGTCACATGTACTGCGCTGGTGGCGGCATTGTTGGCGTTGACGGTGGTGCTGGCGGCGGCATCGTTGGCATTGACGGCGGCCCTGGCGGTGGTGGCGCACTGTGTTTGCGTTGACGACAGTGCTGGTGGCGGCGCTGGTGATGGTGGTAGTGGGTGAATCCCCAGATTGCATATGAGTTAAAAATTATATTTATGCTGAAGTGCTGGCATCTTTTACGACCATTACCAGCTAGAAGACATCGCAATAAATTAAACTTGTGCTGTGTGTTCATGGACATTTTCCCGTATGGGTCAATGGTGGTGTTACAGTCACATGTACTGCGCTGGCGGCGGTATCGTTGGCGTTGACAGTGGCACTGGTGGCGGCTTCGTTGGCATTGACAGTGGCCCTGGCGGTGGTGGCACACTGCGTTTGCGTTGACGACAGTGTTGGCTGTGGCGCAGGTGATGGTGGTAGTGGGTGAATCCCCAGATTGTATATGAGTTAAAAAATGTATTTATGCTGAAGTGCTGGCATCTTTTATGACCATTACCAGCTAGAAGACATTGCGATGAAACAAACTTGTGCTGTGTGTTCACGGATATTTTCCCATATGGGTGATTTTAAAAGGCATATATCAAGTGTCCATGATGAGACCTACTACCCTTGCCAGTGTGGTAAAGTCTTCAGTCGTAAAGATGTTAGACTCCACCATCAAAGGACTTGTCCTCACTGATCAGACTCTCAATCCATGCAACTTGGCTCCTGCATGCCTGGTACCACACCCTCCTTACCCTGGTTAGAAGCCAACTCACAGAGTGGAATGGGTATGAGCAAGACCTACGACCCACATTTTTTCACGTTTTTTTTCCAAACTGATACAGGATGTAGTCACCTATTTTCGAGATGACACTGGAGCCAGTGTATGTTTTCAACAAGGCTTGTACTGTTACGGCTCCTCCTGGCAACTGATATTCACAAGAATGCAACAAGACATGGGTGTTACCTTTTACCCAGGAATACCAACCATCCCTTGGGAAGAAGTGTTTCCCCTGGAACAACATCCTGGTTTGTTAGTGCTAGATGACTTGAAGAGAGAAACTGTTGACTCATACCAAGTGATGGATTTACTCAGTAAGAAGGCTCATCACCTCAATCTCTTTGTGATTGTGGTCACACAAAACCTGTATGCCTTAGGCAAGCACAGCATTGGAATGAATCACAACTATCAATACACAATCCTTTTTAGAAATCCAGCTGACACCCGTTACATTAAAACACTGGGGCAACATTGGATGGGTGATGTGAAATGTTTTATGCCTGTGCACAAATGAGCCACTACTCAGCCTTATGGGTATTTAGTGGTGGACAATCACCCACAAACCCCAGAGGAAATACACTTTCCTTTTAATGTATTAAAAGATGAACCAGGGTATATTGGAGTTCTACAACCCATCAAACAACACTAAATCATGTAAATACAGGTGTTAATAAAACTGTTAAAGCCTATCTTTGAAAGTATGTAATCTTTGAATTATGACAAACATCATCAGCAGTTTTCACTCTCCAGGAACCCATTGTTCTTTAAACAGCCTGTTCAGTAGGAATCACCTCTCGTGAATGGCCAGTTCTGTGGATTCTAACCAGTGATATCCCTTTTCCTCCATTAATTCGTCTCTGGTTGCCTCTACTTCTTGATAGATGGGGTCCTTTTTCAAGGCACACATCCATTTCAGATCTTCCAACAACACATCTCTCAGGTCTTCTATGTAAAGAGGAAGCAGGCTATTGTACACCTTAACAGCTGCCACTTCCTGTGAATTGCCAATTTTCTGAAACTCGGCTATCAAGGCTTCAAGTGTTTCCTTATATCGCTCCTTGCCTTCGTCTCGAATGCCATGGATTTTTTTTCTTCATCTTCTCCCCCAATGGTTCTTCATCTTCTTCTTCCTCTAGTGTGTCATCTTCTTCGTCCTCTGATTCATCCTCTGGTTCTTCATCTTCGTTACCTTGATCGTGTCGTCTTCTTCCACTGTCTGTTCATCATCACTAATGTCCCTCTCATTGTGCTCCATTGTGACCTGTATGGTCTGACCAAACGTCTCACAACACACTTCCTTTTATAAATTTTTCAGTATGCTGGGTGTTCCTTGATAAACATCATACACTTCCACTCGATGGAGTTAACAAGTGGGATTCACTGGTAACAGAAGGTACCCGTTCTCATATGCCTTGGGGTTTGGAGAGATGGTATTGGTGAAGATGGAACTGGCAATCACGCCAGCAGCCACCACTAGTAACGCCACCCAATTGAGGAGAACCTGGCGGACCTTGAAAAGACAGTACATGTGACTGTAACACCACCATTGACAATGGTAGAAGGCATAGAGCGAATCCAAGGTGTGCAACATGTCAGGCTCTAATTGCACAGCTGCTGCTTTCAAGCACGTTCCTTCCAAGAGTGAAATGCCTTCTGGAGGCATGTTTGGATCCTTGGTTTTTTTTACACAGTGTTTTCTTTATGTAGTGCCTGTGATGATGGGAGAGGGGCTTGATCGTGGATCCGTTCTTCCAAAGAAATAACTGGAATAGATGCTGGTTCTGCCATGGCTGCCACGTTTGGTGGAGGTTCTGACTGACTGAGCCGCTCTCTTGCTACTGTTCTTTTTTTCTTTAGGTAGAAACACAACGGATTCCTCTTCAGTTGATGCTAATCTGGCCTTTTTCTTGTAACACGTCAATTCATTCCAGGTTTGTTGCAACTTCACCACCACTTGGGATAAACTACCAATGCAACTCAACAAGTGAAGCTTGGTTTTCATGTATAACTGCGGCGAACTCTTGACCACGTTGGACACTAATGTATTGATCAGTTGGGTGGTGCTGTGGATCAACTGGTCCAGCGACTGGCAAAATTTCTGTTCCTGCACTTTGATATTCATAATGTGTCCTCAACGCTGTCTTTGGTGTAAATCAAGAAAAATTGCATTGGGTAGGCGCTTTTATACCTGTCTGGGAACTCACACACACCACACGACAATGTTTTTTAAAAAAACAGGGCCTTTATTCATAAATGCCTCCAAGTATGTTTTCAAACCATAACAACGCTTTATTTTTTTAAAAAATCAATGTCCTAGCCATTTGTCCCCTCGTGTGTTGAGCTTGACAAACCAGACTGTCTTGTGATAGGCGACTTCTTCCCCAGCGGTGTCTTCTACTCACAAGTTAACTCCGTTTCCATCTTTTCTGAGAAATCTTTCAATTTGTTCCCTAAGTGAAAAACACTTACGAAGCATATGAATTTCGGTGGAGGAAACCATAAAAGGTGAAGGGACATTTCTCATGTGATCTTTATATTATATTTTATGGAAAGGCATCCACTATATATTTTAGGGGAAGGTGTCTAATAACAAGGCCACAGAAATTCTGTTGAAATATTTCTGATCAGAGATCGAACATAATTGCGATAAGGATTAAAATTTTCAATTGCTTCAAGAATATCGACCCATTGTTCCATTGTTTGCATTATAAGAAAAAGCCTATCAGGAATCTTATATCAGCTTTTTTATATTCTCACCAGAGGGGGTATCCCCCCTTTCGTGATGTCAGCCCAGCAAGGAGGAGGGAGTATCCCCCATGCCAGCCACTCACCAGTCTGGCCGCCTGAGCCACCTGGTGATGTCACAGTAACGTCACATTTTCTCGCACTTTTATTGGTGGCCATTTTGAATAAATTAAAAAAGCAGGCATGTCCAAGTAATTTGGCACTGTCTATCCTACTACTGTCAACATGGTAACTAAAGAAACTGCTTCTAAAGAAACAGTACCAGCGAGGCATCTATGGAGTGATTCTTCAGTGACACAAAAGGCATAGCAGTAGCTCTGCATAGCCCCTGTACACCTGTATGGGAGTACCCCGTGGGGACATGTAGCACAACAATAAAAAATTATAATGCTATGCATCTGAAACTGAAAAATAATTTAAGGATGCTCTATGAAAATGAAAAATGTTCTACTACATAGATTTTCTTCAAACTTCTACTGTGGACAAATAATGAATTACTTGTTTCAGAAATGTAAAAAAAAAAAAAAAAAAAATGGGGGTCATGGACTTAGTTTCAGAGATAAAGTGTGTGGAAAACTAGTCTGATTTTGAAAAATTGATGTGCATAAATCAGCATGGTCTCCAGGGTTTTTAGCTTAAAATATCAAAGATAAATCAATGGAGACAAACTATTCTAGTAATATCTTGTTTAAGTGAGTCTGTTGCGTTAATATTTCCAAATGTTGCTAACGTGTTCACAAAACTTAACCTTTCAAGGGGCATCAGAAACCACTGCACAGATAAACAAAGAGCTAAAATGAACGGAATTCAATGGTGCATTTTGCAAAAAATTCAAAGTTCTAATCCATAGATTTTCTTCATTTTTTCGCTAAACATAGAAAATCAGTAGAGAAAATGATCCATCAAAAGAAAAATAGGGGTCACCGAACCTCCAAGATTGTTAAATCCAGGCAAAGGTATAGCAATGGCCATCTGCCCTATCATTGTTCATTTTATTACTTAGCACATGCTTGATGCATGATGTGGCATGTGAATCTGCATGCGCAGGACGGATGCGCAGGAACAATTAGCATGAACGTCCTTAATAAACACAATAGCCCCCATTTGACTTCAAAATATGCTTGGATATTTGAAAGGCCACAGGCAAGAACGTCCCCTAGATTTTTTGGCCATTTTGAAAGTGCTCAAAAATAGCTGAATTTTGGCATGTGGGCTTTGTTTCACCTGAGAAACATTGTTCTGAAGTTTTTTTTGCTGGGGTACTCTTCGTTCTCGAGAAATAACGTATGCAAAAAATCTCAGTTTTCTAAGCAACATCCTTTGGAGATCTTCTGTTGAACGAAAAACAAAAGAAACGTTCTTATTATTTTGGTGAACAGCAAACAGGCAGACTGTTTATAGTGTATTCCACAGAATGTTAGCTGTCTTTAAGTCAAAGGAAAATAGTGTGTAGAGCGGAAATCTGGGAACAGATTGTTTACATCAGTTATTGTGATGTGAACACAACACGTGAATCGATCGAGCATCAAACAAAATACCATCAAACAAAAAAGAGATGTACCACATTAGAGCTCTGTCAACTACAGTGCAGCTCAGATATATCCGAACCAAAATATACGTGTAATTCATGTCAGCCCAATACACGTATACGCGTATGCAGATATGCACATACGCGTATGCATATACGCACATACGCGTATGCATATATGCATATACGCGTATACAGTATATATGCCTATGCCTGATTAGTATGTATGAGCTAACGTATTGCTTTTTCTTTTCTTAACAGGTCATTGTTGTTTTCAATGGCTTGACAGCTTGCCACAGAGTGAGAAAGAGTTTTCTTTATTTTGAATACACATATACAGTATATGCGCGTATGCCTTCAGACTAGACTTATTAGCAAAATGTTGGCTGAAACTAACATTTTGCAATTGGGCACTTGACAGAAAATTAACTGACTGAATATAATTAAAAGAGAGAGTATTTTGCCGTTAAATCAAAAATTGACCGCTTTTTTTGTCAAATAGAACCTACAGGCTTCAACAATCCCATCTTCATGGAGCAAACACAAAGTAAACACGGTCCAAGCACTAGCGCGCGACTTGGAAATGTGTGCCGAAACACAGAACTTTTCCTTGAAGAAAAATAATTAATTAAAAATAACAAAATGTGAGCGGCGCAATGGTTTGTGTCAGATATAATCGGAGATATCATTTTCTCGACAAGGTCTTCAGAACGCTTCAAACAATAAACATTCTCGCAAGCGACTTGCCGATGCATGCCGAAACACAGAACTTTTCCTCGAAGAAAAAAAAAACTAAATGTGAACGACGCGCCAGTGAAACTTTGATAAACAATTATTTGCCTAAAGAAAGAGCATTTTACCGTTTGAATGAACGATTTGTGTCAAATATAACTGGAGAAATAATTTTTTCGGCAAGGTCTTTGGAATGCTTCAAACGATAACCATCTCACAAGCGACTTGCCGACACATGCCTAAACACAGAACTTTTCCTTGAAGAAAAAAATAACTAAACGCGAGCAGTGTGCCATAGAAACTTTGATAAACAATTGTTTAGCTAAAGAAAAAGTATTTTACTGTTTGAATGAACGATTTGTGTCAAATAAAACCGGAGATGTCGGTTTTTAAACGAAGATCTTCAGAATGGTTCAGACAATAAACACTTTCCAAACGACTTGCCGACACGTGCCGAAACACAAAACTTTTCCTTGAAGAAAAAATAACTAAACGTGAGCGGCGCACCGTAGAAACTTTAATAAACAATTTTTTCATCAAGGAAAGATTATTTTACCATTTGAATGAATGATATGTGTCAAATATAACCGGAGATATCATTTTTTCGACGAGGATCTTCAGAACGCTTAATTCAGACAAACATTTCGCAAACGACTTGCCGACACGTGCCGAAACACAGATCTTTACTTGTAAAAACATTAAGTTCACGTGTTAAAATAGGGAGTTCAAGCGACTGTTTCAATTTTCTTCCCATCTTTGGTAGCTTAAGATCAAGCAAGTGTTAATAAACGGTAGTTTGTTGGTGAATTTGGTGTTGGTGAATTTTGGCAGGACGTTTTAACAACATGCAAATTTCGCTTTGAAGCCTTTTTCATACCCAGAAATGTAATGTCCTTTGTTTGACAAACACTGCTTCACATAAGGAAACTTGTGGGAATGCATAACAAAGAGACGTATACGCATGCATATACGCGCATATGTGCGTGTATATACGCGTATATGTGCGTGTATCAACATACGCGTATACGCAAAATATGCCCATATGATACGCGTATGCGTAGTTCGCATATATCTGAGCTGCACTGTAATATCTTAAGCACTGTTTTAAAGTACCTTGTATGCCTGCCTGGTGGTTGAGAGGCATCATAAAGCCTTGATAAACCCGTAAGTCATCAGCACATTTTAAAGAATCAAAATGTGTTCTGAAACTTTGAAGGCAGCTGATATAACATAATTGTGTTATCGGCATTCAAAGTCAGATCGAGCCAGGCAGCAAAGTCCAAGAGCAGTTCTTGCCCAAGAAAAATACCCTCTCGTACATGTAAGTTGTGGCCCATTTGCCAAGCATTGCTAGCGTCAAAGTTTGGAAAGCGAGAACTGATTTTAGACCTATAAAATTTGTCTTGTATCGACTGCCATGTTTTCCTGCGCATGAGGTGTAAAGACCCTTCCCAGCATGCATTGTGATCACATTCTGTGGATGTTTCTCGAGCTGGTAATTGGATTGTTTTTCCATTTTCATTTAAACAAAACAAGAAGATCTGTTAGATCTTATGACCACGCTTTTAAAATTTAACTGTTTGCTTACCACTACAGTCACAACGCAGTGCACATTCCAAAGCAGTCCTTGATGATTCTTTTGTTACTGTAGACATCACATCACTTGATCAACACAAAATCTATTATTGCACCGTCAGTCATAGCCGTTGTGAAATCTCTGATGACGTAATGGTCTTAATCTGGAACTTTCTTCGGGATATGTATAGGCATGAACGATATGAACGATATGAACATTATGATAACAACACCATTGACAATTGCTTTCTTTCTTAAAAGTCATGATTAAATTTCATTGGTGTTTTCCACGAGTAAACGGCTTGAAAAGTAGTCACATGAGTCACATAATTTAAGACTTCTGTTATCCACGGCTATCTTTAGTATGGTGGTTATTTCCCTACCAATGACATAATCCTTGCATGTTCTGACATGTTCTTTGCTTGGCTTGTGAATATTTAATTTTCCTTCTGATCACCAAACTCGCTGCGATGACACAGCCAAAGAATTTACTTCATTCGCCTAAAACCACAAGAAATACTCGAAAAATTGTAAATAATTTAATGACCGTCGCTTCTGCAGAAATAAACTTGCAAAGTAAATATGATTTTATTTGTCACGTAGCGAAAGTGAAAGCTGCAATGTCGGTGCATTCCATGGCTGACGTAATACCTTTTTTTTAGCGTATTTATTATTTCCCTTCGAATCCGACGCTTCGATCAAACCAAAAGAAAATTTATTTCACCCAAAGTAAAGAAAACAATATCTGTAACATTGTCCTTAATGTTTCAACAGCTTTTGGCAAGTAAACATCACAGGTTGCGTCATTCAAAATTTGGCCGAGTAGAAGTTTGGGTCTGGTCACCGACAAAACTAAAAAAACAAAATAAAAGAATAAACCATGGGTAAACCATGAACCGCGCTCGGCCCATGGCTGCGCGGTTAATAATGGCCAACAAATAGCGATTGATTGTAACATAGGCCTGTGATCCTGGTTGCGTTGATTTTATTTTATATCGGCATGATTTGTAGTGTTTTGAACTTCTGGGATCAGCAGACATGCAGATGTATAGAGACACGTACGTTGCACAGAAGGGTTAATTTGTTAATCTGTCAGCCCTATTTATAGAGCCTTTTCATGTGAAGTCATCAAATTCTTAAATCCAAAACTGAAGAGCCACTGAAGTTGTTGTCCTCATCAGGCATAAGAGGTAGCAGCGCATTTTGAATTTCAAAGTTATGGCGGTGTGTGACATAAAGCTACAAAGGATCAGCTCGGTTTATCATAACAAAGGCCCGGCTTCGCTTATTTGAAGGACTCGGCGGGAAAAGAGCATTAGGTATTTTAATCAAAAGTGAACTTTGTTGAAAACACTCCAAATTTCGCGTGCAGTTTTGTTCAGGTATGTTAAGCAATGTCCCGTAATTTTTGCGCTAAAGTTTGCTTCGTTTTCGAGATTTTGCATATGCAATAAACCACTCAGTTTTTCCAACCTGTGTGCCTTTTTTGCATACATGTGCGTTATTTCTCAAGAATGAAGAGCACCCCAGCAAAAAAAACTTCAGAGCAATGTTTCTCAGGTGAAATGAAGCCCACATGCCAAAATTCAGCTATTTTTGAGCACTTTCAAAAATGGCCGAAAAATCCAGGGGACGTTCTTGCCCGCAGCCTTTCATTTGTCCTTGGACATTAGCTGTTCCTCGAAGCTTGCAGTTTTCCCCAAGTTTCACTCTCAGAAAACTGTTCTCTGAACAGATTATGTCCATAGACATAAATATCCAAGAATGCTTTTGTACCAAATGTTTATATACATGTTACTATCAAATGCCACTGAGATATAATGCAAGTGGACACTTTTCTCGTTGCTTGTATTTTTCCTTGCCCCTTCAGGGCTAAGAAAATACTATGCAACTATCAAAATAGCTGCATGTATTATACAATTATTGGATGAGGATTTTGTGATATCCAGAATAATCAAGGTCGAGGTAGGGGTTATCAGCTGAAGCCAAAGGCTGAGGCTGGTAACCCTTACTGAGACCTTGATTATTCTGGCCCCAGTTGTTCGAAAGCCGATTAGCGCTAACCCACGATTAAATATATTGTCCTAATCCACGCAAGAAATTTATCTTTCGATTAAATTCTGTTCCTCAAAGCGCGATTAGCACTATCCAAGGATTTAACTAAGGGTTAAAATTTAACACACCTAGTGAGGTGGATTAACTCACTAATCAGATGAAAAAGTAGTCAAGCAGTTTTTCACAACACAGACGGACCACGGTTCAGCGATCCGCATGTTTTACACAACGAGGGCGAAGCAAGAAATCACTAGAAATTTCAACATTTCCACTTACTAACTGCTGTAATGTAAAAGGAAAGATCAGTGGTGGAATTAAAGGCTTTTTGGCTTGATAAATGCGAGTATTATAGACAAAATATTGTTAAAGTTTTGTTTACTGTCGACCTTGCTTGTTCTTCAAAAACGTTGTTTATCTCATTCGGCAGAATTAAGATAATCAACCTCTGCTTTTGCTTCTTTTCTTAGTTTATGGCTTTCTTCTTTTCTAGAACTTTCCCCTAGCCAAGCTTACTTTATCAGCCCATCCGAATAGAGGCTATTCTAAATTTTTAAATTACAAAGAAGTAAGGCTAAAAGTTAGACTGGTAAGCGTTTTCAAGAGCTCAATGATTTTCTATGTGATGCATGATTCACTGAGCTTTGCCCATAGTTTATCTTGCACAGATTTTTTTATCACAACTATAATTTTGATTTATTAAGCATTTTTATTGGTTCTTATAGAAAGCAAATGTAGTTGAGATATAAAAATTGGGCTTTCTTTTTCCTCTTAATCAACAACATTGTAGGAGCCGTCAATTATCCCTTCCCTCCCCTAGTGCTACACCATTTTCTCCCACCACAGACCGGTTTTACCGGCTTAATCTGAATTCAATTGAAGGATAGTTAATTGAAGATTAAACCTGTCTTCAAGAACACCATTTTATCCCCCAATTAGTTATACCAGGAAAAGAAATTCAATTGTGGAATAACCGCTAACCTCATGTTTAACAACTGGGGCCTGGATATCACAAAAACTAAATCTAATAATTGTTTTATTATACACTGAACGCAAAAAAAAATGGAAGTCATGTTTTTGCTTTTTCACTGACGACAAGCAACACAAAGCATGCGAACTTGACATGATTACCCTCAGAAATCATGCAGCACGGTCATACATGACATGATTACCCGTGACTTTGAGTGTCCTTGACATGACTATTGTATAATTTGCAGCTAGATGATGTCACAGGTGCTGATTTCGAATATTCACCGTACGATTTCGGCCAATCAGAAAAGAAATAGTCAGTTCAATGTATAATAATATATGTTAAACCATCAAATAAGGTGTTTCTATTACCTGCAGTGCCAAAAGATAATGGTGACATCATCATTTGTCTCAGTTCATCAAACTTCATCTTGTTTATTAATTTCAGTACTTCTGCAATGCTGGTCGGGTGCTGACAAAGAAAGTTTGTACATATCACTTTCATTAGTGGATTTAAAAGCTGATTTCCATAGTAATCAGAGAAAGCCACAAGCTAAATTTACTTGCTCCATGTTGTCAGCCTGTGGAGGCATGGTGGCCTCATGGTTGGTGTGTTTGATCCCAGATCAAGTGATCTGGGTTTAAGCCCTGGCTAAGGACACTGGGTTGTGTTCTTGGGCAAGGCACTTTATTCTCACTGTCACAGTGTCTCTCTCCACCCAGGTGTAGAAATGGGTACTGGCAAATTCAATGTTGGGGGTAACCCTGCAATGGACTAGCATCCCATCCAGGGGGGGAGTAGAAATGTTCTGGCTAGTCGTCTCATGCTACAGAAACCGGGATAAGCTCCAACCTGATGGGTCACTTTGCTCATATACAGACTTTACCTTACCATGTTGTCAGCCCAATAAGTTCATTAACTTGAACAAAACTACAGTCAGCTCTCTCATAGCACCCACTTCTTGTAAGCGACCACCTGCTATAATTGACCACTTTGTAAATAACCGTTTTGTTTCTAAGTCAAACACTGTTCCAAGAGCTCTCTCGTAAGCAACCACCACTCAAATTTCTTAAGCAATAGCGACCAATTTTTAGGCCAGAAGTTTGACATTCTTTTGTTTTCTGTTTCCAGTAAGCGACCACCCAACATGATCACCTATGATCGTTGGAAAATCTTTACTCAGAAGTGACAAAAGTTCAGTTTTTAATGACGCTAACCGGACTAATAACAGATAATAACAATCAATGTACAAAGGCATTGCAACAATGCCATTGGAAAAAGCCATTTTAGCTTGAAAAGAGGTGTCCAACTGGTCAGCGGGAAACCAAGATGTTGGAAACAAGAAGGAAAGGAAAAGTACTAAGAGAATGTCCAGTTGATTGCAAAGAAGCTCCTTTTTTGTAGCTATTCTCCCATAAATGGGGTCAGACACCTTCACTAAGATTTCACTTCATTAACAAATTAATGATTAAAATGTATGACAATCCTCTCTAAAACAAAACACTGACAACACTGCATGGGTCATGCTGGACTCCAGATTGAGCAGTCTGGTTTCAAGCTCTTTGCCCTGTGTTCTTGGACAGGCCACTGAACTCTCACAGCACCTCTCTCCATCTAAGTGTATAAATGGGTACCAGCAAATTTCATGCTGGGGGTAACCAGTGATGGACTAGGGATCCAGGTGGGAGTAGGAATACTCCTTCTAGTCACCTCATGCTGTCAAAACCAGAGAGATCAGAGAAGGCAATGTGTGATGGTCCACTTGGCTCAAACAGAGACTCTCCCTTACATAACAATACTAGCAAATTATTTTTTCCCGGACCTTTTCGCATGATTGCATTTGCATCGATGACAGAAACCGGAAGGATGTTGAATTCTCATAGTAAACGTGCTGCTTTGTGTTATGGTGCTCGATTCCAAGCTAAGCTGATATATTTTCCAGAATCGAAGCCAAACTACTCTCGACGTGTAAAAGGAGCTTATGCATTGGCTGCATTGGCTGGCTACACAAAATTACGTTCATAATACACTCAAACTTTCAGCGTGTCCGATGCTGGGGTTCACGGATACCAGGCAAATAAACTAGAGCTTTGCGAAAATGAAATTGTATAGCAAATAAGAAGCTTAGCACATAGACCTTTTCCGTCATATTACAAGGTAAAAATATTGTCTCTAGACAAGTTTTGGCAGATTTTAATTCTCTAGCGAACTGAAGTGGTCGGATACCCGGTCACATGTGTAAGAGGAATATTTTCTGTAATAACACAAAGGGGATGCATATTTTGTGTTAGGAAAAGAACATGTTACCTTGTCTAAACGCAGCCATTCTGCAATCTTTTCATCGAGTTCACTGTCACCCGAATTAATAGTCTGCAAATTGCTGCTACTACCGACTACTCCGTCTCCACCGGTGTGGTCCGCCATTTTGAGAAACGAGCCTGCTTAATTTGTTGTCAGCATTATTTTTAGTGCCGCGATTAACCCGTGGTGTAAATAACATTGCGTGTCCCACAGCCTTAGAAGAATTCATTTATGACAAAGCAGATATGACGCAGATAATATATAGATTTAGGCCAGCCTAAAAGCGTAGCTCCTGGGCCGGGTTGTTCAAAGCCCGATTAAGCTAACCCAGAAAAAGGTAGAATTTTGATTTAAGTTTTGTAACTTCGCGGTGAGGTTTCTGTATATTGTTTAGCCTTCTGTTTTGAGTTTTAATAATTACCATATACACAAAACAAAACAGCAAAAAACATTTGTATAGAAGAAAAAGTTATAATTCGATTAACTTTTAATCCTGGGTTAGCGTAAACCGGCTTCTGAACAATCCTGCCCTGTTTCCAACAAGCTAAGCCAATATGAGCCCACGATCCAATCGATAACCAGCACTTGGTCAGCGGTAAACTTAAAAAAAAACAGGTGGCCTCAAGGAGCTTTAAACTTGAGCCCGCGATATGGTCACGTGATAATGGTCAGCGGATACCTTGCTTTGACATGTGTCAATTGATCACAACATGGATGTCCAATATCAAGGAAGTACACGGTAAACCAAGGCTACATGTCTCTGTCAACCTATTATTTGGAGTATGGCCGCCATGTTGGGCAACTCCGCCGTCGCCGTCGTCGTTGTGCGTACGCGCCCACGAGCAATACCGCTAGCCATGATAACCATGAGAAAATCAACTCATGGATTTCCTTTTCTTTCCTATATGAGTATGGGGCTCCGCTTGGCGGCCCTCCGGGCGCTGGAGCTCCGCTATTAGAATGGAAAACTGTGTCATTCACTCTTCCCCATTTTTTGTCTTGAATTCTCTCAACCCTTAACACGGAAAAAGTGCTTGGAATTTACTTGTGCTTTGACGCCGCGCGTGTGTCGCATTGATTATGTTACCACTGTATTTTCTATGGCATGGTATAAAATAGATATGCAACGCTCTCTCTAGACTACGAGTAGTCCCTCTTTTGCTTAGTCCTTCGAGCGTGACGGAAAAAACAAAGGAACGCAAGGCGTGCAAGAGTTATTTTTTGCGTGTGTGTGAAGTCTCGGAGATAACAGCATTCATGGAGCTGTTTACAGTAATGATTTGGTTAGTTCCCCAAGTTATTTTGGTTGCGGTTTACAGCAAGAAAGAAACTGGGAATTTATGATGTACATACAATGTTACATCGGTAATGGTACGATAGCTAAATAGTAAGCCATAAGATGTTTGACTGAACAAACTACAGTAATCTGACACGTCTCCAGATTAATGTAGATACCATCTTATTTTTTTTCTTGGATTCTTTCTTTGATAAAACCCACACTGTGATTGGTGTGACACGTGCACATGCATAACTCCCTCACTCACCGATCACATAGCCCTTCCAACCCCCAAGAGGAATTTTTGCTCAAATATACTCAAGTTAAGAGACCATTTCGCATTTTATATGAGTCGCAAGTTTACCCTTTTTACACAACACAACACAACAACACTACTTCACTGAAAATTTAAAGAAAGAGAAAAAACCTCTCAGACACATTGAAAGTCTGATTTAATTAAATTGCACTTTAACTTGGTGCCACGCAGTCTTCAAAGAACATTTGAGCAGTTTTGATACTTTTTACCTTTAAAAATATCGGACTGAAAAGAATGCCATAAAATGCACATCTAATAAAAATAAACTGCTACTGCAGAGACGTAAAAACCGTCCAGAAATGAAGGCTTTTTTTTGTTTAATATCCTGGGAACAATAGCCGATAAGTTAAAAAAGATGGTGAATTTTAAGCTCGGTAATGAAATGTGAAAGTGAATTAATCAACATGGCACGAGCGTGGGACAAAGAAAAAGAAAGTGATTAATTCACTTTCACATTTCATTACCGAGCTTAAAATTCACCATCTTTATTAACTTATCACTACTCACGATGACTTCGATAGTGTTGATCCTAGCAGTATGCAGGACACCTGTAATATATAAACTCAGTTAAATGGCCTTGCTCTCCATGAGTTCTCGTAGTTCAGTGGATAGAGCGCCCGCCCGGTGTCATGGGGAGGTCATGGGTTCGATTCCTGTCGGGGACTCAGAATTTTTCTTTGTCCCACGCTCGTATCATGTTGATTAATTTACTTTCTCAATAGCCGATAACTTGTCAGCTCTAATTTAATTTACTCCCATATAAAAAACAAAAATGTTAAGTTACCATTTGTAACTAAAGATGGCAAACATCTTGTGGGAACAAGCGGTGACGATTCGTCAGCTCTAATTGAATTTACTCCCTTGTGAAAAACAAGAGTGTCAAATTACCCTTTGTAACTAAAAAAATAAAAATATCTCGTTATACTTGCTCGCCACAAGAACAAAACAATCGTCAGTTGCACTTACTATTGTAAACGTTAGAACTGTTTCAAATCTAAATAGTCTCGTCTCCTCTAAAACATGTCCTAAGAACTAGAAGCGACGATTCGTGACCTCTAATTGAATGTACTCCTTGTGAAAAACAAAAGTAGCAAGTCACCTTTGTAACTAAAAATAAAAATATCTCGTTGCATTTTCATACTACGAACTCACGAACTGTTTCAAACCTCAAGGCTCATCTCGTTCGTAACTAAAATCCTCAGCCTAACCCACAGAAAATGTCGAAGTAAGCCCAACATATGAATAATTCCTCCTCTTTTATAGAAGAATAAATATGGCCGTTCTAAATTGTGTCGGGATCAAATCTTCTCACACACCATTTACCTTTGCAACAAGAAATTTGATTGGCTGTTTATAGTAGGTCCAATCTGATTGGTGTGACATACACACATCTCTCACTCACTCACTCATCCATTGACCCGTCCATAACATACCCGACGCGCCGATTTGATTTGATTTGATTTGAACATTTGACTAAGAGGTATTTTTTTTACGAAAAAAATAACTCAAAACAAGTGTTAAGTTACCATTTGTAACTAAAAATAGCAATATCTTGTTTTGTTTGTTCAAACATTTCATGGGAACAAGTGGTGACGACTCGTCAGCTCTAATTGAATTTACTCCCTTGTGAAAAACAAGTGTCAAGTTACCATTTGTAACTAAAAATAGCAAATATCTCGTGGGAACAAGTGGTGACGATTTGTTAGCTCTAATTGAATTTACTCCTTGTGAAAAACAAACGTATCAAGTTACCCTTTGTAACTAACAATAAAAATATCTTGTGCCATTTGCATGCTACTAACTCATGAACTGCTTCAAAACTCAAGACTCATCTCGTTCATAACTAGCCACCATTACACTGAACATTATGCACTCTAACGCAACCCAAGGTATGTCACACTCCGCTCCAAACCGGACTAAAAATCACAAACCAGCAACATACATGTCAGTCTTTATTTTTCAATTACCAAAGTCCTTGTGTTTAATACAATAAAACGTCCAAGACTTCATATACCTCATTAAAGTTATCATGAACGAAAACAATTTCCTTTTTCTCCTACTGCAATTCGTGCTGGCTATTAATGGAAACAAGCGAAAACCCTGATAACATTGAAGAGAAAAGATTTAGTTTCACTTCAAACGTATCTTCCCATTCCAGTGGTAAACAAGAACCATTATAATTGTAAAATCGTCAGAGAATAATATCTTTTTGTTCTGTTGACCAAATTAATTGTAGTCTCTTCGCTTTTCACAGTGAAACTTGTCAGTGGATGCTGACATTGACTTCACGCCCGGAACACTTACTACGAACTCTGCATCAATATTTAGGTTTCAATACAACGTGCAAACGATTTGAACCTGGTCGCAACCTCATCAAATTCCCAGTAGTGCATTCCGCTCCCCTAAAATACAATTGTTCTTATCATTCAAATCTTAAACCTAGTAGCAGAGTGGCTAAGACTCATTTAATTGAAAACCTTATCTAATGGGAAAAGCTCACCCTTCATTGAATGCTCGTAGTTATATGCCAAACACTATGTTTCTTTGACTGATTATCCAACTGCAAATGTTTATCAAACCCGCCCACAAAATCCTCGCCTCAGAAGTTGTCGAAATAAGCCCAATACATGAATAGTTCCTCCTCTTTTATAGAAGAAAAAATATGGCCGTTCTGAACTGTATCAGGATCAAATCTCCTCACATACTATTTACCTTCACAACAAGAAATTTGATTGGCTGTTTATAGTAGATCCAATCTGATTGGTGTGACATACATAAATCTCTCACTCACTCACCCATTGACCCGTAACATACCCGACACGCCGACTAAGACGTATTTTTTTTACAAAAAAAAACTCAAAAACCGCGAGAAAAAAATGGCCGCGCGAAATCCTGGAGCAGTCTTCTTTCGCCTCACGCACCGACGGACTAAGAGGAAGAGGGACTACTCGTAGTCTACGCTCTCGAGGTATACCATTTTGCCAAGTATTAAGGGGATGTTCAAGATATGCGCGCTGTTTTTAAATTAGCACTGTCAATAAATTGATTTTTTTCTAAAGTTATTAATTATTCACTTATTTCGGATACAACTGTTATAGTTTGTTTCTAGGCACGGGGTGAAGGTTCGTCCTGTATTAGCCCTTGAAGAGAGAAAATTCACTGCGCTCTGCCTCAGGTCTGTGCTGTAAGCCAACTTCACACCAAATAGCTTTATTCACGCATGTATAAAGATAATATTTACAACGTTGTTCAGTAATCTGCATGTGTACATGTGCATGAAATCATCATTAAAATATAAGAGCGTTTTATACTACCCTTTTTTTACTTCTGTTGTAAGTTTGAGATGAACTTATTTGTATCATACACACCGAATGTTTTAACGCAAACTCTTGGAAATTAAAACTAAAACTGTACTACAAAAACTGGTTTTGTCTGTCCAACATCATCAAGACCGATCGTCAAACAGCCGGGGCACTAAAATATATTTCACATGAGCTTTAGTCGTCCAGTTGGCAGAGTAGTGCGACACCTCGCTTGATCCAGTGATTCTGTAGCTTGTCAGTAGGTAGCATAACTGGCATCACATAGTTGGTTGAGTGGCCTGTGGTAGAAAGAGTTCCTCGCCGCTCACTTGTTTTATACACTGGACATTTGTACTCTTGGCTGTCTTTAAAATCAGAAATTTTACCTGCCGCAATGAAAAGAAAACAATCATGTTCAATGAAAGCTGTTAAGGGTCTGTCTCCATTTTCACTTAGTGACTTCCCCGCTGTTCATTATCATAAAGAGAATGTATAAAATGTTATTAACGGGTTTCGTTGTTCCCACAAGTTAACGATATCATAAAGCACAGAAAGAAGCAAAAGTCATAGACCCTTTGCACAACTGGCCCCGATACTTGAATAACAATGCTTGTACATCCTAAGCCTCACATTCATGTGAAAAATCCTTCGTCTGGAAACATCAGTACGAGGCTAAGGATGTACGAAGGACAGTTAATTATATTTAGGCGCCATTTATGCAAAGAATTCATGTATGAAACTAATATAAAACACTCCTGTCACTTTCGAATTGCGACACCTGCTTTCTCTCATGTTATCAATTTCTGTGACGTTTATGACATTATTATACATGGATTTTGTCCCTTTATTTTCTGAACAAAGGATCTTTCTGTTTTTTCAATGATAAGCGTACCAAGTGCTCATTAATTTGTCTTACCTGGCTTCACCCAGATGACTGGCATCGTGTCATGAAGAACCTTTGGTAACGACTCGCCGATCAAACCTCTGAAAAAGGCCCAGTAACATTATCTTTTAAGCTTAATGCGTCACTACAATAACTGAAGAACAAATCCCTCAAGATGTCACTACTGACCTCTTACGATCCCAGCGAGCGCCTTCCAAAAACAAACCGTGTACATAGACACCGTCTTTTGGCGGCTTGTCTGCTGAGTCCCCAGACAGAACCTAAAAGGCAAGGAACAGTTAATACGTGAAAACGCTGCCCAAAACGCAACAAAGTTAGTTTGCCCAATTTCTTTTACTTCCTAGCATAACTGGATTTTGTTTTTCCAGTTGTAGTTCCAGTAAATTAAAGCAGTTTATATGAAGTCAGCACAGTAAGTGTGGAAACACTATGTCTGTTGTTTTATGACTTCTTCTACTGGGAGCCGCTAAAACAATCACCATTCATAGGAAACAAGAAGATCTGTTAGATCTTATAACCGCGCTTTAAAAATTTAACAGTTCGCTTAGCACTACCGTCGGAACGCAGTGCACATTCCAAAGCAGTCATTGACGATTCTTTTCTTACTGTAGACATCACATCACTTGATCAACACAAACTGTATTATTGCACCACCAGTGGTAGCCGTTGACAAATCTCCGATGACGTAATGGTCTTAATCTAGAACTTTCTTCGGGATATGTATGGGCATGAACGATATGAACGACACAATAATAACACTATTAACAACAACTTTCTTTCTTAAAAGTCATTATTAAATTTAATTGGTGTTTTCCACGAGTAAAGGGCTAGCAAAGTAGTCACACAAGTCATATAAAAAAACCCTATCCCGACCGATGTATCGATTTTGGTCACTCCAGTGACCACAGATTGAAAACGTGACAGAAAATTGGCGTTACTTTTGATTCTCACCAAATTTGTCATATCCCCCCCTCGGGAGAATTTTGTTAAGTTAGCTAATTTAGTATGCAAGCCACCGTAATGGCGGTCGTCGCGGCGAAATGTTTATTTGCTCAAAATTGGGGCAAAATCTTTCGGAGATGGAAATCAGGACATTTGTAAGGATACAGAAAGTAATTTGGGACCAGTTGCTGGCTTCTAAGGCTGAATTTATCCAGAAGTAAGCTGTATTTTCCTTTTCGTGCCGAAAGCCACGCGATGAAATATTATCGGTTTGTTCTGCTGTCTTGTTCTGTTTTTTCTCTTGGTCTTTTTTGTAGCCCGCCGAGGCCAGTCTTTCGTCTAAATCAGTTGAAAAAAGTTCGAAAAAGATGTTCCCATTCAAGTTTAAGCTCTCAGGCGATAATTCTGGAGTTCTTTGGCCGAAACGTCGGCTTGGTTATTTTCACGCTTTTCGGTTGCTATGGGCGACCGTGGCTTCCTTTGTTAGGTCAAGTCTGGGGAGTGAGGTCACAAAAAATTGTAATTAATTCTGGTTTTGTTCGATTTCGCTGAAATTTTAACACGATAAAGCTGGATTGTTAAGGAGTAGATTTACCTTCTGCGATGTGTGGTAGCTATTAACGCTAAAGTGATATATCGCTTCGATGTCAGGGTTTTGAAGAGATTTTTTTTGCAACGTGTCGGTTCGGCGTGATTTTGTAATCTGAGATTTTTGTTGACCCTGAAGAAACAAGGTTTGGCGAGTAAACATTACAGATTGCGTAATTCAAAGTTGGCCGAGTGGAGATCTGCGTCTGGTCTCCGACAAAAAAAATATAAAAAAAAAATAAACCAAGGGTAGAACATGAACCGCGCTCGGCCCATGGCCGCGCGGTTAATGAACCTGTTTGTCGAATGTCAAAGTTTACAATTTAAAAGTAATGCACAGAGAATTATCTGCACGTCACAAAATGGAATTGCATTCCTTTTTCCTTCGGCATTTCCGTGTTCTCACTCTTTCCCAGTCTCCGCGCAAAGGTATTGTTGGAGCGGAGAAAGGCATGATCTCACCTACAATCCACCTCTCCCTCCCCCTATTTCAATGATGGGAAAAATGGCGCGCTTCGGGTTTAGCGTCAGTTCATCATTGATTCGGGGGAAGGGATGGTTTTATTTCTTATTTTACTCTGTTCAAGATTGTAGCTGCTGTCTATGTTGCTGTCTAAATGAAGTTTGCCGAAGTGCTTTAACGATTAATCGTACCTCAAAGCTTGGACGGGTTGGCATAAACTTGAACTCGTTACGTTGTACGAAGTTAGATACTGGAAAGATTTCAACTCGCTAAACAGCAAAGTCAGTGCCTAGGCTTCACAAATTACAAAATTGGATCTAGACACTAACGGAGATTACTAAGCAGTCATGACGATATTTGACTTGGATAAGATGTGGATTTAGGATTTAGAGAGACGGGTTTTTTTTTCCTGCTCGATTCTAAATACCAACGGCTACAAAGGTAACTGAATGAAACACAAGGAATCATCTAAAAACTCGGACGAAAGCTCGATATAAAAGTGTGTTCTTCAAATTCCGACAAACTCTCAAAATTGCTACTAAACATAGGTCAATTGAACTACGTTTACAGCAATCTGCATTGAAGAAACTAGTGAAACAATCTCAGATAGTGCAGAATGCAATTTACGGCTCTGATACAGTAGTCATACAGGTCCTCACCCTTGCCGTTTGCTTCCTTGGTAGTCAACTAGACCTTTTCCCCTTTGCAGAATATGAGCGGACAAAAACTTGATAAGACATAATCTTAGCAGCGTGCATGTTTCATGTTTGTATTTTCTTTCAAGGCCAAAAAATGAATTGTACTGTGGTGTTTTATGTTGCGTTTCGATCATTTTAAATTCAATAATACGCAGAAGTGGCAAACGTGACAATTTTACTTTTCACGCCTTCGTTTGTAACTTGATACTTTTGTTTTCCTTGCCTAGGTATGCAATATGATACCCTTGTTTCCTCGAAAATATAAGAAATATGCGCATTTTTTTACTCACTGCCAGAGATAAATGGAATAAAGTTAAAAAGCTGATGAAAAATCGAATAGGAACGATTTTGTTTTATTCAAAACACAAATTTTCATTTCACCGATAAACAAGAACTAATCTAATTATCAAATAGTCACGTCGAATCAGGGAATAGTACGTTCTTATTCTGTTGCTACCTTTGGTGTTAACAATAAAACCACCTCAACCTAATACACAATGCTATCGCTTAATACAACTGAGGAGCGTTTCAACGAGAAAAACTGAAGGCAGAGATCGCTACTTGACCGAAATTATATCCTACATCGGTGAGCGAGTCACCTCGAAGACTGATGAAATCAACTAGCGGTTTCAGTAAAGTGTCTTTACTAGTTTTATATGTACATTACGCAGGAAAATTTCGGCTGAATATGAACTTTTTGTTTTCTCTCATAGAAGGGAAAATGAGGAAGCTGCTGAGCAGAAGCGATATGTTTTCATTCTTTCTTTGAACCCTGGCAAACGCACAATAGTCCTAAAACAGCAGACGAAATTTCTTGAATCGAGCTAGGGGTGATTCCAGAAGATAAGCAGGCACAGTAGCGTTCTTTGAAGAACATATGCGTCTTACATGTTGTGGTCTACCATAAGGAAAAACACTCAACATCCGTGTGTAATCCCGTATAAAATGTATTTTTCACTCAACAGATAGTCGATACGGACGATAACTAATCTGCGCATGCGTTTCGAGCAAATTGCTTTTGTTCTTAAGGGAGTAGCACCACAAGGACAGCAAGAGATTTGCGAAAACATATATAGTTTTGTCAGACTGTCAAACATGCAACGCAGGAATGACACGTTTTGCGTAGTGCACACGGGTACCTACTCCACCCAGCCCCCCTTCCCGCAAGAATAATTGGTTAATTGAAATTAATTAATTAAACAAACATTAAAGTTTACACCTCATTGTGTTATCGCGTGATTGCCTTAGCGAACAGCAGCCCCCTAAACCATCCCAATAGTGCACTCTGCACTAAAAACGGCCATGCTGCTCAATTCTCGCAAACACTCAATGTCATACAAATTATTAACTATAAGACAAATTATAATTTAACCTAAAAATAATAATAATATCATTATCATTTTTCTATTATTTATATATAGAATTGACTCACCTCGAACTCAAAGCCCAGTAGATCGATAGGTATGGTGTATTTCCTGGCATAGTTCTGTTTAGCACCAGTTAAGAAAGCCTGGAAAAGGTAAGAAGTATTTACTGTTAATATATCAACGCCTCGTTCATCAGGATAACGCAAGAAAGCAGACACTCCACCTACCTGCGTAAAGAAGAACCCTGAAATCCAGAACACCACTGGCTTTCCCCTGTCGAACCAATCCTAAACAAGGAAAGTAATTGAAAACAGAAACTTCATAAACATTTGTTCTTGAAGTGTGGTAAAGAAATATAGTTATATCATTTCTAATGTTTGCTTTTGTTTTGAGGACATTTGATTGTGAGGAACCTTACCTGCAAAAACTTGAGTCTGGCCAGAAAGTCATTGATGTAGCTACCAAGAGGTTTGAGAGAAGGATATGATCTCTTCATCCACATCTCGGGCACCTGCAGCCAACCATGCACACAAAAATATCATTAACAAGCATTCCACGAGCGCGCGTTGGATATGAGACGGTGGATTGGTTTGGATTATCTCACATCCAACAAGCCACAGAGGAATAACCGATTTATTAAAAACAACCACGAAATAGACGTAGAACTTACTAATTTTATCAAGTGAATAAAACACCAGAGGCGGAGGGCGATTTAACAAACCGTTTTTGGTGGGCATGGTATAATTAACAATTATTCCACGAGCGCGTGTTGGATTTGAGTTGGCTATAATCACCTCATATCCAACTAGCGCTAGTGAAATAATTGTTTTCGTAAGGGCCCATTAGCGTTGCTAAGGAGGTGAATTTTCACTTCCGGTTACTTACGTCAGCCTGAGCGCGGAAAATAAAAACAAGTCAATAACTTCCAAATTCGCTTACATTTTAGATGTTTTTCTTTGTGTTTCACAAAATGCAAAGTAAAAAAAAAAGCAAGCAAAGACAAAATAAGAGAAAGACAGAAAAACAAGAGCAATAGAAAGAGAAAAACTAACTCCGTGTGGCTTTGTTTGATCTTGCCGAAGTGCACTGGTAGTGTAAATTGCGCACGCGCTGATAGGGTAACTTCCAATATATATCGAGTGCAATTCCGGTTTCTTCAAATGCTAAAGGAAACGTGGTTTTTCATTAACTCCAGCCTTTTTTGACGGATTTCGATTAAAACCAACGTTGAAAACATAGCTATGCATTCCTTTTTCGAAATCATGCTTTTTTCAGAAAATTACGAATTTTTTAATATTTTGAAATTCTCTCAAAATCTGACCTTTTAGAAATGAAACAAAATCTATGCATAGCGTAATGAGGATTTAAACTAAAATATTAAATGAATGAAAAAAATCCCGATAAAGTAATTTGCCTGGGAGCCTTTGCGGTTTTTCAGTATTAGTCACATGACAGTGGGCGTGGCCTGATGACGTACGCTTACCATATTTGCACAGCATGGTATAATGGCTCATAACCCACGATGGCAAAGCCAATGAAAACTCTCGAACTGCATTATCCAATGATCCAGTTTTTAATAATAGCTGTTATGCTACTAAAAAAAGCTCACGCCACTTTCCTATCCAATCAGAGGTAAAGTAAAAGGCAATCGCGGCTCGCTCGCACGCGTTTTAGTGGGCTTCGCATCAGCTACACGTATCTGCTAGAATTTCTGATTGGTTTAATGGATTGTCTGCGTCCTTTGTGATTGGCCAGAGTGATTACTTTGGTTCTGGTTTTATTAAAGCTGCCCTATACACAAGAGAAGACAAATTATGACTTACTTTTCCCACCAGCAAGCTGCCGGCCAACGCCTCCAGGTCAGAGGACATGACCACCAAACCTTTGATAGCTTTCTGGAGATTCTGTAAACTTGTTCTGATTATTGACATCAACCTGAGAAAGAAACCAACAAAACAAAATGTATGAACGTAATGACATGATTTGGTCCAGGCTCTTGGCTAACTCAAACGAGTGAACTTACTTGTTAAATCTCTCCATCTCTTGCACCAGCACAGTGTTCATACTCTCCTCATATTTCACAGGGTATTTCTGCAGAGCCACTTCCAAGTCATAGTTCTTTGGAAGCTAGAATTGAAAAAAAGACAGTTTTTTACTCTCCAGGGTGAGCATATAATTTTGAATAAAAACAAGCAAAACTCTTTCCAGTCCGACCGACGGACGAACTAATGAAGAATTCAGCATAGCCTGTTAGCAGCGCTAAGTTGTTATACTTTGACAACAAGTCCGATCTCAAATTGTTAGTTTTTTCTTTATTCTTGACAAATTTTTTTGAGTAGTTACTTAATGTGTCCTCACCGCACTGTTTGTAGTACTTACTTTAGACAAGATGTCCTTAGCAATCTCCAACAGAGTGTCATCTGACTTCTTTCCAGCCCCTCCTCCGCCACTTTGAGACTGTGTCAGTAGTACGGAGTCAAATAACTACCAAAATAAAAGCAAGCATCGTAAGAGCTCAAATGCTGGCTGTTAAGTTCGTATAAAAGGAGATTAGAGGTGAATTTCAACATCTGACACAATCACGCATAAGGCCATTACACCCTTACAATTCATTTGACTCAAGAACTGATATGGCTATATTGGCATCGAGTCCAATACTCTGCTTTACTCTGGTGACAATAAACCAAGCGTAAGAAGGAACAATTCGAACTTATACCTATTACTGAACACAAGTGCAAACCTGTTTAGTTTCCTGGAGCTCTTTGGAAATATCCACATTATCATGCATGCCAAACACCTCGGGCGTCTGAGACAAGGGAAGCTCCTGTAAGGCAAAAACCCAGTTTAGGAAGTGGAGAGCTGGTGCACAAACCACTCAGGTCCGTCAATTTACCTTGATAAATTCCACGTATTGATCGTATTCACCCTTTGGAGGAGCGTAGTAAGTACCACTCTGTGAGAACTTGTACTTAGGATCTTGGACGATGTCTGGAGTGTAGAAGTCTGCCAAGATACTCATTAGACAGCGTCTGAAGTCAAAAACAAGTACAAAAATCAAAAGGGTTGAAACCTTAAAAATAAACCGTTATTTAAATAACAAATGAAAAATGTTTGATTCTACTTTGTTCTGTTCTAAAGTACGCAAGAAGTGACGAGACAAAAGCGGGAATAGAATGAAACACGCAGACATGTAAGTAAGTAACTTTATTTACGTGTCAACACATCTAGCGCGATAGGCGCTAACTGGGGACAAGATAAGATAAGATAAGATAAGATAAGAACTTTATTAGTGTGAGCGGAAGTCATCTTCAGAGTCACTTCTTGACTCTAAAGATGACTTCTGCTCGGGTTGTCGAAACGTCAGTCACCAACAACAGTTCTTTTCAGAACGCCCGTCACCCGGACGATCACACTATACGAACTACTGATACTCCTGGATTCAAACCATTCACTCCATGAGAAAACAGTTCAATGGTTTTCTATTTCAATGCATGCATGTGGTTCTGTTTCTGTAGTTAGGGTGCTCCGCTTGGCGGCCCTTCAGGCCAACGGAGCCCGCTGTAATGCGTCTAGCGACTTCGACACACTAATAAAGTTCTTATCTTATCTTGTCCCCAGTTAGCGCCTATCGCGCTAGATGTGTTGACACGTAAATAAAGTTACTTACTTACATGTCTGCGTGTTTCATTCTATTATTTTCGTGCTCTCGTTACTTCCTTAAATGCTTTATAACAGAACATAACATACGGAATACTTGTTATCTGTTTTATATCAAAGTTCCACATTGAGGAGAAACTGGCTTTAACCAAGTTTTATTTTTAGGTTGCGCGCACAGAATGGCGTCACGGATGGTACGTGACTGCGTCAACAAAGATCAAAAGCTACACACAAACCAAAAACAGCTGAGAGTATTTTTTGCATGGTACTCTTAAGGAGGGTGCCTACTAAATACAAAGGTTTTTGCGCCAGGTTAGGACCTTGCGGAAAAAGTAGATCTTTGCAAGGTCTATCGGAATCCACAAAGAAAAAAGAGAGTAGCCAAGCATTTTTCTGAGGTAATTAGCCTCTCAACAAAAATGCTGACATCAGCATTTTTCTGAAAAAAGAAGGAGAGGATATTTGCCTTTACATGCAGAAAAGCAAACACATTTATAAACATCTGAAAACTACATGGTAAATGGTAACATAAAAACCAGTTTTGGTATGTTTTTAATAACAAAATCGCTGCAACAGCACTTTTAGCGTCTCTGACAGCCTTCCTCTGTTTCAGCTTAAATACAGTCTAAATATCTTTTGCCCACAACCAGAAACTAATCACGTGCTGAATAGGCTTGCCACCCACTTGATAACATAAAATACAGGGGTTACCACGCGTTTTTTAAAGTTATTGATCCTTTTTTAAACTTTTTACGGTGCCCGTTACATTTTTTCCTGTCACCTACCCAGTAAATAAAACATTCGCGTATCTCGCACTTGTTTTGCGCGCACACTACGCCATCTGCAGGTACATGTTTACAGTTGGATTTCAGTATAATTTTCGACAGATAACAGCTAGTTTTTCAGCTGGAAGACGTTAACAGTTAGTGGTTAGCGATATGCTGCTGTTCTGGTGTTCCTGGTTTAAGTACAGGTTCATTAAACTTGGTTTGGTCACAGTAGGAAAATTTTGCTTTCAATTTAGTCGTGTACTTGGTAGCGTAGTTAATTGCGTCATGTCAACCATGCTTAAACCATGCCTTGCGTAATGCGCAGAACGTGTGCGCACTAACAAAAGTAGGCACCGTCCTTACAGCACTCTGTTATAACCAATGAAGGTTTCTTGTGACACTGGCACTTTAGTATAAACTGAGAGATGTTACTAAAACCGCCACACGACTGTTTTTTATGTGGCACAACAAGTACAAACTGGTTTCGTCCGGATATGGATACGTTTAGCCTAAATTGTCTCAGAGATTTTGTGATCTTAGTTAAATCCCATGTCAAATTCGAAATCTCGACTCTCGTCAACAATACAGAGCAAGTAAACTATTGGTTGTTGTTGTGCAAATACGTTTTCATTGACCTAAATCAGTCACGCGGTTCTTCCCTTGCATGAAAAACACGTTGAAAGTAACGAAAACAGAAGCATTTCCGAGTTGCTTTTTGCCTCTTTTTGAAAACGAGTCCTGGTGCAGAACCTTTCATACGGAAATGAGTTTGATTTGCAAGCTGATAAACGTGCAAGAAAGTTCATTTCCATAACAATGGCTGTGCAGCAAGATTCGGTTTTAAACAGAGATAAGGCCAACACGGAAATAGCTTACTGCGATATACCTCGTGAGTATAAGAAGAAAAACTAAGCTTCCATAAGTAGGAAGAGATGTAAGACAAACCTGTCATTGTCATCAGTAACTCTGCCTCCATAGTTACATTCCCCTGTAAGGTACGTCACAGCATCAAACGGAATCTCCTCGTACTCGTTGATGAACATCTACGATGTGTAGTTCGACAATAAAACAATAAGTGAAACTCGAACGTTTTCCGCTTCAGTAAGACTGTTCTTACTAACCTGTAGCTGCCTGACGCTGATTCTTAAGTCGGATTCGTTAAAGCCGTACGGTATATTCCAACCCAGTGGGCCAAACTTTCGTCGCTCTTGTACCAGGGCGTGGAAAAAACACAGGCCAAACAACAGCTTCTCCCAAATCTGCAAACAGAATATCATGTAACAGCAATACAATGAACCCATGAAATACTAACTATCCCTTATCTTCTGTTCTAATGAGAACAATTATAAACACATACCAGAGATTTGAATTGAGGATAAAAAATGTTACATGCATGTTCCTACTACTGTCAATTCTTATATGATTAATTTTTCATTTCATAAATGTGGACTTTTGCATCTTAGAAAGGTATGGCATACGGCCTGCACTGCCAACTTGCCGTCATATCTTATATTAGGAAACAGTCCTAAGAAAATACGGGCGCTGATTGGTTAAAAATCGTGTTTCTATTAAGCAATTAGATTACGAGCTCGAGATTTCCACCGCGCGACGCGATAGTTGACGAGGGCGCAGCCCGAGCTCGAGTCAACTATCACGCATAGAAGTCGAGAGCGAATAATCTAATTGTTTTAGTATGAATCTACTAGTCGTTCAAAACATAATCTAAATCCTCTTCACAGACACTTCGAAAACGCCAAGAGGCGGCCGTAGGACACACTACTACGCTACTACGCTACTCACTATCTATCACAGA